>NC_139218.1:286447716-287015216 GCF_055691185.1 Crinia signifera
GGAGTACTATCTATCATCTATCTATCTATCTATCTATCTATCTATCTATCTATCTATCTATCTATCTATCTATCTATCATCTATCTATCTATCTATCTATCTATCTATCTATTTATCTATCTCTCTATCTATTATAGTATATATGTATAATATTATCTATCTGTCTATCTATCTATCTATCTATCTATCTATCTATCCACCTATCTATATCTATCATTGCTACTTTAAATCAAACTCCATAGTGAGATAGCTGTCCAGCCTGGGCGCAGCCAAATATATTCTACATAAAACTTGCCATGTTAGTACTTGAAATATTCAACATTCCTGACAATAACTTGTCTCTTTAATAAAATGATAAACGGTTATTTGTCTGCATGATGTACAAAGAAAGGGGTTTTACTGGGGGGGGGGGGGGGGATTTCAACTTTGTCTATCAGCAAATGTTAATTCTGTAGGAATGTAAATATTTAGCAATCTATACAACATATGCCAATTATTCTACATATGCATGCTATGGAAAAGCCTACCAATCATACTTCTGTACCTTGTGAAAAAGAATTAGTGATAAGTGTACAGTGCTAGAACTTGGATGGCTAGAATATATCTTCATATTTTAATGTCTGTTCTACAGGGTGATTCTGGGTACCTGCACTGCCATCTGCTCTTGCCTATGATACAGTATATCTGCATAACATATGATGGGTGGGGTCAGCAGGCTTGTTATCCTTATCTGCTGTCTCATCTGGTAAGTATGACTTGGAGGTCACTGTGTAGTTACAGCCTAACTACAGTACATCACTCTACCATCAATGTATGCTCTCTGTATCTGTTTATACCACATTCACATCTCTCATGCATTTACCTGACAATTTAGACTAATGTATTTACTACATCACTAAGGACCAGTTGTATCAAGCTTCAAAAAGCAATAGTGGAGAGTGATAAACAGCCAGCCAATCAGCTGCTAACTACCATGTTACAGTCTGGGTTTGAAAAATGACAGGTAGGAGCTGATTGGCTGGTTGTTTATCACTCTCCAGTTTATCACTTTTTGAAGCTTGCTACATCTGGCCCTTTATAAGTAAATCATTGAGAATAAATTGATCAATGACTTTTGTTTGTCTCTCATAATGCAAAGCATATTAAATATACACAAATTATTTTTAAACATGGTATTTATTTGAATGACCAATTACCTTTCATCTTTCATCTATCTATTGTTAAGACTCACAAACCATTAAAGGGGTAAAACACAGATTGAGTGGATGGATTATTATTATTATTATTATTATTATTATTATTATTATTAATAATAATAATAACTATTATAAAATATACTGTAGTAGTAATAACAATAAAAAAGTAATATTATTATTAATAATAATAATAAAAATAATAATAGTAATAATAATAAAAAAAGTAGTAATAATATTAATAATAATAATAATAATAATAATAATAATAAAGTAGTAATAATAATAATAATAATACCCCTTTCACATCACACTTTTAAAACGGTAAATTGCCGTTTTTTTCCCTTTTTAAAACGTTTAAGCCTGCACTGTGAATGCACCAGAGCCGATTTACCGTTTAAAGTTAACTGGCATTTCGAACCGTGTAAAAAGCAGAGTCCTACACGGTTCCTTGCCGTTTTTTGTGCAATGTGAATGTGTACAATGTGTCTGAAACGGTATTTCAGGCAAACAACACAAGCTACAGAGCAGTGATAGGCTGTCCCCCAGGCAATGTTGACACTCTGGCATGAAACGTGTTCGGGTTGAAACGGTTTGACTGCTATGTTGAATGAGACTTAACCGGTATTTAAAATGGTAATCTGCGGCAATGTTAAGGCTCTGACCCGTTTTAATTACCGTTTTAAAATACCAGTTTTTAAAACGTGTCGGCGATGTGAAAGTGGTATAATGCTGTAGTAGTAGTAATAATAATAATAATAATAATAATAATAATAATAATAGCATTTACTTTCCTTTGGAGCTATATGGTGACTAGTCCAGGCATAAAGAAACATAAACAGCATAACTATAATCTCTATAATTTTATTTCATCTTCACAGCAGATACAAATAATAATACTTATTAGCAGGATATAACATTATTACTTTCCGCATTGACCTACCCAGATATAAATATACATCAGGCAGCCTGATAACACTCTACATGTATGGGAACTATGACAGTAGTGGGAAGCAAACAATAAATAACAATGACAGGTTCTCCCAACCTATAGAACTAACACAGAATTATTCTCGCCTTCAAATGTCAATAGAAGATTATAGGCTACATCACATACAGTAGCTCTTCCAATACATGAAATAGGTGAAATGTATCTGTCTTACAGCATAAAGTGTTTGAAGGGGCATGACAAATGAAACCCAGCAAAACAGTGATTTCCATTGGATCGGTATAGCTCACACAGATAATCGTTCTCCACAGTAATGTTCTGACAGAAATGCTGTTAATAGTGACATAGACAACATAAATAGAGTGTTCTGTGACTGGCAGAGAAGGTGATTTGTCACACTTTAGCTAGCAGTGACCCAGCACCACTGGTGGCCCTGTCACTGCTGCCTGTTCTGTCGCTTCCATATACTTTCAGCTTGTACGTTGGAACACACTGGTTTTCTCTAACACATGCATTACACATAGCACTGTATATTACATATCATAGCCTTTGTGTCCTCATGTTGCCTTCTATTAGTTATGAAGAATGTCATTTTTAAATATATGCAGCAACAGTGGCGTAAGTTCGTCCCAGTTGCCTGGAGGCAAGATAAATATTGGTGCCCCCCAAATGGCTCAATCAATAAGTGAGAAAGGTCATGAGTTTTAATACAGGGTGTCACACTTGTAAAAATAATGTTAGGATGGGGAGTCAGCCACAGAAGCGATATTGACAGCTTTCAATTAACTGTTTCAAACTCGCAGGGGAGGAGAGGAGCCCCCTTGGGAGCAGGAGCCTGGCGGCAGATGACTCCATTGCCTCCCAGAGTTCTGCCTCTGTGCAGCGATAAATGTAGGAAGACACAGGTATTTTTTTGACAGCATGATGATTATTCTATACATTTAAAAGAACTGTGAAAGATTGTGTCTGCACATAGACATTGTCTTTGAGAAATGTACTTCTAGGGACTGTTTATGAACTATGGAGAAAAAAAAAATTCAAAATTTTTATCGTCCAGCATCCTGCAAAAACTACTGGATGCATTTGTATTGCATTTTCACTATTGTATAGCTTAGTGACCTACACAGACACGGGGGGAGATTCTCTAAGAATCTCCGCCCCCCTTCGCCGCCCATCGCATATTTAATTATCGCATATGCTGTAACATATGCGATAATTATAGCAAAGGACAGCTCTTGCGTTAAGAGCTGTCCTTTGCGGTGAGAGTCGCCGGGTCCCAGCAGGTCCCGGCGGCTCTCCCCTCCCTCCCACACCCGGCGCTGCTGCTGCTGCGCCGGGCTCTCCTCCTCCCTGCACCCGGAAGAGGATCAGTGCAGGGAGGAGGTCACAGGTCCGGGCAGCACTGCGCTGTGCTGCCCGGACACAGGTGAGGGGGTGATGCGGGGCGGGGGGGGGGGTCGGCGCGGGGCGGCGGAGGGTTGCGATAGAAGCCCATTGGCTTCTATGGGGCATCGCCAGATTTTTCTGGCGATGCCCCCCGCCGCGGTAAGGCGGGGGGCATCGTCAGAGGCGCAAGGGCACAGCAAAAACCACACTGCAAATCCTACACTTGGTTTTTGCTGTGCCCTTGTCTTTGGACTGATGTTTTTGATGTGACTCCTGAAGATGGTCCCTCATGGGACGGAAATGTTGAGTATCACTTTACCTGTACTATGATGCAAGTTTGATTAAAAATCACAGCAATGTTTTATTTGCAATATTAAGCTGGAGAGTTCTTCCTAATTGTTTCTATATTTATGGACTATATGGTACTTGTTTCCTAGCACGGCCACAATCTGGAGTAATCGTGTCCCTTAATTAAGGGACACGATTACCCCCGTTGGACCCGATTTCTTTTAAAATCAGGTCCATTTTGCCGGCTAGGATACAATATCGCATCGGTCGGGACCATTAACATTGGTCCCGACGCGACCGACGCGATGCCCCCGATATTTCCATAGGCTTCAATGTTAAAAAATATTTTAACATTGAAATCTTGTCGGGAAAGTTAAAATATCGGGGGCATCGCGTCGGTCGGTACCATTAACATTGGTCCCGACGCGATGCCCCCGATTTTTGCATAGGCTTCAATGTTAAAATATTTTTTAACATTGAAATGGTGAAAAATTGTGAAAAAATGTGAAATGGGCCAATATGACCCATTTTACATTATAGATGTCCCCGTCGTCACCCCACGATAGACGCCAACCCGAAGCGTGGCGAGCGCAGCGAGCCCGCGAGGGGCGGCGGTACGCGTCCTCCGACCTTTTCATGCCCTACTATCCACTAGGGCGTGGAGTGAGAATATAATAGTGTGGCGAGCGCAGCGAGCCACCGAGCCCGAAGCGTGGCGAGCGCAGCGAGCCCCGCGAGGGGACGCGGATACCTTCACAGTTATACGCGTCCCCTTGCGGGCTTCACAGGTGTCCGTGGCGACGCGGACACCTGTGAAGCCCGCGAAGGGACGCGTTTACCTGTGAAGGTATCCGCGTCCCCTCGCGGGGCTCGCTGCGCTCGCCACGCTTCGGGCTCGGTGGCTCGCTACGCTCGCCACACTATTCTATTCTCACTCCACGCCCTAGTGGATAGTAGGGCATGAAAAGGTCGGAGGACGCGTAACGCCGCCCCTCGCGGGCTCGCTGCGCTCGCCACGCTTCGGGTTGTCGTCTATCGTGGGCTGGAGTTTACGCGCTTACATTTGGGGGGGTTGGGAATTTTTTTCATTTAATCCAATGTAAAATTGGGTCCCAGGGACCCAATTTACATTGGATTCAATGAAAAAAATCGGGTCCAAAATCGGTCGGTCGCGTCGATCGCATCGCATGCGACCAAATCGCATGCGATGCGATCGACCCGATTTTTCCGACACGACCACCCCGATCTAAATTGGTGTGGCCGTGCTAGGAAACAAGTACCGACTATATTGGTTCTGGAGGACATCTCAGTGGCTGCATGATTTTTGATGCAAGTACGATCCTTTTTTGTATATATATATCTATATATATATATATATATATATATATATATCTACATATAGTAGGCGAAAAAGCAGCGTCACTCCAAAGGGCTTGAATCAAAGAGATTTATTGTCACATATGGTCGACACGTCTAGGTCGACGTTTCAATGCAACAGCATTTTTATCAAGACAGCGTGTGACCAGATACATAAACAAGTAATGGAAAGAAATCAGGGGTACATATACTCACAGAACCACAAATGCGTCCGCCCGGCAGCCGAGTGTGTCAAGACTCCCCCCACGTAGTGGGCAGTCGCCCCGACACTGACGTCATCATGACCGCGCCCGTTGCTAGGAAACGCTCGGGACGCTAGATGCCGTCCCCGGCTACCGGACAAATACTGCAAGGAAATGCAACAGTAATAATATAACGAAATCACAGCAAGCAATTGTTAAACACAATAGAGATTATGAGGGGCAGGTAACACATTAATAGAATGTTTGATGCGCGCTGAGCGCCAGATATCCAAACGATCAAAATGGGTGTGTGGCAGTTCAGTCAATCACAGGAAGACGTTCCAATTCAAACGTTCATTGAGACCGTGCGGTCTGATTGTGTTCAATTTGTGAATCCATTTGGATTCTAATTTAAGCAAAATACCGTCCCGGTCTCCCCCACCTTTACTTAGAATTGAAAAATGATCCCACTGACCGTTACAAAGCTGATGTGTTTAAACTTATTGATGGTGCTGTATTTAATATGCACATTTCGGAACAAGTGGGAGATTTCCTCAAAGTGTCTCAACCAAGGGTCCCCATTCTGTACACACTGCCAAAGATACATAAACGTTTGGAGAACCCCCCGGGCAGGCCAATAATTTCCGCCCGGGGTGGATTATTTAACAACATTTCCCAGTATCTGGATGCTTTTCTCCAACCGTGTGTGCAGGGTGGGGATACCTATTTGAGAGACACTACTGATTTGCTGCTTAAGCTGCGGGAGGTTGGTGATGTGCCAGATGGCACCTGGTTGTGCACCCTGGACATCACCAGCCTCTACACCAACATCCCCCACGAGGGAGGGTTGGCGGCAGCGAAAAAACTTGTATTGGACAATCCGCTTTATGATGGACCAGAAGTGAATTTTTTCCTGTCTCTTCTTGAGGTAGTACTTACAAAAAATTAATTTTTATTTAACAACAAGTACTACCTCCAAGTAAGCGGGTGTGCCATGGGATCTCCTGTGGCCCCCGCTTACGCTAATACCTATATGGTAGATATTGAGCAAGAGTTTTTCTTTAATAGGGAAGTGAGAGACAGGATAATTTTTTATAAAAGGTACATCGATGATGTCCTCCTGTTATGGAGGGGACGTCCCGATGATTTTGAAAAATTAGTCTTAGACATCAATAGCAGAGATTGTCCAATAAAGTTCACATTCCAGATGAATCTTGAAGAAATTGCATATTTGGATGTCCTCATCAAGATTGTTGATAACAAGATTTGTACTTCCTTGTATACCAAGAAAACTGACAGGAACATGTTGCTTAGGGCAGATAGCTATCACCCCCCTGCAACCATCCGCAGTCTCCCCTATTCTCAGTACCTGAGAGCAAAACGTATTACCAGTGACCCGGCTGCTATACAGACGACTTTTGATGGTATGACCGATAAATTCAAAAATCGTGGGTACCCAGATAATATATTGGAGGGTGCCAGAAAGAAAGTCGCTAAAGTAACCAGGGAACAAGCCCTGGTTAATCCAGCTAAGACTGCAGCCATGAAAACGGGTGAAAGAATCCATTGGGTGCAAAATTTCAACACTGCCCATCAAGACGTAAAATATTGGAGTAATAAGTTGTGGCCAGTTATAGGGAATGATAATGACCTAAAAAAACTAAAAAAGGCTAAAAGCATGCCGTGTTATAAAAAAGGAAAGAGTTTGAGGGACTGGCTGGTACATAGTGATGTTAGTGAACATATGTTGGTAGATAAGAGAATACGTAGACATGAGCCAGGGTGTTTTAAGTGTGTTGGCTGTACTACGTGCCAACATATGATTGCTACAAAAAATTTCTATCATCCTCAGTCAGGAAAAAAGTACGTGATCAGACATGCTGTGACATGTAGTACGCCCTATGTAGTATACATGGTAAAATGCCCATGTGGCTTATGCTACATAGGCAAAACCATCCGCCCCTTTAAGGAGAGGATGGCGATGCATCGGACGACTATAAGAGTAGCTCTGGGGGGAAAACCATCGGACCAGCCCCTCGCCAGACACTTTCACGAATTGAAACATAGTCTTGCTAATTTCAAGCATGTCATAATTGATCATGTGCCCGAGGATAAAAGGCGTGGAGACCGACATAAAAGCCTCCTTCGCCTTGAATCTAAGTGGATTTATCTGCTAGATACAGTCAAGCCCAAAGGTCTTAATGACCATTTAAATATGAGTATATTTGTAGATTAGGTCATATATATCTCTATTAGACTGGGTATTTCTATACTGCTCCCAGGCAATTGGCCTGTGTTTGGATAACTATCCCCGCTTTCATATGCATCCCCGCACTATTAAAAAACTGTGGGTGATTAAGGTATATAGTGTATGTTTTCTTTCCAGGATGATCCTGTTTTGTATATGTCTGTTTTTTATATGTATTGTATATTAATATGCATTTACTTGTTTTACAGTCACAGCGCATTCTTTCAGCGCTTAAGAGACTGTTTGTGTCCGACGTTGCCATGGTGACCGCTCAGCGGTGTGAGACGGGGAGGATTGACGAGGGTGCTCCCTCTACTTCCGGCGGACGCACACGCTGCGGGCCAGGACGGCGTCTGACCACGTTGGTATGTACACTGCTATTTAAGAACTGTATTGTGCATTGTGCTGTTGTAATTGTTGCCTGACGAAGGGCTGGAATAAAGGAAGCCCGAAAGCTTGCAAACCCTGTGTGGTTGTGGATAATTTCTTGGTGATTAAGACCGCTGGTGCTCGCTATCTGGAGTGGCTATATATATATATATATATATACAACATAAAGTAAATGCTATTACAATAATTGCATGTTACACATACCAGTTCAAGGCTGGTTTATTGGAATATAAATAATTATATCAAACAAAATAACTGTAATTAGAGCTTATTAAAGTAATCAAAATCTAAACCAAGTGCATACTTCATAAAGAAATACAGAATAACAATACAAAGGTATGATGTTATTATTGTAGTGACATCCTCATTTGAACAGATATAGAGCTGCAAGTTTCAAGTTGCAACAAGTCCCATAAGCTACTTTTAGACCGATCATAGACATCTACAGCAGGCATGTCCAACCTGCGGCCCTCCAGCTGTTGTGAAACTACACATCCCAGAAGGCCTTGCCACAGTTTTGATATTACTGAATGCTAAAACTATGGCAAGGCATGCTGGAATGTGTAGTTTCACAACAGCTGGAGGGCCACAGGTTGGACATGCCTGATCTACAGCCTCGTATATTATTGTCCACAGAAAGGGGTCATGGTTACAGCTCACAGGGGCATACCGAAAGTCACTGGGGCCTGGCCATGTGGCACACCCAGTCTCTCTGAGGCATGGGCCTAGGGGCGGCACTATCAAGGGCCCCTACACTCCACCACTAACCCTGCACCCCATCCTCACACACCGGCATTAGGAGTGCAGGAGACCCGCCACACATGTGGACCTCACTGTTTTCTCCTCCTTCCATCATCTTCTTCATAAATGTTGTGCCTAGGGGCGGCCTGACCCCTAATTCTGGTCCTGCTCTTTGGATGACAGATTTCAGAGCATAACTCTGGGAGGTGGAGCTGTTTGGCCAGCCCGTCTATGTGAGTCAGCCAGAGGGTCAGGAGGCTGAGGTGTTCTGTTCTATCAGCCCTAGTCTCTCTGCCTTGCTGTACCTGCCCATCAGCATTTGCCAGATGTGCCCTATCACACAAAACTCAAATAGGGGAGCCATACCCACTGCCACTAAACTGCCATTCCAAACTGACTTACCGGCAGTTGGTGTTTCTGTCCTATTTGAATTTCAAACTGTGCTGCAGCCCGTCCTCTGGAGCCACCACTGATCACACCATAAGGGCAACTAAAGTCCTATTTGCATGTTTCTTCCTATCCCCGAGTGAAGAATAATATTAATTTGCAGGCTCTGGGCTTTTTGTAATAAGCTAGCTAGGTTCATGGAGTACTTTGTATGATATTACATTATTTAATGGATAGGCATGAAAGATTTGTAAGGTATTTTATCCCGTTACATGGTAATTGCCTCTTCAGAGGATTTTAATTTATTGGTGTGTTCATGGCCCAATTCAGTGTTTACATAACATGCAGATACATTTTTATGTTTTTAGTCTTTGCTTTTCAGATATGTATTTAATAGCCAGCCATAGTTGTTTTTTTGCTTGCATTTTTTTGCTGGCATTGAAGATGAAACAGTTCTGTACTGGACATAATAACGTTCAGAGAGAAACAGATTGTTGTACAACTGAGTCTTGTGATATGAGGAGAATGAAACATACAGTATTGAATTTGGAAAACAATGCAAACAGGTATGTAGTAAATGAAAGGCATCTTAAGCTTAAAAACTTTATTTTTCTGAGGCTTGCCTCTGTAAATAATGATTCTTACGGCACCATTTAGCTAAGTGTCTTCTGAGCTACTTTACACTCCTTTTACACATCTAATATTATTACCATATATACTCGAGTATAAGTCGACCCGAATATAAGCCAAGGCACCTAATTTTACAACAAAAAACTGGGAAAATGTATTGACTCAAGTGGGACCCTCACTCGAGTATAAGCCGAAGGGGGCTTTTTCAGCATAAAAAATGTTCTGAAAAAGTAGGCTTCTACTCGAGTATATATGGTATTACTATTATTATTATTATTGTTTATTTATATGGTGCCACAAAGGTTCTGCAGTGCCTAACAATATACAAATTAACAAAAACAGATAACAAATTACAGTACAAGACAATTTAGGACAAGTACATGGTAAATATGGATAGTTGCATCAGGGGACAGGACACTGAAGCAATCATCAGGGAGGCAGAGGTTTATGTATTCTAAGAAAGGCACATGAGGAGAGAGGGCCCTGCCCGTGAGAGCTTACATTCTAAAGGGGAAGGTTAGACAGACAGGGGTGAAATAGAAGGGGAAGAAGTGAGAATAAACAGTAGGTTAGGATGAGAGATGGTCAGGTTTTATGCTGGAGGGTGGGAAGAGGTAAGCTTAGTCTTTGATATTTTAAGTCTAAACAAGGGCTGGTTCATCCAAGAGTAGATATCACAGAGAACAATAGGAGATATGAGTGTGGATAGAGGGAGAGAGATCAGTAGAGGAGCGGTAGATTTCAGTATTATCAGCATAGATGTGATAGTGGAAGTCGAATGAGAAAATGAGCTCACCCAGAGAGGACATAGGGCCTTATTTTGGTTCATTCTTTCTGACAAAATCCTTCTTAAAGGGACAAAACCATGTGCACTGCAGGGGGGCAGATGTAACATGTGCAGAGAGAATTAGATTTGGGTGAGTAATTTTGTTTCTGTGCAGGGAAAATACTGACTGCTTTATTTTTACACTGCAATATAGATCTCACTTTGAAGTAAAACCCCACCCAAATCTAATTCTCTCTGCACAAGTAACACCTGCCCCACCTGCAGTGCACATGGTTTTGCCCATCTAAGAAGGATTTTGTCAGAAAGAATGAACCAAAATAAGGCCCATAGAGAGGAGAACCAAGAAGAAAGTGTTGGGGTGACACCTACTTACAATGGAAGAGCAGAAGAGGTGGAGGCATTAGAGATACAGTGTATTTTCAAAACTGACAGTGAAATTCAAGATTCAAAGTTTTAGCAGATGTAGAAATGGTGATATTACGGATGAATAGCCAGATTAAGCAGCCAGGAGTAGTATGTTGTGAGTATAAAGTGAGCTCACTCAAAGCAGTCCTTTAGTTTTCTGAGTTGCTGTTGTTTTCTGTCCTTCTGTTTGATACCAAGTTGGTTGTCAGTTTCAGTCTATTTTAAGTCCAGGCTAAGTCCAGGCTGAAGTTAGGTAACTGTTTTCTCCCTACTTAAAAACTTCCTACTTTAAATTCTGACAAAATATCTATAGTCAGCTTTCAATTGTCAGCCTGGCTGTAGTCAGCCTGCTATCCTCAATAAGTATTAAAAGCTGTTTATAAGTTCATTGATACCCCACCTAGCCAGTGCCCCTCCCCCACTAGCAATACAACTAAGATAAACAAATGGTAAGAGGTTACATACCATCGATAGATAGACTATTGCAGTATGCAAACAGCTACTTCAATACTGGTGTAATGGCAGATGATATGAGTTACCTGTATTGAGAAGGAGACAGGAGTTAAATCACAGTTGTTCCTGGCTAAGTCCAGGCTGAAGTTAGGTAACTGTTTTCTCCCTACTTAAAAATCTTCCTACTTTAAAATCTGAGAAAATATCTATAGTCAGCTTTCAATTGTCAGCCTGCTATCCTTAATAATAATCAGACCTCATACCGGGTCTGACACGGTATGTGGACATGGGTGAGTCACAGGTGATAATCGGGTCAGACCACACTTACACAGTACTCCCGACTCGTGTTATTCCTGAGGAGGATCCATTTACACTGTACCCGAGTCAGCCCTGCTAATCATATGTAAGTCATAGGAAATTTCCTTTTTCAGTCTCACAAAGGTGAAGTCATCAAAGGGTGGGTGAGGACTGCTCAGTGCATTGCACCAATCATGGCTGTTTATGCATTACTGTTGTTTTATACATCCAGTGAGAGCATGAGGTGGCAATTTGTGATGGAGAAGGCTAATTCTCAATGTCAGTTATAGCATACATGTGTTTCTGGCCTTCCTCACATTCATACTAGCTCTATTCTGATTAGGTTTGCTTTTTTAAATATATTTTGTTTGTTTTTCTGGGTCCTTCCAGCGTCACTGCTGTTTGTCTCCGTGATGGGATAAGTTGTCATCAACGGTGGAGCTTTTGATATTGCTTGATTCTGTTGGATCATCTGCATACCACAGGGGTGAGGATAGGCAGCATTGCGCACTTGGCATGGATGTTTGGGTGAGGCCCTGGCTGCTTTCTGGTGCTGAGACCTGTGACCTGCCAAAGATGGAAGATGAAAAAGTGATGGCGTTTGCCAATGTGGTTTTGCCAAACACACTATAGCAGAGGTCCTAGTATGGCCATTCGATCCAAGCAGCCTCGCATTTACAATGGATATACTTTATATAGTATGGTTATATGCTGTGGAGCATATAACCCTACTATGTTGCTCTCACAGAGCTTCTCACAAGGGTGGAGTAGAAAGGAGCAGTGTTTTTATTAGAAAAAATGTGTTTGGCTTAGAGTGTTTGGCTTAGAAATGATTAAGACCTAACAAAACAAAAGACTTGTCAAGACTCAGGGTTTGAGACATACTTATCTCCGTTCCAGGTGTTTAGTCAGGCTGGCTCAAAGACTATAATACAGGTCAGTGCTGCGGCGTCCCGGTATCCGGCTGGCACAGGGTGTGTGGTCATTGTCTCCTGTGATGTCAACTCAGCAGGCACTACGGCCTTGTTACTCACAAAATTCCAGCACTGGGCCTTCTCTCTGTTACAGGCCTCAGGTCTTTCCACAGGCACATCAAACATAATTTTTGTCTCCAACATGGGAGCGGCCATATTGGTTTGATTCACAGGAGTTCAACAGCCAATCCAGGAATGGTTATTCTGAAATCGTTCTGCAACAGCCAATCAGCTACAGGCTCCACCTATATATACACTGAGATTGGAGACAGAATTCAGTCAGTACAATGATGTCCTATGAGTAGCAGCTTTCAAAGCTCTCTAGTACTTCTGCTAATTCAGCACCTAATCCAGTCCAGGACATTGAATCCACTATCAGAATACCTGTTTTTTGCCTTCTACACCTGCTGGTCTATCTACCTGCTATCAGTACATGCATTGCTTCATCCTCACTACAGCTGTCAAGGTCACCAGTCAGAGAGACTAAAATCAATATTTGCACTAAATACAGATACCTGCTGTTGCTGTTATCATCATCGGTGAATGACAATTAGTGATACCCAGTGTGTACGTACCTGCAGTGACCTTACTCAGCAGTCCTCATCATTGTTCTATTAAAACTCAGCCTATCCATACTTACCAGTTACTCCCTGGCTCATCTAGTCTTCCAGAGACTCCATCTTCCCCTTTGAGGGGTTCATCAACAGACTTTCAGTACTCTCTATGCATTCTAAGTTTAGTAAAGAACCCAGCTTCCGTTACACTCCAGCTCCAGTCCAGAGTCACCCCTCAGATGTGACAGGACTGAACGAACAGCAATAATAAGTCTAACATTAGGTCTTGCCCTTCTTGCAATGATATGTCCCAAGCAAAAGTTTCTCCTTTAAATTATGTTACATTTAAGCCTATCTTAATGTAATTAGTGGTGCAAGTCAGTAGGCACATTTGAATATCAAGCAACAATAAGCCAAGAACTGGGACTGGACTCCTACAAATGAAGGCAGGCTGGGAATTGACAGCTTGTGGCACTGCTACAAAAGGTGATGGGCCTGCACTTCTGACAGCTAGTTTGACCTTTCCTGAGAGTTGTGTCTGACAGGATTTAATAACGTGAATAAAAGTCAAAAGAAAAAGTTGTCCCCAATGGAATAAATGACAAGGGCTTGGTTATTCTGTCACAGTTGGTATAGTTATAGTTGGAACATACTGTAGTTAGATGTCTGTAGCTAATGTTCAATTGAAATTGCAGAAGGAAGGCATCCTATAATGATGTGGACAAACTGCAAAGTCACACATAATCAGGCTAATGGTTCCAAATGTATCAGCCAGTCAATATATGTGGCTATCAACACATCAAAATTGCCACATATCTGGGTTGCAGCATCACATGCATTTGTTTATTATCATTAGAACGAGTGCTGTAGAAGCCTTCACATAGTTTCAAGCTTATATGGAGTGTTGAAATCATCCTGCATGCCTGAAAAGTCACTGCGATACCCTTGGCTCCATATGAGCCAATGGACAGTGTAGTTTAGGAGGTTGCCACTGTGAAGAGGAGAACCAGTAACAGAAAAGTAATTCAGTGGTTGCATAGGTGCAGTGGAGTTGAAGAAATGCTAAGGATGGGAGCTGGAGAGTGGAGTAAGAGAGACTGAAATATCCATACTGAAGTTGTGCCATGCTCAACAGAATACCCCCTGATTGTGTGCTAAATTACTGCAGGAACACCAGCAGATTGAGATCTGGGGACAGCGTGCTGCGTGCCAGCACTGGGAGCCATGGACTGCCTGTCAATAGTTGATCATGTGCATAGACAATATGAACATGGACACAATCACTGTTGACATGCTGAACATGCGAACATGCTGCATGTCAACAATTCAACTCTGTCAACATTCTCATGTCACAATGATGATAACCGACAAGTTATACCATATTTTATAGAAAGCTGTTATGCCCTATTGAGAGCATGTTGAGATATACTGATAACCACTCAGTGATACTTAGAACTATTGATAGAATGAAGTATATTTAGAAACTTGTTTAAAAGACAGCTAAAAATCTGAATGTGCACACATCATAATATACATTATGTGCTTGTTTGTGCTACAATGGAATCAGTGACTGTAAAATATAAAGAGATAAAGCCATTTTTTTAAAGAAAATCATAGATTAATAAAATAGCAATTTGGGACTGAGCTATTGATACTGTAAAGTACTGAAGATAACTGTGCTATTTTAAGTGGTGCTGTGCTTATTGTTATTTTTATCACAAGCAAAATAAATCTATTGTTCTCTGGAATTAGGAAAGACCATCATTAGATACTAATACTATTACTTTTGCCTATTGCGAACTACAAATACATACATGTCATAGGATAGTGACCACCCAAGAACAAAGTACTCCAGCAACAGATCTTTGTGTTCATTTATAAAATAAATGACTGATCAGACTGGGATTTTTCTTTACTTAATTTGGTGTTAGAAAAGGCATGTCATAAATTGGTGGCATGCGTATTTAATTACAAGTGTTTCATTATGTATGATCAACATGATCATATTGTGGAACTTTCTATGAGAGTGTTGAATCTGTACAGACATGCATACCAATGATGGCTTGCCCAGAAATGAGCATCTGTGGAAAACATCGATGTTTGGTTCACATCAACAGCTGAGTTTAATTGCAATGCATTCATTTGCTATTTTGCTTTCGCTTCTGCTAATGCATATATATATGTATTCTGACGGGATGCGGTTAATTTCCCGGCGGTCGGGATCCCGGCGGTCGGAATCCCGACACTGGAATCCCGACCGCCGAAATCCCGAAACTTTCTCCCTCCGTGGGTGTCCACGACACCCATAGAGGGAGAATAAAATAGCGTGCCGAGCGTAGCGAGGCACCGGGCCCGCTGCGTGGCGAGCGCAGCGAGCCCGCAAGGGGGGGCGATCCATGTCCCCCCCTTGTCGGGATTTCGGCGGTCGGGATTCCAGTGTCGGGATTCCGACCGCCGGGATCCCGACCGCCGGGAAATCATATCGGATCCATTCTGACAGTACAGGAGTGAATGAAGATTAGTTTTAGAAATGTGTTGTTTGGGTTTTTTATACTTTGTATGTGCTACTTATAAATTACTTACTGCTTCTCTGAGTTTATAGACTTAAGACATTGTGCACACTTGTCTCAACTTAGAAAACAATTAATCACATTTGCTGAGTTTTCCCGTTTGGCTCACCCAAGTTGCTAGACAAGTTATAATATTTGAACATTTAAAGACACGTCTCACCAATTTTTATAGGTTTAAGATAAATTATTCTAAAAAAAAGTGAAGGGTAGTTTGTCAGTTTTTGTTTCCTTTTTTACTTTTTCTCCACCATGCAGGGCCAGTGCCAGCCCTGTCAGCGCCCCAGGGGTCCCCCCCCCCCACACTTGCCCATCCCCCTCTCCCCTTCCCTCACCCACTCCGATGGGGGGGGGGGAGGTGTTGGGAACCACCCGCAGATTACTGCGCTCCATGGGGGGGGGCTGCCATGGATGGGGTCACTTGGGGGGTGCGGGAAGCCGAAGAATGCCGCTGACAAGCAGGATGGGCATTAGTGCTGATCCATATGGCGGTGTGTGTGTGTGTGTGGGGGGGGGGGGGGCTATGGGCATACAGCTCACCTGCTCCCTGCTTGGATTAATTCCATCCTGCTGCAGCTTCTTCCTTCTCTCCTCAGCGGCTTATTACCGCCTTCCAAATGCCTAAAGCTGCCTAGTGGTGGCGCCGGAACTGCCACCATGTAGATGTAGTCAACAAGACAACATCTATGCAGCTGTTCTGCAAGAGTTAACATCAATGGTGATAATCTGCAAGCAACGAAAAATGCAGTCTACAGATTCATTTATTTTCTTAATTTTTTTTAAATCATACTGTACAATTTCTAAGTAAAATTTCTGGAATTAAACGGTGTTTTTTTATTTATTACTATGAAGCCTCGTACACACAGGGCGATTTCTCCTAGTCTGCATGTTGAGCAATGAAGGCTAGGGAAATCGTCCTTGTGCTTCCCAGTGACTAGTTTGCCCATACACACGTAGCAATGTGTGTATGGGCAATCTGTGCTAACCAGTGTTCTCTGGTTAGAACACTGGCGATCTGACTAGATCTTGACTATATGTAGTCAAGATCTAGTCAGGCAATAGCATACACTTGAGCATAGGTGCTGATTCTGTGGGTGCTCCAGGGCCTGAGCACCCACTGAAATTGTTGAGCACCCATGGGCCCGAGTCCCGCTGCTGGGCCGCCATATTAATTTTCTAATTTGCAGCTGCAGCATCCACATTGCCGGACCCGCCACCTGGGAAACAGTATGCCGGGAAAAGTGTATTCTGTCCATGGAGTACCTGCACTGTGGGGGCATTTATGGATGTGGAACTCTGTTGCCGTAATTTGAATATTGGAGATAACTGTGCTCCGTAATATAAATTGGTATTATTTTGTGGCCACACCCCTTCCCCTTGAAGCCACTCCTCTATATTTTTGGCTTGAGCACCCACCAGCAAAAACATTAATCGGATGTGCGCTGCTGTATGCTTCTCCAGTGCGCTCGTCTTCTTCGCTGGCAGCAGAGTACACACTACAGGGTAAATATAATAGGGTGTAAAAAGCCAGAGGTTTTACAAAGCAGGTTGATTTTATAAGGCAAAACCTACCTGGTTTTGTCTTGTAAATGATCGGCACTTTAAAATAGGGCATTCTCGGAAAACACCTACACCTCTGTGCCTGAGGGCACGCGCTGCATGGCATCATCCCATCACGATTAGCATGTAATCAGAGACCCCATTGATTTAAGACAGCCGGCAGCAGTGGAGGTGCTGAAGCTGAGTAAGTAGGAAGGGAGCTTCTAGTCAGTGCTCCTACCATCAAGTCACACTCCTGTGTGTGACTTGATGGTAGGCAGCTGCATCTGGCTAATGGGTGGTCCATGCATACTAGGAGCACCCCCTAAGTTGCTTTAGACTGGAGCCATGAGGCTACAGCCATTTTATTTATCCAGGAATCCAAGATCTAATGCTTCTGACCAATGCTGCTCTCTAGAGCTGCCATATGGCCTGCTAGGCAGGGTGAGTAGTATGGGACTAACCTGGTGGAGACTTTTCCACTGCCCAATAATGACAGTGATTAGCATCACATAGTACTTGATATTATTTCATTTATACCACTCTGCATATTACTCGACAAATACATTATCATTACTACTGCGCACACAATGCAAATAAGTACTATTGAGCATATTAATGGTCATAGGTGTATTGGGAATTTGAAGTGTCCCTGAAAACAATTGCAAACAGTGGCCCCCCACACCCATATTGTCACCCTACCAACTTCCACCCCTGAACACAACTACACCAGCATGCCATCCTCAGCCCCTTAACACTCCTACTCCCCCAGTCTGTACATGCTATCATCTCCCAGCCACAGGCGGCACCGCGGGCACATTGGTCAAATGGGGATGTTCACAATAGCTTTTAATGCATTCCGCCCCAGTTAATGGTTTAAAAGATAGTGATACTCATTATAACCAAAACTAAATGAGTATGAGCAGTGCCAGCATATAGGGAACAAAGTCTAGGGCAGCACCTTTAATACCTCATGGTGGCTTTCTATGGCTTGTATGGTGCTAAGTGGTTTATTTACTAAGCATTGAAGAGCGATAAAATGGAGAGTGATAAAGTACTTACCAGCTCCTTCAAAAACAGCATTTCAATAGGCACCTAAGAGCTGATTGGCTGAAACTTTGGGGGTTATTGTGATTTAATCGGTCCCCCATGCATGCACATGGGGGACCAATCTTTAACATCCACGCATGCGCATTTAGAGATCCTTGGTGCGGCCATGGTGAACTGCATGTTTGCCACCCCGCTTGCACCTAGCAGTGCGGGCAGGGCATGTGGGGCAGCCGCGGGGGGGGGGGGGGGGGGGGGGAGCGGCGTTTCTTGGGCATTCTCATGAAAATGCTGGGTGTTCCCATGATAATGGCCTGGTGGTGCAGGTGCGGGGGGGGGGGGGGGGGGGGGGTGGCCAGCTGACATCAGCGGGTGTCAGCTGCCCGCCCTCTTCCGGCACAGGGCGCTCGGAAATCTGAGACACCACAGAGCTGTCACAGATTGCGAGTGTTGGTGAGTGCTGGTCGCCGACCATCAAATGATTTCTTCTCCGCACCCATGGCTGCGAATGGATGATTACAAATCACCCATTCACAGCCCTGTGGGCGCCCGTGAAGGCAGTGTCTGGGGGACTTGCAAGGCTGCGATGTTCGCAGCCTTGTGAGTCAACCAGAGTAAGGGCCTTTATATCTTACTAAAGCTTAGTAAAAGAGACTGTTACAAACTAGATTGTATGAGGACATTATTTACTAAGGGGCATATGTATCAACTAATCAGCTTCTGACAGGCTTTGGGCGAGATGCACCAAACTAAAAATGCCGTAAAAACTCGTTTTCAGGGTTTTTACCGCATTTTCATATGCAGCAAAGTCTGCCGGGACTTCGCTGCGGGGGGTTACGCCAGTTATAGATGGCGTAACCCCATGGAAGCCTATGGGCTTCCCTTGGTGTCCCACACCGCCCCGCGCGCTCCCCGCCAATCCACGACGCACCCCCCTCACCTGTGTCCGGGCAGCCTCCTGCTGTGCTGCCCAGACCAGTGATCTCGTCCAGTGACGTAGCTACGTTTTGGGCGCCCCCCCGCCGTTAGTGGGGGGCGCCCACCCCCCCCCCCCATCGCCGCACCGCAAAGCACCCCTACCCCGCCGCCCATGCAAACCCCCCTCAATCCCCCACAGCCTTACCTATCGCGCTGGTCCCGGCGGCTCCGTTCTTCTGCTGAGGACCACCAGAAAATGGCCGCCCCCATACAGCAGACAGTTTCAGAGAACTGTTTGCTATATGGGGGCGGCCATTTTGTGGTGGTCCTCAGCAGAAGAACAGAGCCGCCGGGACCAGCGCGATAGGTAAGTCTGCGGGGGATTGAGGGGGGGTTTAACTATAGCACCGCAGCCCCTGGCGCCCCCACATGCACAGCGCCCCCCCGCGGTGGCGGGGGCTGCGGTGCTATATTTACGCCGCTGATCTCGTCCTCCCTGCACCATTTCTGGGTGCAGGGAGGAGGAAGCAGAGCCCTCACAGCTGGGTGAGGGAGGGTAGACCTGCTGCACATCGCCGGCCATCGGCTTTGCGTTACTAATCGCACGACGCACAAGCTGGGTGGTGAAGGCCGGTGAGCACTTAAAAGGGAGAGTGTTTTTATGTATGATTTATGTCCTGATGAAAATGGGTGCTACCAATTGAAACGTTGACTACAGAAAAAAAAAATTACTACAAGACTGGTTTCCGTGTCTTTCATTTATCCTGAGTGCCACCATCTAATGTATGCTGCATTGGGGCATTGTACCTTGGTTCCGACGGACGGCAACAGGAGCGGCATTTATTATCAGTTGAGAGTGCCAGTATCCACGCTATATATATATATATATATATATATATATATATATATATTTATATATATAGGTCCGGGGAGGGAATACTGTGTACACCTATTGGTGTCACTTCTGGGTACTGTGGTATCAGCGTCCGGAGTGTTACAGACGGCCATTAACGTGCGGTGAGGAAAATGGCTCAAGAGTCCCTGGCAAGTACCAGAGCCAGATTTGCACACAATATATGAGCCATGGGTTACATGCCAGCATTATACACATGTGCAGCAGTATAGCAACCCATACACGCTGCGATGCGGGCTGTGCATTATGTGCTTTGAGGTGCGCGCTCCCGTGGCACTTCATCACACAGTACAAAAAGTATGTGCTTGCACATACTTTTTGTACTTTGTTTTCATCACATTGCATCGCATTGCATGCACAACGCATGCATAGGCAATACAATGCAATGTGATGCGTGCTTGTTAAGCACGGAACGCACGCCCGTATCGGGGCGTGTATGGGCAGCATATATACTGCTGGAGATTCACTGAGTTTTGTTAAGAGATGTGCAGAAAAGGTAGCCAGGGGAGGCACTGCCTCACCTGCCATAGACTTTTTACTCCAGAGTTTTGACTATAAAAATGAATAGAATAATAAAAATAAGAATTTTTTTTATAAATTATTTGTATTTTTGACATACTTTATCAATTCAAAACGCCGGCATATGTGCTAGTATGACAGGAAAGGCTGTGCCTCACCCCACCACATGCCACTGCAGGTGGCGCCTTCTTATATGTGCACTCAGATAGAGGCGTGGAACGCACGCCGGCATACTAATTAGAAGGTATGCTGATATTTGATGTTACATTGTTACTTGATATACATGCCTGTGATTTTTATTGACTCGGAGCTTTGATGGTCTGTATACATATGAGAGCTAGTGATGCTGCTTAATGCCTGTATAAGTGTTTCTTTTGGTAATAGTGGTGCTTCCTGACATTGAGGAAGGGAAGTGGACATGATACTGAATGTGGATATTTAAGGGCCTCTGCAGCATAGGGTAGTTGAATGCAGAGGAGGCAACAGAGGGGGTCTTGAGAAAGGTCCAGGGTGGGACCGAAACGTTGACCAATACCCACTGTCACTAAAATGTCTACTGGTATGTAATTAAAGAAACTCCTGCTAGCAAAAATCCGGTAAGTGCCCCATACTTTTTAAATTTTGGATTCTGGATTCTGGAAGGAACTGGTTTGCTGGGACTTTTCTTTGGCCTTTGGCACCCCGGTGGATGGATACAATTGGGAGAGTGCTGTCCATACGGATGGGATATATATATATATATATATTTGTCCCTGTCTCTACTGCCCTTGCCCTTTCAGTTTACCCTGTAAGCCTCACAATATACATTCTCTGATACAGAATGTTGAAGCGCAGTAGAGTAACAATATATGCAATACAAGCCATATGCATTAATTTCCGAATTCTAGGATCCATGTCATATTAATGTTGAGATATTTATTCTAATCAGTGTTTATTGGCCCGTCAATTTAATTATTTTTCTATAAGAAGGAAATTAACCGGTAGCTGTTTTTTTTGTTAAGCTCATGATAAAAGTACTAATTACTCTGCTAATAAATCTTGAAGCAACATGAACCTACAGCCACTTTCACATTTTTTAATGGGTTGTAATTTTCATTTTTATTATCAAACTGAAATAATTGAATATGTTAGAATTCTCAGCTTGACTTCATAAAAGCAGCCCCAAATGTTTCAGAATTCTGCAATGGAAGCTCCTATACATGCAGATAACATAATATGAGATACTTTATGTGCGCTACATAACAAACAATTCGAGCTTACGATACACCTGAACTCTTATATCTTAGTGTGTTTTGTCTTTCACTTCTTCTGAATAGTCCACGATGAAAGGACTATACAAAGAAAAGATAAAAAAGGCACACAATAGTAATCAAAAAACAACACAGCCTCTACATTCTTATTGTAGAAAAGCTATTACCGCAACATTAAATGAATTTAAAAAACGAAACAGAGAACAAAAGAAAGCATTGATTATTTGTAATTTTTCTTAGAAAAATAAATAAATATAAAATCGTCCATTCCCAATAAGTATCAAGTAATGTAAACAAATCTATGTAAGTGTATCCAACTCTAGGTAAAACCATATACATGGCCAGTGGCGGATTCAGGGGGGGGGCACCCGGGCACGTGCCCCCCCTGTCATTTTATTTTGTAGCTGAGGACCAGGGCTTTCCAATGAGCCCAGCCCCGTGTCTCTAGCCCCCCGGGAACCGGAGATATCGCCTGGCAAAGCTGTAACGTTTTTTCCCCATAGGATAATATGGGACCCGTCAATTCTGACCCCCACCCGGTTCCGACGGGTGCTAGTCCCCCCCACGGTATAACAAATCGCTGGGCCTTCAATATGATACCAGGCTGGTCCATATTGGTCAATCGGTTCTAGAGTTATTGCTTGTAAACCGATTGTTTTATTTTTGAAATGTAATTTCATGGCTGTTCATGTTCTTTGAGGGCAGATTACTCTGGAACCAAAAGTTCCAGTTTCACTGGACCAAAAGTTCTTCAATATGATACTTGTCTCATGTAAATGGGTCCGTTGGTTCCGAAGATATAGCTGGTTAAATTAGATAACTGGTTAAAGGGGAGGGGTGGTTTTCTCTCCCCCTCACACCAGAAAATGCAGGGACTAGGCTGGTTTAAAAGGGGCCAACCTGGGAATGCATTTTCTGGTGTGAAAGGGGTATTATTTCAATTAGCCTGGACCTGCAGTGCTCTGAATACAGCCAGGCTCTGCCACTGTCAGTGGCTATCACTTCTGCATGGCGGCTGTCCCCATTTACCGCGAGCATGTATCCCCCTTGGCAATGAGCATGTAATCCCACATGGCAACGAGTATGGAACCTCTGGCAATGAGCATGGAACCCTTGGCAATGAGCATGTAGATAAGAAGCACTTATGTAGCATAATTTTCAATAGGCATTATGGTGTTTGGCATAATACATAATGGACATAATGGCGTGTAACTTAACGTGTAATGGACATTATGGTGTAAATGTTTAATGCGCGCCTTTGGTGGACAATGTCCCTGTTTATGAAGCGTATTATGAATTTTGGCTTAATCTGTGTGGCATTATGTGAATTGTGCCTCAATCCATGTGGCATTATGTGAATTTTGGCTCAATTAAGGTGGCATTATGTGAATTTTGGCTCAATCCGTGTGGCATTATGTGAATTTTGGCTCAATCCGTGTGGCATTATGTGAATTTTGGCTCAATCCATGTGGCATTATGTGAATTTTGCCTCAATCCATATGGCATTTTATGAATTTGGCTCAATCCGTGTGGCATTATGTGAATTTTGACACAATCCATGTGGCATTATGTGAATTTTGGCTCATTCCAATTGGCATTATGTGAATTTTGGCTGAATCCGTGTGTTATTATGTAAATTTTGGCTCAATCCATGTGGCATTATGTGAATTTTGACACAATCCATGTGGCATTATGTGAATTTTGGCTTAATCCATGTGTCATTATGTGAATTTTGGCTCATTCCATTTGGCATCATGTGTAAGGGGCAAGTATAATGGGGTCTAGTATTTTGTTGCATAATGTGTAGAAGTTGTATATGGTGTTGTACACTACACTCAAGGACACGTCCCCTGTTGAGTGGCCACACCCCCTTTCCCGGAGCGCGCCTTAGGCGCGCGCACAACTACATCTTTCACATTTGTTGCCATGGTGGGCCTGCGTACTTTAAATGCCAGGGCCTATTTTTAATCCCATTCCCACCCTCTCTCTGCCCCTCTCTTAGCATGTACACTGGCACCACTAACACCGCCCTCCCCCACCTAAGCCCTCTTTTATCATGGTGCCCCCCCTGTCATTTTATCCTGGATCCGCCCCTGTACATGGCCATGTAGAAATAGGGCCTTATTCTGGTTGGTGCGGCCGGCCCGTACGCGTACGTTCCGGGGTTTTTAATGACCTGCGCATGCGTACCATCTCCAATGCGCAGGCGCGAACACTCCACAACGCTTACGGACGGGTCTCTCCGTGCGAAAAAACCTGTACGCGAGAGTACGGGCATTGGGGGCGGCATAGGGGCGTGATGAGGGGAGCGGCCGAAATAATGAGGGAAAATGGGCGTAAATATGGGCGTACACAGGGGTGTGCACCAAAAATGAACGGTGCTACTACCGCACGATCGGCTAAAGCACCGTTCATTTCGGACACAAAACAGGCGGCCGCCAACCGCCACCTCAGACCACCCCTACAGATACCGCATGCCAGCGTGCGCCTGGGTTTGCTAATTTACGCTGATTACTACTCAAACACATACACCTGAATGTAATAAGCAATGCTGCAGTCTATTAAGTCCAAACCATGATTTCACTACCTGCAAGCCTACACACAGCACTCAAACACATTGGAAGCTTATCTTTCTATACTTCTCGACATTTAAAGGTTTGTTTAATTTAAGGTAAGAATCTTTTTAAGACCTGCTTATATATGCTAAGGTAGGTATTTGTTAAACAGTTATACACATTCACTACGTGCTTTCATAGACTTTACACAGTAGCACACTCAATCTACACAAGTCGACATGTGTCAACGTAACAACATAACAAATATACATGTAATGAGGGTTAAAATGTTGTTTTATTAGGGTCTTTATTAAGATAGACAATTGAGTTAATAGAAAACAATAATTGAATAACAATTAGAATAATTAATTAATTGTCTGAATTATAGTTGAAAGGCAAGATTTGCAGGTCCATACATGTGAAGGGTATGCCAGCGTACACGGACGTACGCTCACTCTCACGAGCGGTGACATAAGCTGAGTTTTCCATTGAAAACAATAGCGACCCGTCCGTGCAAGCTGGCGTACGCTCAGATTTCCGCAAGAAGTCGGCGGGAAGACGGACGAGAGACGTCCGTAAACGGTGGCGTACGCTCTGTTGTACGCCAGTTGTCGGAGTCTAAGGGCTGATCCGTCCGTGTACGTTGGTGTACGCTCAATTGTACGCCACTCCCCTTAGACGTTGTTTCTGGCCGTACGTATGCGGCTGATTTGTGGGTGGACTTAACTTCAACGGCCGCGTACGGAGAGCGTACGTTAATATGGAACGTACGCACGTTTGGCCGCACCGATCAGAATAACCTTCTTAGTCCCCTAGTAGCATTACTCCCCACCCAGTAGTGGTGATAGATTCTCAGTTGCACAACTCCCCACCCACAAGTGCCTATATGCTCCACTGTGAAGAAAAAAAGTACATTTTGGAAACGATGGTTTTCGGAATAAT
Organism: Crinia signifera; assembly: GCF_055691185.1. Lineage (NCBI taxonomy): Eukaryota > Metazoa > Chordata > Amphibia > Anura > Myobatrachidae > Crinia > Crinia signifera. Next base: position 286,473,208 of record NC_139218.1, read on the forward strand.
TTGGATAACGGAGATCTGGATAAGGGATACTCAACCTGTACCTGTATATAAATTGGATTATATATAATACAATTTCAAAACAAAAGGGAGACTACACTAAAAAATCCACATTTGCTTATCTCCTTAATATAAGTAATCAGGGATGCTTTAAGTATAATTGAATAAGTAGTCAGCGTTATTGCAGTAATTACCACCAGTCAGTATTAATGGTTATAGCCATGTATAAATGCACTCCGACCTGTAGGATTTCTCATGTAGAAGTTTGGTAGACATGTCCCAAAAGTTAGTTGTACACAATATTTGACATTATCCTTTCCAAACAAGTTTTGTCAGAGGAATATTATGAAAGACCAGTCTTGGAATACTTAGAGTAACTCTCCTTCAACCACTGTTTTTAACCCCTTCCCGACATTTGACGTACATGTACGTCATGGCCGGGATGTACTTCCCGACACATGACGTACATGTACGTCATGACTTCAAAGTGCCACCGCGTCTACAGACGCGGTGACAGAGGGACGATGTCTACTGTCCCTGACAGCAGACATCTTCCCTCATTGCCCAGGGGGGGCAGCGATACCCCCCCCGTTCGGCGATCGCTGTGATTGGCTGTTCAATGTGAACAGCCAATTACAGCATTTTCTGTGTACCGGCGAATAACGTTCGCCGGTGACACAGGGATCGGTGGTGATTGGTGCTGTAAAGTACAGCACCAATCACCACCGGGTGTAAGGGTGACAATGGTGTCACCCCACCTCACCCCACCTGCCCCCAAAAGGCTGTGATTGGTCCGTCGGACCGACGGACCAATCACAGCCATTTCACCTCAGATGAAATAACGGAGGCAGCCCTGCAGCCGCCATTCCGGTCAGGAACAGCGTGCAGAGCGGTCTCCGTGCCCATCTGTGCCCTATACTGACCTGAACGTTGGTGGCATCCGTGCTGCCAGCTCCTGGTGTGACTTCCTTGTGACTTCCTTGTGTTGCTGCTGCTGCTGCTGCAGCAGCGTCATTGTGGCAGAGATTTAAATTGTGTGCTATTATTTTGTGCTATAATTTTGTATCTGCTCCCCCCTGCTGCCCCCCTTTTGTGCTGATCACTATAAACTAAGTGATCAGCACCTTTTTTTGGGGTGCAGGTTTTTTTTTATATATATACCCTGTCAGGTTGCACCCACAGTTGTGTGCCTGCTGCCCCTCACTGCCTAATCAGTGTTGCATCACTGTGTTGCATCACAGTGTTGCATCACTGATCAGCAGTTTTTTTTTTTTTTGGAGAGTGCTGTGGGGTTTTGTTTTTACACCCACGGTGCTTTTGTGGGTGTCCTGTGGCTGCTGAGCACTGATCAGTGACGTACATCACTGATCAGCATTTTTGGCACAGGGTTGATCTCATTTTTTTTTTTTTGATCAAATTTCTGTTGCCTTTGAGTCATCAGCATTTTTTTTTTATTTATTTTTTTTGGAGAGTGCTGTGGTTTTTTTTTTTTAAATTGTTTTTACACCCACGGTGCTTTTGTGGGTGTCCTGTGGCCGCTGAGCGCTGATCAGTGACGTACATCACTGAACAGCATTTTTGGCACAGGGTTGATATAATTTTTTTTCAGCAGTTTTTTTTTATTGTTTTTTTTTTTGGAGAGTGCTGTGTTTTTTTTTTTTTTTATTGTTTTTACACCCACGGTGCTTTTGTGGGTGTCCTGTGGCCGCTGAGCGCTGATCAGTGACGTACATCACTGAACAGCATTTTTGGCACAGGGTTGATATAATTTTTTTTCAGCAGTTTTTTTTAATTGTTTTTTTTTTTGGAGAGTGCTGTGGTTTTTTTTTTTTTAATTGTTTTTACACCCACGTTGCTTTTGTGGGTGTCCTGTGGCCGCTGAGCGCTGATCAGTGACGTACATCACTGAACAGCATTTTTGGCACAGGGTTGATATAATTTTTTTTCTGCAGTTTTTTTTAATTGTTTTTTTTTTGGAGAGTGCTGTGGTTTTTTTTTAAAAAATTGTTTTTACACCCACGGTGCTTTTGTGGGTGTCCTGTGCCCGCTGAGCGCTGATCAGTGACGGACGTTACTGACCAACATCTGTGCTCAATTTTTGGCGCAGGAGCTTTTTTTTTTTCTTTTAAACTTACACGTGTTAAAGCACTACATACACACTACATACCCCCCGTGTTGAAATAAAGTTTGTACCCCCCCCCCTACACTATACACGTGTTGAAACACTACACTTAAAAATAATAAAAATGTCCCAATCATCGCAAAGACTGTTTTCAGCGGAGGAGGCATATGCCCTTCTTGCCTCTGACACTGACACAGCCAGTGAAGTAAGCGATGAATTGGCATTTGTCTTAAGCTCCTCTTCCTCCTCTAGTGATGAGGGACCCCCTCAAAGACGCCCCCGTAGAGCAGCTGAGACCCCCCCCCCCCAATGATTGATCTCGTATGGACCCCACCACCAGACAATTTTGAGCCCCAGGTTCCTGAGCTTTTGGCCAACCCAGGAATCCAATTTGATAGTACAGGCCTCAAAGAAATTGACTTTTTCAAAGTCTTTTTCTCTGATGATTTTATAAATTTAATGGTGGACCAAAGTAATTTATATGCCCAGCAGTTTATTGCCCAAAACCCCACGTCATCATTTGCTAGGTGGACCCCTGTAGATGCAGTAGAGATGATGACGTTTTGGGGTCTGGTGTTACATATGGGCATAGTTAAAAAGCCAGAAATTAGGCAATATTGGAGTACAGATGTTCTGTACAGCACCCCACTTCATCGTATGGCCATGACCCGGTCTCGTTTTGAGACGATCCTTAAATTTTTGCATTACAACGATAATGCACAGTGCCCACCCAGAGATGATCCCACCTTTGACCGGCTATTCAAAGTCAGGCCGGTCATTGATCATTTCAGAGCCAAATTTGCTGAGATGTACATCCCCCAAAAATTCATTTGTGTGGACGAGTCACTTATACATTTTAAAGGAAGGGTTAAATTCCGCCAGTACCTTCCCAATAAGAGGGCAAGGTATGGCATAAAAATGTATAAGCTGTGCGAAAGTACCTCAGGGTACACCCACAGGTTTAGGGTATAAGAAGGGAAGGACACAAGAATTGAACCGCCAGAATGCCCCCCCTCCCTCGTAGGTGTTAGTGGAAAGATTGTCTGGGATTTAGTGCACCCCTTCCTGGATAAAGGTTATCACCTCTATGTGGATAACTTTTACACCAGCATCCCCCTGTTTAAGGCCCTTGGTTCAAGAGGTACAGCAGCTTGCGGTACTGTGCGCAAGAACCAAAGAGGCCTCCCAAAAACGCACGTTGCCCAATTACTGAGAAAGGGTGAAAGCAGGGGAATATGCACCGAAAATATGTTGTTGGTCAAATATAAGGACAAGAGGGATGTCCTTATACTGACAACAATTCACGGAGACAGTACCACCTCCGTCCCTGTACGAGGTACCAGTACCCACACCTCAAAACCTATTTGTATCCTAGATTACAATAAGTACATGGGCGGAGTGGATCTTTCAGATCAGGTACTGAAGCCATACAGTGCCCTGCGGAAAACAAAAATATGGTACAAGAAGCTGGCCGTGTATATCATCCAGATGGCACTGTATAACGCTTACGTACTATTCCGTTCTACCAGCCAGACGGGGACATTTATGCACTTTCAAGAGGAAGTCATAAAGGGCCTAATATTTGGGAACCAGCAGGCAGAGGGCTCCAGTACTTCTAGTACTGGCCCCAGTACTTCTAGTACTGGCCCCCGTATTGTATCAGGGCAGCATTTTCCAAACAAAATCCCCTCCACTGGAAAAAAGAGCAGGACACAAAAAAGGTGCAAAGTTATCCCCACTTAAGTGATACATGTCAGATTTGAAAAAAAGTGCTCTGTCAGGAAGGCAAAAACAGGCTGCGGCGGTAAGGGGTTAATATGCACATTTTTAATTATCTTCGAGGGGAGTTTAATTAGGTGGCAGATGGAAATGAGTTACACCACCCCCAGGACCACTTGAGCAGGCTACAAGACTGTATTGGAACAGAATGCTGGGAAGCAATACCGAACCAGAACCAGGGTATTAGGGACCTTATTCGGTACTTGTGTACTAGCACGGCGCCCATCGCATCGCAGACCATAAGGCATACGATGGTATGTGATGCGATGCGATGTTACGCGATGGCAGGCGATGTTATACAATTTTCAATTGTATACCATCGCATTGTATGGCATACAATGGTATGCGATTTAAAATTGTATAAGCACCCTAATGGGTTTTTCAATGTAAAAAGTGGCCCCTATAAGATAATTAAACGTGATGGGTGCTTAGTATGTTAAAATCACCCCCAACGGCACCACCACTATCAACGCCAACCTGAAGCGAGCCCCGAGGGGACGCATAATAAATGTAAAGTAATACGCGTCCCCTCGCGGGGCGCGCTGCGCTCGCCACGCTTCGGGCTCAGAGGCACGCTGCGCTCGCCACAATATATAAAATCAACTCCATGCCGACGTGGATAGGGGGGGTATGAAAAGGTCGTAGGACGCGTACCACCACAGCTCACCACGCTTCGGGTTGGCGTTCATAGTGGGGGTGGCGTGGGGGTGCATTTAACATTGTAAGCCCCCATTAGGGTGCTTATACAATTAAAAATCATATAGGGGGCTTATACAATTTAAAATTGCATTGCATCGGGTGTATGCCATGTGATGGCATGCGATGCGATGCTATTATATGTCTTATGACCTAATATCAAGGGCGCCATGATAATACACAAGTACTCCTTATTCTAGTTGACTTGCAAAGCTGCAAATTTGGAGTCCACCAAATGCTGCCTGCACGCACCGTGCAGGCAGCATTTGGTGGACTTTCCCTGCACGCAGGCGAATGGAGGTTATACACCTCATATAAACATCCATTTGCAGCTTGCGTGCAGGGAGGAAATCATTTGATGGTCGCCGACCATCGAATGATTTCTACAGTGCTCACAGATGTGAGACACCTCTCTGGGCGCGTCCCTTCGCTGCCACCCCACGCCCTCTGCCCGCACTGCTAGGTGCGACCAGTATGGTGAACAAGAAGTTTGCTGCACCCACTAGCACCAAGCAGCTGCACATGCACATAACGGAATATGCGCATGCACATTCGCTCAACATCGCTCCCCTGCACGAACACGCATGGGAGTGAATCAAGCAGAATAACCCTAGGTCCTCTAGTTGAAAAGTTGTATTGGCCATGTTCTGCCAGTATTTACTGGTTTACATTGTGGGCTTAGGCCCTGATAGGCTGAGCAGAACATATGACCAGGAAGTGCTAAGTGCTGATTTGATGAGAATGTGATACAATCCAAGATGATGGTGCCCTTTGTCCAGAATCACCAGAAGGAGAATGTTAGCCACAAAAGTGACTTGGGATCTTAGGGGTACTGTAGGAGGCCTGTGGAGTCATACATATAGAATAAGTGATACCGCCCACACCACGGTGGTGGGGGCCTCAAGATCTGGTGTTTGACAATGCTATTTCAAATTCCATTTCATAATAAACCAAAACAAGATGACCAGCTTTAGACAAAGATTTAGGGTGCCACATTTTGTTATATTTTGTACATAAGTTAAGGTCTTGATTTTATTAATGCCAAAGCATGATGATGATATTTACAAAACTGAATATTTAAAGTGGCAAATATTGGTGTAAAGCATGCCAGGCTATACACTGAGTGCGAATGCTGCATTAAATTTTCAGCTCAAATCTCTGAGAAGGCCCCTAAAATTGTGTGTCCTTTGGCAGCTGCCCTTTGAGCTCATATGTTAAGATGGGATGCGGTCATTTGGTCTACTGCATTATGGTAGAAAGTCATTAGGTCGAATCCATTAGGTCGACATGCTAAAAGGTCGACATGACTCTAGGTCGACATGGGAAAAGGTCGACATGATTCTAGTTCGAAAGGTCATTAGTTCGACAGGTCATTAGTTCGACAAGGTCATTAGTTCGACATTGTCTATGTCGACATTCACAAGGTCGACATGGAGTTTTTCACTGTTTTTTGAGCCAACATGTGCCGACAGGCGGTATTTCATGCCCTACCATCCACTAGGGCGTGGTGGGAGAATAAAATAGTGTGCCGAGCGTAGCGAGGCACCGTGCCCGACGCATAGCGAGCGCAGCGAGCGATGCGAGGGGATGCAGTGCACTTTAAACTGTGTCCATGTCGACTGTGTTGACATTCAGGTAAAAAAACAGTGAAAAACCCCATGTCGACCTTGTGAATGTCGACATAGACAATGTCGAACTAATGACCTTGTCGAACTAATGACCTGTCGAACTAATGACCTTTCGACCTAGAATCATGTCGACCTTTTCCCATGTCGACCTAGAATCATGTCGACCTTTTAGCATGTCGACCTAATGGATTCGACCTAATGACTTTCTACCATAATGCAATAGACCAAATGATCCCTACCCGTTAAGATCTTTAGCGGTCATTAACAGAGATGCTGTTTGATCTGCTTGACAGAATAGACTCGTAAGTCATTCATAAGGTAAATTTTGGGCATTATGGGTGGTGTAATGGTTAGCATTACTGCCTCACAACACTGAGGTTATGGGTTCGATTCCCACCATGGCCCTAACTGTGTGGAGTTTGAATATTCTCCCCGTACTTGCGTGGGTTTCCTCCGGGTACTCCAGTTTCCTCCCACAATCCAAAAATATACTGGTAGGCTAATTGGCTCCCCATTAACCCTAGAATGTGTGTGTGCATGCACACTGGGGCAGGGACTGATGTGAATGTTCAAATATTCTTTGTGTGCGATATATAATAAACTAATAATAATAATAATAATAATAATAATATTACCTTACTGTAATATTTGCACATCTGTGCTGGAATGCCAATCTGGATAAATCTATACATTCATCTCCCACAATCAGCACATATATGATACTTATGTTTTACCTTAAACTTCTCTCCATCTGTGGTCACCTTTGTCTGTCTTTGTTTATTTCTGCTGGTCCCTTTGCATTCTCTTTGCCCAGGCATTGATGGGTTACTTGTAATTCAACTAGAAATATTGTGATTCTGAGCTAAGACATGCAACTCAGAACAATATGACACATATTTTAGCCTAAATCCCGTTTAATAGGGATTCCAAATTGGATATTCCCATTAATGCATAAAAAATCATTTTGTCGTTAGACTTGCCTCTACAGTCCGATAAAGTTATAACCTTATTGCACTTCAGCAAAGCCACAATTAAAATACACCAAATTTACATTATACAAAATCTCCGGGCCCAGAAAGGAATGAGCAAAGCTATATATTCCATTCTTTCTGCATCGGTTATACCATTTAAATCTCTCGACTTCAACATATAACCTCCAGCAGTCTTCACTTTCTAGATTTCATTTTTTTAAGTCCTCCAGGCTGCATCTGTCAAACTGATATTATGAATTTAAAGTGCTAATGCCTGCAAGACTAGGGAAACATTGAAATATATCCTTTCCTGATTAAATTACTACCTCTAGCTACTTTACATACTTATGTCTAAACAGATTGCTGTTTTCTTGCCAAGCACTGGATCTGTGAGATTGAAAATGTGTAATTTCATGGGGAAAAATAGTATGTATTTTTACAGACAAGTACATTCTACTTAAGTATCTTTCAATTGTATTTAGATATTATGTTTTTATGTGTGTCTGATTCTTATAATTGCGTACATTCATTTTCCAAGAAATATCTGGAACAGTCGGTAAGTCTTGGCAATTTGTAAAATAAAACGTCTCCATGTCACATTTATTTCAAATTAGAGTATATTTGTTTAATGATAAATATTTTCTGCTGCAAAATTTGCGGAATTTGGTGAAACAACTTCGTACATTTTTAAACACTGGCAGCTAAAATCAGTAGTGAAGACTGGTACAGCAAGTGCTTATAGTGCTATACCAAGGAGAATTACACTGATTTGAAAAACATTTTATTATAAACAATTATTAAATGTGCATTCCATTTAAAAAGTAAACAATTCCAATATAAAAATTAAATATCAATTTCAACCTTGATGGTTGTTATTAATATACACAGCACAGGGCCCATGAGTTTGATTCCTGCCCGGGGCAGTCCTGGTGTGGAGTTTGTAGGTTCTCCCTAAGCTTTCACAGGCTGTCTCTGGGTACTCCAGGTATATGTGTGTAATATCCATAAGGTGGTACATGCGACTGCGTAGGACAAGTGGCACCTTAAGAGCCCATATGCCAACTGCCACTTGTGTGTAGATTTTTGTTTTATTTGACACTCCACTTGTTATTAAATGGGTAAGAGGTGAGAGGGAGGATGTTGATGGGGCAGTCATACTAAGATTAAGCAGTATCAAGCATTCTAAAGAGTGGAGAGGTGGGTTAGTGGTGAAGTTGTCCATATCAACCAATGAGCTATGAGGTAGCATTATAAAGTGTATTCTATAAATAGGTAGTAGCTGATTGGTATAGACATCCTCTTTAATTCTGCACTTCTCCACTCTTTAGAAAGCCAATGGCAATTCTATTAGAGTACAGAGAGGCCATGTTGAAATTGGGGAATCTGTACCCCTCATGCATGTACAATTTTAGGTATTCTGAGCCTCATGCATCATCCAAACTGTGTATATAATGGCAGTGTTGGAAGTACTGAAAACAATCGAGTCTGTCACCTCCATTTCTGAAGCTAATGGGCACTATTGCCTCTTGGTGGTGCAGACAGGGAAGAAGACTGCAATCTATTCATTATGAAAAAGAAAGGGGTACAAAATAGATTAGCTTGGTTTTATTTGTTCTTTTTTTTTTAAAGTGGTATTTAACTAGCTGCTGACTAAAACATACCATAGTGTGTCTATGTGTACATGTGTTAGAGACATTAAACTGTAACCTCTAATGGTGCTGTGCTGTAACTAGCAAATATTCTCTGTTCCGTTCTGTGTAATTAGTGACCCCGTTATCTTTTGTAATTTTGTTTTTTCATGACTGTTTCCCTGTCTTACTATTTCACTGGGAATTGTAAGTTACCCTGATCAGAACACCGGCCATTTAGTCTTGATCCAATGTACACCACACATCACAACCCCTACCTGTAACTTAGTACAAGTTCACATTTATCTTGGAGGAACAAGTCGTATACTGTCAATGCATGGTCAACAGTGCACGTACACCTTCACATAGCTTCCATCCATTTCTAATAAAATCTGACCTAAGAATTATTTGGATGCAAATCCCTTCAAATGTGAGTATTTTTCACAGAACACAAGAATTACAATTCTGATTTTAGCCAGACCATAAATAAAACATAGATTATGCAGTTACTATCACAAGACATTGCTGAAATACAACTGCAAGACATAAAGAGTGATGCTGGAAAAAGTTTTAGCTACAGTGCTACTAGAGTCATTTGCCTTGCTAAACATTCTTTTTGTTTTAAAGTACAGTGTATGTGTCAGCAGGTCTGGTCCATTTCTGTGATCATTTGCAGTTTGTGCACGTGACTATCGCCAGCTGGCAACACTGCCCATAGTTTGTCCAAAGATTGCAAAGGAGAGATTTACCAGCACCAGGTCTAATGTCTGGACCAAACTAGTCTTTGGTAGGTTGAACTCTCCTGCCTTGTATATTGACTTTCTCTGCTGTAGTTACATAATGCCTACCCAGACTGATCCTCCTCAGTACATCAGTTTGCAATGCCCACACATGTGCCAAAACTTGGAATGTGCTCTGCCTCTTCTTTTGCCTCATCTCTGTGCATCAATTTGACTGAAGGTGTACCAAACCCTAGACCGCAATTGCCTATGCTTCCAAGTACATTATCATTACTTTAATTAAACATACTCTGCAGGATCATCTGCTATTTAACACATGTGTCCCTTCTGTCTCTGCTACTGACCAGCTCATTCATTTGTCATTCGAGGTGTTCCAGTTTCTAAAGTTCTCTGGCCATTGGAGTGTTCACGGAGAACATCATTAATAAGCCTCTCTGATATACTAACATAACTATATACCCTACCAACATTGTACTCCATTAGACACCTGGCTCAGCCTGATACATGTCTCTGGTTGAGGCTATACTGATTCTATAGGACAGCTAATTGCTTTACAAGTGAGAATAGAACTACAACCTGTTCATATAGCCAAGCCCTGGTGAGACCGGGGCAGCTGCTGGGCATATGCCCCGCCATGCACAAACTGCATACATGCCACTCTAGGCATACACCCTTTATGGAGATGCCATCCATGGTCAATTTTCTCTGGGTGTCAAAGGCCTATGGATGCAAGTCATCTGTTTTATGTTAGTGTGAGAGGTGTGTAGCCAGACTTCTGTGTTTTGTGAGGCATGCATATAATAAAGGGACACCTGGATCTATTGCAACCTGCATGGTACTGGTTTAAGTGTGAATATTAATGATGGATGCTGTGGCAGCAGATGCTGTGGGTGTGTGACTAGAAGCTGTGTGGGCCCCCATTTTAGCATATAGTAGTGACTATAGAAGTTTCCAAATCAAAATCCAGTCTATGACTGCCAGAACTATGCAAGGCCACTCTGAGACTTTAGTTATGGCTATTGTACAAACTCCTATTTTTCATACTGTCCTTTGGATGCCTTGGTCCAATAAATACAATCCCTGTATTGATGAAAGGACTAGACCTTTCGTCCATTTCTTTGTATCAATATATCCAAAGTAAATTTCTTGTATCATAAAATAACAAAGTGGTTTCAAGATTATTCTGTGTTAGATAAGAAATAAGCTGAAAGTCTTCCACCTTGTTATCATTATGACTGTCCAAAAGCTTTGCTTTCAGATGCCTAGTTTTAGTTTGGATGTAGATATGTTTTATTTGAAACACAAATAAAATATTTCTAAAGAAAGATATTGGGCACTAACTTTGTATAGATTACATGGCTTCAAACACTGGGGCAGATGTATTAAGCCTTAACAAGAGATAAATGCAAGGGTGATAAAGAGAGATAAACAGCCAGCCAATCAGCTCTTTACTGACTTTTTTCAAACATAGCCTGTAACATGGCAGTTGGCAGGTGATTGGCTGGACGTTTATCTCTCTTTATCACCCTTGGATTTATCTCTTGTTATGGCTAAATACATCTGCCCCATTATCTCTACTATAAATGTGTATCCACTTTCACTTGTTAATGGATTTTATGTGAGACTGCATTGGCTAGATTCAAGAGTTGCCTAGAAACCAGGTGATGAGTGGAAGACTGCCGTCTGCAAACAAAAGGGACTATTTAAGTAGTTAGGCCATTTGGCTTTAGTTAATACTTCTGCAGTTTTTTCAACATTAAATGATTTATGTATTCCTGGACATTATGGCCTAGTTTTTCATTATGCCCTTGGAATATATTCTCATTCACAAAACATGGCCACAACCCTAACAGGAGCAAGATGGAAAATCTGAGAACTCATGGGCTGTGCTGAAGTAGAGATGTGTATTTTTGAAACAGAACTTGCTGACAGTTTTGACCATATACCGCCAGCTCATGGATTCTGTTAAAACGCTATTGAATTTTCCATAGAACTCAAATGTAAAAGCAGTATTTCTTAGGATCCACTGACTATAATCAATGCCTTATTGAATGCTTCTCCAAAGCAGTCCCACCCATTACTATGTTAACTTGGAAAAGGAAACTTTTTCACATGGACCAGTTCAGCAGAAGAAACTCTCAATCAATTTTAAGAAGCCTTCCAATCAGTTCCAATCTTGACTGAGTCTTATCAACTTCAATAATTTATTTAATAAACCCTGAAGCATTTTAAACAGCAATTGAAGCTATACTGTTGCCACACACAGGTACTCGTATTTTCTGTATCCCTGTGTGTACTTTTCTATAATGCTCACAGTAGCAGAAAATAATTACTGTATTGTGGACTGGACAGAGTTGTTAACAATTCGATGAGCTGGGAAGGAATGGAGATATCTTCCTATCCACTCTATATGGTGTGTTGAATAAATTGATCTAAGATGAGCACTCAACAAGTTTAGAAAGCCTTATTTTTCACTTGGATCAGGTTTGTTATTCCTTACAGGTCCTGTTCCAAAAATAATAAAGCAGTTGCACAATTTGAGAAATGCTGCGATCAATCTGAAGTAGATCTGCTTATTCTAGCATCCAGTACAGTGTTAGAAACTCTGCTACCTTAACTTTGAGAAAATACATAGCTGTAGCTACTGAGAATCTACAGGTTGCTGTTAGAAAGAAGGGTACTTGTGGATTATCACGGCTCCCATCGCATGCCATATATAGTGGCATGCGATGGGATGCGATTTTTGCAGTTTTAATGGTTTTTTACAAAATCGCATCGCATGCGATTTGATCGCATCCGATCGCATGCGATTTTTAACAGAAAAGCATCCAAATGCATTGAAATTTGTATGAAACATGTTCAATGGCCCCCAAATGGCATTTTTGAGGCTGTACCACCCCCACTATCAACGCGAACCCGAAGCGTGGCGAGCGGCGGCGGTACGCGTCCTACGACCTTTTTAGCCCCCCACTATCCACGTCGGCGTGGAGTTGAGAATAGAAAGTGTGGCGAGCGCAGCGAGCCACCGCGCCCGAAGCGTGGCGAGCGCAGCGAGCCCCGTGAGGGGACGCGGACACCTGTGAAGCCCGTGAGGGGACGCGGATACCTGTGAAGGTATCCGCGTCCCCTCGCCACGCTTCGGACTCGGTGGCTCGCTGCGCTCGCCACACTTTATATTCTCAACTCCACGCCGACGTGGTTAGTGGGGGTATGAAAAGGTCATAGGACGCGTACCGCCGCGTGTTCATAGTGGGGGTGGTACAGCCTCAAAAATGCCATTTGGGAGCCATTGAACATGTTTCATACAAATTTCGATACATTTGGATGCTTTTCTATTAAAAATCGCATGCGATCGCATGCGATCAAATCGCATGCGATGCGATGTGATTTTTTCATGTGCGATGCCCATCGTGGGAGCCGTGATACTCCACAAGTACCGAAAGAAGTTACAACCTTGAGGAGGATAATACACTGAGCATAGTTTTCTGTCTGATTTTTGGGTTCACAGTCATCATCTTCTGAATGTTCAGTAATACAAGGCTTGAGATCTCTAATATTGCTTGAAGATACTTGACTCAATTCAAGGAATTGTGTATGACTCCACAGAAACCTAGAATTGATTTGTTAAAAGTTCATTATTGTAAATATGTCTAATTCCCTCCCACACTTTATAAACGTATGAGAAAAAATATGACATCAAGATGGAACAAATGACCAAAAAGACACCGCTGCAGCCTCCGGAAAGTTACAGACTTGTCTAAGTGGAGGCACATTTGACACAGATAGGATATAAGCTCAGCAAATCTGGGTGCTTCATGTTAAAATATGGTACCACTGTTAACCAATCGACACACTATGGAAAGCCAAATGGTGGCTGTCGCAGTGATCCAATTGCCACTCAGCTTTGTTTTATATTTGCTGCTGTGAGCAGGAAGAAACCTGTTTAAAAAGTTGCTAGTTTAGCAAGAAAATCTTAAATTAAGCCAGGAGACTCCACTGAAAATGAATGAAGGTCAATTTTCATTGCTTTTTATCACTTTTAGACACAAGTTTAGAGATTTTTTTATGTTAATTTTTACAATTTAGATCTATATGATATCTATAAAAAACGTATGAAAATTGACCTTTAGTAGATATATTCTCATGTTTAAGGGAGAAGAGCAAGTAAAAAAATTAGAAGACCCTTACAGCATCATTCTCTACACAAGTACAACATTGCCAGGGTGCCTCTCCGAATAATTAATAATCAATTCCGGTATCCACGAATGGCACTCCAGATTGAAAAGTTAGCACTAAGACAATACTGTAAGATACAGCTATAACAGTCTCAAACCCAACGTTTCACATCCTGTATGACAATTACTTTTAGAGAAAGTCCAGCTAGTGAGAGCAAACCATTTACAATGAGATTTTGAGATTATGGGTCAGATGTATTAAGCTTTAACAAGAGATAAATCCAAGGGTGATAAGGAGAGATAAATGCCTAGCCAATCACCTGCCAACTGCCATGTTACAGGCTGTGTTTGAAAAAAGTCAGTAAGGAGCTGATTGGCTGGACGTTTATCTCTCCTTATCACCCTTGCATTTATCTCTTGTTAAGGCTTAACACATCTGCCCCAATAGGAGCTATTGGGACTTTGAGATGACAAAGGAATTGCAATAGTATAACATGCAGAGCAAGTATTTTCAGGTGGTAGCAATAGGAAAAAAGGTAGATTTTGAGATAGTTCTCGAAAGACAAAATGTTAGGAGAAATTGTGTTCAGGTGAAGTAAACAGTTCAAAATGTGGAGCCAGATTGTAGGAGTTTTAGATGTGGTAGTGACAGGTGATTACCAGACAGAACAAGTGGTCAGCAGTAGATTGTAGAGGGCAAGTAGGAGCATACCTCAAGATGAGAAGAGCAGCAGTTAATGAAGATTTTGAAGGTGATGGCAAGACATTAGAATTTGATTCTTGAGGAAATAACGAGTCAGTGCAGGGATCTGCAGATAGGCACAGATAATATGGACTGGGGAGAGATCAGTCTCGCAGCAGCATTTAGGATGAATCGTATATGCAAAAACAAATATGTACGCAACGCCAAACAGTAGGAAGTTGCACTGGTGTAAGTGGGAGGTTATGAGAGACTGGATAACAATAGTCAAAGCAAAGTTTGGGAACGTGATCTTTGTGTGCATAAAATAGAGACCAGTGGTTCCCAAACTTTATTGGATCACGGTGCCTTATAGTACCAGCATTTTTGTTCACATATCCTCTAGGATAAAAGTTCTTTACTGATAAATTTGGGAAAAGATATAACATTAAGTAACTTGTGCCTAACTGTCATCCTTAGGGTCAGTTATGTAGTGGTGTAAAGTAGTTCTTATGACTGACAGCGACTAGCACTGGTTTGTCCTATCACTTTGACCATAAATAATTTGATTTGGTCTTGGACCACCAACCCGAGGCACCTCTGCAAGGGCCTTGCAGCATCACAGGGTGAAGTTTGGTAACTACCACATTAGACCATCCTTTCCCTCCCCTATTGTAATGATGTCAACATTTACTTACCCTTTAGATTTTGAGCATACACAGTAGCAATTTGCAAAGTTTATGCAAAGTACAGACATTTGATAAACTCAGCATCAGACCAATTGTCCGCAGAGGTATAACTAACTAAATAAAACTGTGTCTCATGATATGATAAAGGGGATTATACATTTAAAGATTTCATTATCATTGGAACTGCTAAAATGGGATAATCAGGCAATAATTTTATGCAATAGATTTTATAACAAGTTACTCACTTTATTGGCTTAATTCAAATAAGTCAACATTCTCTATAAAATAACTGGCAACAGTAAAATAACCCAGATTTGTATGGCTTACCAGTATAATATGTCCTTTTATTAAAATAAATGTAAAGACCAGAGGCAAGAGCAGAGGCAAGAGCAGATGATAAAATATTTTTGTGCAACTAAATGTGTTAAATACGCCAGTTGAGGTTGCAAGCAAAGTATTGTCTGAATAGATAAACACACATAGGCAATATCAGGATTTCTTTAAGTCATTATTATAAACAAATGTACAAATACCACTGGTCCAAGCACTGATAAAACTGCTTAATTCAAAGAGTTGATGAATCTATTTATCTTATATAGGTAATAACTTAGGCACCCAATACAAATCATTTCCGACAAGGCTCCATATGTACCCTAACCCTTTACCCTTACCCCCCTAACCGTCCCTGCTAGTACCTAAACCTAACCCCTGCAACCCACCACCTAAACCTGGTCCAGTGTCCTGGTCCATGTCGGCGTCCAGGTCCATCTCGGCGTCCGTGTCAGCGTCCGGGGTCCGAAGTAATCCATAGGGGACCTGTGGAAGGGAATTATACTTACAAGCATCCTATGGCGAAGATCTGTCCTCTTCAATCAAGCAGTAGTCCAGGGGTCTTGGCAAAACAAGAAACCAAGTACGCGACCAAGCCGGACTGAGCAGAGCCGAACGTGTGTTTGTTTACATCGTGCGGCTCCGCCCCAGAATACCGCTATTGGCCGGTTTGCGGCACCTAGCAGCCAATCAGGAGCCACTAGGCCGCAAGCCGACCAATAGCGGTATTCGGTGGGCGGAGCCGCACAATGTAAACAAACACATGTTCGGCTCTGCTCCTGGACTTCTGCTTGATAGAAGAGGATGTGATCTTCGCCATAGGATGCTTGTAAGTATAATTTCCTTCCACAGGTCACCTATGGATTACTTCGGACCCCGGACGTCGACACGAACGCCGACATGGACCCGGACGTCGACACGAACGCCGACATGGACCCGGACCAAGGGAGACCGAGGGCTATCTACTGGCTCAAGATAGGTAAGTATCAGTATGTATGGGCTTTGGATGTAATAACGCTTTATTTTTCTTGTGTGTCAGTGTGTTTATTTGACTATTTTTACTACTGTGGAACTACAAGTGCCAGCGGGCCCTTTAATGCCCCTCATGCTGGGACTTGTGGTTCTCCAAGTCCCAGCATGCGGGGGAGGCTTGCTGGGACTCGTAGTTCCACAGTATTAAACAATCGTTTATTCTTTTTTTTACACAACTTCATCAGCCCGTTGACCACCTCACAGGGTCACCGGGGACAGCACCAGGCTTCAGCCTGGTCAGGTAAGTCCTGGAGGGGGGGGGCCACACCCACCCAGGGCCCCTGGCCAGGCTGACTGGTCAGTAGGGTGATGTTTTGGCCTTGGGACCTTATATAATAAGTGTCCCCTGGCTGTGACATTACCCTGTTGGCTGGTTTGGCCTGTGGCTGGTTCTTAAAATACGGGGGACCCTAGTCATTTCGTCCCCTGTATTTTGGGAACCAGTCCCAGCCCTTGAGCCTGGGGCTGGTTTTAAAAAATCGGGGAACCCCTATTTGCCGGGTTTCCTGATTTTTTTTCATGTCAGCCCCAGCTCTTTCAGCCTGGTGCTGGTTACGGCTGTGGGGGAAACCGTGCAGACTGGCTATACAAATTTGTATTAGCGGCCAAGCGGCCATATATACGGCCGCTAATATGAATCATTATGCCATCAGAGGGTTACAAAGCAGTCGTATTTGACTGCTTTGTAAATTCACCTCCGGAACACGACTTTGCATACGGCTGAAAATTTTGTATTCGTATTCTTAGCAAATTTCCCCCTGTGACTTGCTTATGGTAAATATTTATTTTTACAATTTATTTATATAGTGCACATATATTCCACAGCGCTTTACAGAGAATATTTCACCATTCACATCATTCCCTGCCACTGTGGAGATACATTCAGTGGAAGGTCCAGAACTGGCTCTCTAGGTGAAAGTGCTGTCCAGCACATTCTGCTGTGAAGGTACGACCCACCCCAACACCCAATGTCTTTCATGATACAATTTTACCAATCATTGACAATGTCATCCAAATCCAAACAATAGAAGGCCCAGAACAGGCTCCCTGTGTCAAAGTTCTGCACAGCGCACCCCAACCCACTAGTATGTTTTCTAGGATCCAATGTTACCAATCCGTCCAGTGCCAGGCCCAGAACAGGTTTGCCAGGTCAAAGTTTTAGCTGGTGTACAACAATGATGATACATCCTGCCCCAAGTATGTTATGTTATATTTATTAATAATTGATGGTGTTTTCAATAGTTGTTTTTCTTTACAATGCAAGTTTTTAATTATAATTTTGGCTTGGTTTACATGGCAATCTGTTCCATTACACTGGTATTGTGATAATAGTTTTATTCTAAAACAGTTAAGCATTTGATACCTGACTGCAATCAATTTGTTTCCTTATGAAGATTTACATGTTGTTTAATTACTTTTTGATACCTACATATGCATTTTATTTATGTCCATTTTTGTTTATGGTTGTCTTGGTGGTCTGTGATCTGGCACTGCTGTTATGATGACTTTAAAAGTGATGATTTGAAACATTTAAGTTTAATTTATATATACCTTTCATTTACTGAATTATGGAGTGCAAAGCAACCCGCCAGCCATACATACATACATACATACATACATACATATATCTTTCTTGGTTTTTTTTTTGTACTGCCTGCATGCTTGGCTAGGACATGTATATATTGATTTTGTGTTTAGAGAGGGCTATTCATGTGCTTGAAAGAAATTAATACTGAGGTGTGGCTGTGGTCATACTTGCAAGACTGATGAGGGTGTTTTGAGTGAGATTGTTTGTGTAGATACAATAGGAAGTATAAGAGTGGATGCAGTGGATGGTTTTTTATAAAGAAAAGGAATAAGAAAGCATACCTCTTTGACATATGGATTTCACACTCACCTCTCCCTTTTTATACCTTTTGCCTGGGTGGCAGTATAGCATGGCAAGCAGCAGTAACATTGGTCTGGAGCACCTTTTTTGGAAGACATGTGATATCACTTGTATGGAGTTTATTTGGATACCACCTTCCATTGGGTATTTTGTGCGTTCACTGCTCATTTTATCCTTGTATTGCTTATTTGTCATATTGTGACCTAAATGGCTACCTATAGTGCTCCCAAAATGGCTACCTGACCCGGTGCTTTGTGAAAAAAGACATGGTTCTGACTATCTTACAAGGATCTTGCCATTTGTATCTTGCCCACTCTCTTTCATCAGACATTACCTGCTTTGCCCAGTAAAATCCTTGGTAATGTCCCTAAAATAGTTGACTCAACTGGATCCTTTGTGGGTCAAAGGTTAGGATGAAAATTAGTGGAAATTGATGACCTAATATGGCTGTGACATGCATTGAGTGATAATTCCACGGTCTTTATATATCTTGCATAGCGAAACCCCCTTTATTGTGTTCATTGATTCTGTATTATATTGTGATATATTGGTATATTGATATATGTTGTATTCTGACAAGTGTCTTGAGACCTACTGGAGAAAGAGCACTTCTTAAATAAAAATAATTATTATTATTATAATTATTATTATTACTATTATTATTAAATACTGACACCTGATGTAACCTGACAATGGGGTTTCATAAATGTCTTCTTCTTCACAAGCCCTGCAGTGTTTCTTCTTTCGGTCTCACACTTTCAACTCTTATTTATCTTAGATATATTTATCTTTATTAATGGCAAGGGTCAGAAAACATCATAACAGAATGGGCTGTAGATAACAAGAAAAATATGTACTTAGAGCAGCCTCTAGGAGCACTTCTGAATGGGGGTGCACCGGACCACCCATTAGACTGCCAGCTAGTGTTACCAGCCGTCCAGGCAGGGCCGGCACTACCCACTCAGCAGAGGATGCATGCAGGGAGGCATCAGGCAGGAGAGGCACTCGCCCAGCCCTGCATCCCCACTGTTGTCCTCTGTGGCTGCCAGCTGTCAGTGAGCCTGTCACACTGCATGACAGGCACCGGCACCAGTAGCACTAAACTCCCTCCCGGCTCCTAACCCCCTTGACTTCATCAGCAGGGCCTGAAAAGTGGATGGAGCTACACGGGATGGAGGGGCAGAGCTACACGGGAGGAGGGGGTGGAGCTACAGCTTAAAGTATATTAAGTGAGAGAGAAAGTTTTATACTGTGAGCAACTGGTGAGGGTGTTAAGCAGCGCTTCTACTGTCAGCAGTTGATGCAGGCTTTATGCAGCGCTACTACTGTTTGCAACTGGTGAGGACGTTACGCAGTGCTACTACTGTCGGCAACTGGTGTGGGTGTTGTGTATAATCAGCGTTACTGCTGAGGGCAACAGTGAGCTTTACGTATAAGCAATGCTATTAATGTGGACATTATGTGTAAGCCGCACCACTACTGTGGACATTATGTGTGTGTAAGGGTTTTACTACTATGGGCATGATATGTGTAAGCAGTGCTTCTACTGTGGATAATTTTTGAAAGGGGCACTACTGTGAAGTGTAATGTGAATAAGGGGCACTAGATGTAGGGCCATAACTAGGTGTGCCACTGTGGGAACACCACCTCATCACAGTTCACATTGCACACTGTCCCTGTTGTCCCCATTTAGAAAGGAAAATGTAGAGCCCTGGCATAATGTATATTGTGCATTATGGCATGTGGTATAATATGTAATGGGTGTGTGATGTGTAATAGGCATTACGGCGTAATTTTTTTGGCAATGTCCATTTTATCCCTTTTTATTTAAAAAAATTGTTGAGTCCTGGCATAACATATAATGGGCATCACAGTGTGTAGCATAATGTGTAATGGGCGTCATGGTATGTGGCATAATGTGTAAAAGGCATTACGGTGTGTGGCCTTATGTGTAATTGGCATTATTTTGTGTGGCTTTATGTGTAATGGGCATTACAGTGTGGTATAATATGTAATACCACACTCCCTATTTGTGATACCATGCCTCCTTTCCATGGGGCCACACCCTCTTTTCACTACACAGCTTCACTGCGCAAGGGTCCCACCTGCGGAAGTAGTTGAATCAGGGACCAGCCATTACCATATTTCTAGATTTGCCAGTGCCCATACAATACCACAAAGAAAAGACTTCAGTGTGTTCCTTGGCGCTGATCACATTTATTGTTGTCTAATAGATAAGACTCTCTCATACCACTTTCACACTCTCACAAAAATGGTATTTTAAAACGGTATTTAAAATGGGTCTGAGCCTTGACATTGCACTAGATTACCGTTTTAAATACCATTTAAATACCATTCCCATCAATCAACCCGTTTTAATCCCCTCAACACATTTCAAGGCAGAATGCAGGGGACAGCCTATCACAGGTCTGTAATCTGTTGTTTTTGCTAAATACCGTTTCAGAGCCATTCTCACTGCATAAAAAACGGCTCTGAAACGTGTAGGACTCTGCTTTTTAAACGTGTTGAAATACCGGTTATCTTTAACCGGTAAAACAACTCTGGCACTTTCCCACTGCAGCCTTAAACATGTTAAAATGTGAAAAAAAAACGGCAATATACCGTTTTAAAAGTGCGGTGTGAAAGGGGTATCAGTAAGGGGGTACCCAAAAGAATGCAAAATACAATATAATAGTGAAGTATTGTTAAGTTCTAATCTTCAATAAAGCATGCCTTTATAAAGATATACCATATATCGAAACTGGTCAGCCATAAGTGGGAGTATCGGGACGGAAGAACTTTCTACACATTGTTAGGAAAACAAGGCCCACCAGGGATGCCTGTTGACTTTCTATTGTGCCTTTGTTGTCTGCAATTTTATTGTGGACCATCACTTTTGAGTGAAAACAAAATAAGCGGACGCAGTTGATCCAGGGGTGACGGCAGTGTCCCTCACCATGCGATACTAGTCTAATATAAACAGTAGACCATCTGCTTTGGTACAAGTCCTAATGCTTTGGTACTTGATTGCTGTATTGGAGATTACTTAACAATACTTCACTATTATGTTGTATTTTACTTTCTTTTTGGGCACCCCATTACTGAGAGTCTTATCCATTAGACAACTCTAAATGTGATCAGTGCCCAGGAACACACTGAAGTCTTTTCTTTGTGAGAAATGGGATGTAGTCTAAAGATTGTCAATTATAATGTTGACACCACTTGAAGCAGGCTAAAGAATCCTATTTATCAGAGTATCCCCTTATAAAGGTTAGAAGGCCAAGTAATGCAAAAAAACATCCTCTAGAGCAGTAATAGTCAACACGGTACAATATTCTCATGCGTTTTAAACTAGATTGCATCGCATGCGATTTGCATGCAATGCAATGCGATTGGGACCTAGTTAAAAAAACATGGGCTGCAGAGACTTTATGTTCTGTGCGATGGGATGCCCGCGGGAGCGTTTTGCTTCCGTACAGGACCATTTTCAAGACCATGTTACCCCTACCAATAGCCAGGCTGCTAGTCAAGCTATCCAAGGATGACTTCTATCTACTTCTATCCCTGCCTTACCCCTCCGCTTGCCGATGCCTTGTCTGTGGTTGGGACCCGCAGATCTGCTTGTCTGCAGTCCCGGCGCTCCTTCTGGCTCCTGGCCCCCTTATAGCAGATCGTTTTTGAGGATGCGAGAGGAGGCGGCGGCCTCCTCTCGCATCCTTAAAAACGGTCTGCGGTTAGGGGCAGCCATTTTATGAGGGTCACTGCCTCTCGGGTATGATGCGTGGTCCCGAGAGGCAGTGACCTGACCTGAGTTGGAGATCGGACCGCCTGCCCATCTGAGCTCCGACTTGGCCCTCCTCCTGGCAGCGGGAAAGCTATAGCATGCAATGTATTGCATGTAAAAGGACCACATGTGATCCTGCTACCATGGAAGGTCACAGGCAGCTCAGGGGGAGTCAGATGACCATGAACTGCTGCAATACATCGCAGTAGTGTATGGCCACCTTTACACTTAAGGCTGAATTAGAAAATAATACTGAATATACGCAGCTTTCACATTATATAACTGTTTTATTTCTTGAAGCTGGTTCCCGATGCTTTCTGTTGATTACACTCAAACTCAAATTCTTCATGTAAAAGCGCTAAGTGTGAAGAAGATAGATGATGAACTTTGTTCAACGGAGGTGTGGGACTTTGCGCAAGAATGCCCGTATTTTTAAAACAGCAATCATTTATAAGTGATTGCTGCTTTAAAAATACAGAAATTCTCGTGGAAAGTACCGCACCTCCCGCTTCTGATATGCTGTTACATTTAGTCCAGAGTCACTAGGGTAAATTTAATAAAGCTTCTAAATATCAAAAGAGGTGATGTTGCCCATAGATTCTGTCTATCATTTTCTAGGATGCAATAGAGAAAAGCTAGACATACTCTGATTGGTTCCTATGGGCAACATCATCTCTTTTCATTTTTAGAAGAGTTAGTAAATTTACCCTACTGAACATAACTTTACAAATAGATTGTGTTTAGGCCCACTGACAATTCCTAAATGTACGTGAATCACCAAATTTTGCTTAAGGTTTGAAGAGGATAATGCATTGTTGCGCAAGTTTGGGATTCTCCTTTTACTGTATATAGAATTCTGATTAAAAAAAAAAAATCATTCAAACATTAACACACTTCACAAGTAAATATTATTTATTATTTATATTACTGCATTTTTGAAGGCAGCTCTCATCTTTTCCAGCATAATGATGATGGCGACAAGAACATTTAGTTCTTCCGATGGAATAAGCGGAACAGCAGTGGGGGACTGGAGTATTCCCTGCAGAATGCAGACTAGGCAAAGTAATACTCATGACAGCATTATATGTAAAACATTTCATTTTGGGGGATAAGATATTTAAATGTCCTTCAAGGGAGAGGGACTGAGCATTTTAGGAGGCATATTACTGAGTGTCCATAGAGCCTGTTTGGACAAACAATATGAGATTTTACATGTCCTCTGAAAGTTACTGTGTTTGGACTGCTTCTCGTTTCTTTATAGAGAAACACTTATTGGACATTCAAGGCACATTTTGATTGAAAAATCATGTTTATATTGACTAAAAAAGCAAAGTAATTACAATGTTAACATGTTACATAAAAAACAAAGGCTTAAATAAATTATGATTGAGAAAATGTAAAAGAAAATGTATTACGTAAGTATAAAAAGAAAAAGCTTGGTAATCACTAAGTTGATCCAAAAGCTGAATTGTCATTTTTACTTCTGTGGAATGCAGCCTCCAACGAAGGACTACAAAATGACAAGAGCATGTATGGCAGCATATCATATACCAGCATGGGGCGCGAGCCTGTGTAGGCACATGGGGCACAGATACAGCAGGTGCATTTCAGAAAAACACACTTTGGGCCTGATTCAGACCTGCTCGTTAGGTTGCGGCTGTTCGCAGCCTAGCAAACAGGTAAATGCCGCTTGCACAACCGAACACCCATCAAATTATTTTTTTCCCTATGCGCCATCCACCCCACGCAGATATCGATGCACCTGTGTTCCCAGGGAAACGCCCAGCATTTTTATGGGGATGTCCATAAATGCTGGCTGTTCTACTCGTCCCAGCCCCTTGCCCGTGCGAACACCTCGGCAAGTGTGATACTCACCAAAGGTGTTCGCACAGGGGGGCTGCACATGCGCATATTTGCCCATGTGCATGTGCCGGCCCACACAATTGGAAACGGGGCCAAATTCGGTCCTGACTGATTGGGTCTGAATCAGGCCCTTTGTTCATACCCTGGATTTTTCTCACTTCATAGAGGTCTCTTACAGGTCCTGATACAGGAGTCTCTATGTTTCGTTGGTAATCACAATACCGTCAGTCATTATTTAGGCACAATAACGACAATACGTACATTACGTCAGCTTGCAAAATGATGACACTGGCAAAATGACGACAGCTAAAACATTGACTGGAACATAATGTTGACACCGACTTTTAAGACTAACCAAAAATTTGTATTGTAGTCTTTTTAACTGTCTGTATTTTCTGTGTTAACATTTGTCAGGTGTTGACATGTTAGGTGTTGAAATTTTAAACATGTCAACATTATAACATTCAACATTGTGGTGTCAATCTTTTGACTGTCAGTAAAATTACTGCACACCATGATATATAAACGAGATGTGGTCGGGTTGCCAGCAGATGAAATCCCAGCACAGGAATCTAGACTGACAGCCACAAATGCAACATGGATCATAATGCAGATGATCCTTATGATCGGGGTGCCATCATGACAATGGCATCCCAATCGTAAGTATATCAGGTCTGGTTGGTGGGGATAGATTCGCCTGCAGGGAGGGAGTGTTATCAGTGGCACTAACCAGGGCAAAGCTAGGGTTAAGCACTAAAGGGGGTGGGTTAGGTTTAACCAATAATGGAGGGGAGGTCATGGTTAGCCTGTGGCGGGGGGACGTTTAGGCTGCAGGTACGGAGTGGGAGGAGAGGATTAGGGTATTTACGGGACACCTGCTGGGATCCCCAGCATTGAAATGCCGATGTCAGTGTTTTGACCACTGATATCCTGACCACTGGTCACGCATATGTATTATGTATCAAACATACTTCACACCAAACAAGTGTACATTGCAAAACACCTATATTAAACTATGAGCTTAGTTGCCTGCTTGCAACCACCTTTATGTGTGGGTCCTTGCCTGCTACCAGTCACCACCATCAGTGAGCACTTGCACCTTCCTTATACTAGATGCAGAAGATAGCTGCCCCACAGGCATAATTACACAGCCTGCATAGCCTGCAGTTCTGTTGACATGAGCTTATTGAACTGTTCCAACATGCCACATTACAGTACAGTTCAACTTCTTTGGTCTTATATATAGATGCAATAGAAATGGGTGCGGGATGATGGCCCGACAGTCGGTGCCTGACGGTCAGTACACAACATCAGAATCCCACCTGTTCAAATGGCTGACAGTTAGGCTCCTGACTGACAGGGGCTATTCTCCCTTGTGAGGGTCCATGACCCCCATAGAGAGAGAATAGAACCTGTGGCGAGCGCAGCAAGCCACCCAGCACGCAGTGTGGCGAGAGCCCGCAAAGTTTCTTCATTATGCTCGTCCCCTGTTGGAGAACCAGTGGTTGGGATGATGTCAGTATGCTGACCATCGTAATCTTGACCATCGGCCCTTGATATCAGACTCATAGAAATACATATTACTCTGCACTGCATGAACCTATTTCCAGAACTTGTGCAGCGTGTAAATTTCCATAAGATATACTCTTCAAACAGATGTATGTTCCACTGACCATAGCGTTCCTAATCCTTAACCTTAAATCACATAATTCAGGTAAGAGATAATTTCTTCTAATCTATAACATCTATGACCAACCTTTCCGCCAGAAGATTTTAGAAACTATTTATTGGCATTTAGGGACTTTCTGTGCAATCAACTAACAAATATATCCATGTCTAGTAATCTGGCAAGTAAGGCCATCTATTATTAATGCATTATAAAGTAAATATAGGAAAACTGCTCTTTCCATTCACATTAGATTCAAGCTGTGACTACTTGGCTATATAAATCTAATTTTCAAGGCGTGATGTGTTTAAACAGAGATTATCAATGGTGAGATAATATTTGGAGGATCTCACTGGAAGTGACTTTGATTGACTAGGATTACACCTAAGGATGGTCATATCCTTGAAAAGAAACAGCAGAGAGGGAGAAAGTGAGGGGCACAGGATTTGCTGGGCTTTGAAATCAGCTATTTAATGCAACAATCCTCTTGTAGGACTGAACCACAGCAGGCAAGTCACAATGCAGAGAAAGAAATGACACAATGCTGGATAAACATTTTCTTTTGGGCTAAGAAGACAGAGAATAGAAGACATATAAAGTGCATATAATGCATATAAAGAATCAAATCAAAAGGCAATAAAAGGGAGAGAAAGTGAACAAAAGGCGGGACGGGAGAAAAGAGAAATGCAAATGGATGAGACAAAAAAAAGGAACAAGAATGGAGAACAAGAGGGGGAAAATAAGTAATATTTCCTTGATAAAAATGCACAAAAGGGAAGATGAACTTTGTTCTTTTCCCCTCTCTTTCTACTTTCCTCTCTTTCTCCTCCTCGCCTCGCAGCACGCCAGCCTAAGCTGAGAGCTGTAATGTCATTAAATTGCAAATGCTTTTTCATTTCCGACACACACTGTTTACTTATCTGGCAAAAACATATGTTGGAAGGAATCCGTTAAATTCTGCCCATTGCCTTGGGTAAAAGTGCAATAGAAACGGCCCCAGTGAGCTCCCTCTTTCTTCTCCCAGCACTACTCTTATCAGGAAGACTGCTTGGCAGAAACTGGCTAGTTGAATGAAAAAGGAAGATACAGGCGCAGATTACGGAAGAACACTGAGCACAAAATTCCTGGAGAGAGGGTCACTCCATAGCAAATGATTTCACTGCTCTAGATCTGCATAAATTACTATTTTTAAGGCATCTCCAAACTCTGTATATTTTTCTCACTCTGTCAAACATTTAATTTCACGCCCCATGTTCTGAATATGCTAAAATGCATATCTCTGATGCACCTTTAAGCCAGAAAAACGAATGCAAAATTGAAGATAAAATGATGTGATTTGCACTACAAGCCTATTACTTGAAGTATTTACATATAGTTTACCTCCGCAATTCTGCAAACCATTTATTTTTCTTAAAAGGAAATAATATCTGGATTAAACTCATATAAATATGTATAGAGCTTTGTTTAGAGAATAGATTTGATAGTTAATGTAGAAAAAAATAAGAAATAAAAATAGACATTTTTTTTAGTAGTATACTCCCCAAATAACAGAATCTGACACCTCACTTGGAAACAAGAGATTCCACGATTACTGGCCTTATTCATTCTCCCTTAATATACTGTAGTGGGGATAAAGAATGCTACTTAAAATAGTTTAGAATAGTACATGTGTAACATTTCATACTGTAGAGATGATTTAAATAAATCCAAGTTTCATGTATTTTCAAGCACGGCCAAGACATATTAGCATTGTAATTGAAGTTTTCTACTGACCGACTAAGCCCAAAATATACAAATTATATGTGAGAAAATGGTAAAAATCACAACACAGAATAAGATGGTTTTTAATGTATCTTACAATGGAAAGTGTAATAGTAGGTGGTATTTTAAAGTTTGTTTTATTCTGGTTATTTAAGCTCAGGTTTTTTTTTAGGAATTGTCCACCAGTAATCTGCAAGTGGATGTTAGAGTTAGAAATATGGATTTTAACCCCACAAGCTGAGGTGTGTATCATTTATCACAAATACATTTATTGTCATAAGCTTTGCTGTGTTCCTAAATTGCATTTAACAAATCACATAAGAAAAGGTGTTAATTACATATAACTTAAAAAAACTCCTTTGATCTTGTGTTTGTTTTTTAATAAGGTAAATGTTGTGCAATGCACTGCAACTGCAATTTAATGTGACAGTGTTTTATATCCAGGTAAATTAATTGAATTCATTTCATTTAACTGGAAGCAGTCAGACTGAATTGCACCATACTGACACTATGCCGGTTAGTCAAAGAAAATGTTAACCATGTACATTATTGAGAAAAATGACTGTATGAGAGGAACAGTGGCATTTGTTTGTATAACTAAAATTGGTCATGTCTGTAGTTAATAGTAAAAGATCCTCTGCAGTGTATGTACATGTTCTCCACTTGGTAAACACAAGAACCAGTGATTTTAGTTTGCGATTCCCAAATTCACAAAACAACACTGATCATGTTAAGGTATGTACATACGCATCGATTTTACTTTCGATTTCCCCAATTCCACCCCCTTTCGATTTGGCGTTTGCTTTTCATTCGATTTCACATTCGATCTGCTCTTTAGCATTCAATATCGATTTCGATATCTAATTTGATGTGCATTCAAGGCACAATGTACACATTCAATTTACTGGATCAAATTCGATATTTCCTTTCCTGCACAGTTTATTTTTTTTTTCCGATATAGAGAAAACAGGAGCGCACCTCGAATCGAATGCAAATCGAAAGCATCTTAAAAACCATTCGATTTAGATTTGATTTTGCTTCTATGAGCAAAATTGAATTGAAAACCTGTCAAAATCCAAGCACGTGTACACCCCTTTATGCTTATGCCCACAAAGTTAGGCAATAAGAGTGAAAAGACCTTCTCTCCGAATATATAATTCCACCTACAGTACAGTATTATTAGTTTCAGCCTCACCTCTAGGAGGTAGCAATTATTCTAATAATAATGGTATTTTTGTGCCATTTACATAATTATGCATTACAAATGTAATTGTGTGGCTTTGTATAAATTATTATTTAACAAAGAAATGGGTATGAAATGTATGTTAAAATATATTGTAAATATAAAAATGTATGTGCTAATTAAGACAAATATGTATTGTTTCATCTACTTATAACTGGAAATTAGGAGTGAATATCCCCTTGAGCTGTCACAGGAGAAAATAATGGTATAAGAGGGATAGATTGGCACGTTCTATTACACATTTGTTGAAGCCGAATGCGATTTAAGTAATGTAACAATCTGCTGCCCTGTACCCCCCTCTTGTGGCGAATTCATAATGCATCCTGAACAGTACGTCAAAGTGTACAGGATTAAGTACCTAGTTAAAAACTTCATTTCATTTTAGTTTTAAAGTTAGAATAACAAATAAAACAAAAATTATGGCAAACATAAAATTGAGCACTTAAACTTTAAAAGTGGTTTAAAATGTAATTATGGTTTTATACGATTAACAGGATAAATATGTATTTAGAAAAAAAAACTAATATGTGATATTTACTACATGCAATAGTTTACAGGACATTAATATAAAAAAAAAGCTAATCTACATAAGTATAATTGAACGATGTTTGTGAGTGTGTTTGTGTCTGTGTGTGTGAGAGTGTATGGATGTTCCACGATAACTCTCGAATGCTTTAACTAATCATCTTCAAACTTTGCACACTCACTACCTTATCATCTTAAGGGACAATCTAATTACGAAGATGGGTTTAATCGGACGAGCCCTTAAGGGTGCTTCATAAGGGTCCATGCTATTTCTGTTGTTTTCATGCATTGTGATACAGTATGTCGTTGGAAAGCTTATGACTTCATGAATACAACACAATAAACAGACCCTTAAGTGGACCCTTAAAGGCCTATAAGGGTCCATTAAATGAAAAAAAAAATTCACTTTACAAAACTTTTGAAAACTGAAATCAATAAGCGACTCATCAGCAGAGTGGTCTGGGAATCTCCTCGAATTATATTAGCACCCAGAAATCCAGATCTTCCATTTATTTTAAGGAGAAGGCAGTTTCCTGTCATGTTGGCCTTTGCCATGACTATCAACAAGTCTCAAGGACAGACATTGGACAAAGTTGGGATATACCTACCAGAGCTCTTCGTTGCCTTTTCCAGGGCTCGAAAGTCAAGTGATGTAAAAGTGCTATTTGTAGATGATTTTTCACAGGGAAAGCTTTTGTCAAACTCTGATAAAACTTTTAAACATCGTGTGCAGAGGTTTTTCAATAAAACGTTGTTACTTGAGTGTGCCTGCATAGAAAATTTATTTAAAACATACTAAAATTTAGTTAGTCATTGGTAGTACTTTACCAATACGAAGATGTGTATAAAAAAGATATTATTTATGAACAAGCTGTGGGAAAATTGTTATTGTTTTTGGTTTTTGAAAGGAGTTTTTTTTTCAATTGTCAGATGTATTTTTGATTTAATCAATTTTTTTAAAATATCATTCTATTAAATGTTCACAGGATTTGTGCTGCAGCGTAATAAAAATTTGATTTTACTAATCCAACAGTAATTTCTGCATTGTTGTCATCTCACCTGATTTCATGTGGTTTTTGTTGGCACATCATTAGTGCAAACAAGAAGTGGATAAGCATAAACTTTAGTTCTATATAAGGGATACAGATGGAGCCATCGTCAGCCAGCCTGCCTGATCACAAGATCTCAGGTGCTGGCGTAGGCTGGCGGATGGCAGACCGGCTGACAGGGAAGCGGGATCGGCTCATTTGCTCACGTGTCCCCATCAGCACGGCGGCAGGGAGCACAGACCAAAGGCTTCCCTGCCCATCTCCACTTCAAGGAGATTAGAATGGAGTGGGAGCTGACTGGGCAGAGGGCTGCTACAGCCTCCAACAGAATGGGAAACTCTAACATCTTGTGGGCACGTCCCATTTTGTCGGAGGGGCGCATGGGGATTCTATCATCAGGAGATGCTCTAATGAGAGCAGTTCCATCTGTAGATAAAGTTGAATGGAGGTTGGGATGTTGGAGATCACAATACTGAAACTGGCATCATGAAGGAGAGAATGCCAGCAGAGGTCAGGTAAGTATACTTACTTTACCCTTGCCTTTCCTTACTCTCCCTCCCTACAGCTGAACTGTAACCCTAAATTGCAAATTGTGCAAACAATTGTTCTTCACAGCAATAAGGACCAAAATCTGCTACACTCTGTATTTTATTACTCATTTTGCATTGAAATATTTTTGTTGTAAGAGAGAATGGTTTGATGTTTCCTCATTGGTCCTGTGTCCCCATGGATACAAACAAGGTTGGACTGGGAGTCCAGAGAGCCCGATAATTCCAAGGCCCAACTGCTTCTTGGCCATGCTCCTTTATGGGAGGAGGCAGGGCTTTGTAGACCATGTCTGGGTCCAACAGGTGGGTGAGCTGCAGAAATTGTGGGGTCCAGGACTGACAAAATAGACAGGGCCCCCCCCCTTTTAGAACCACAGCTTGTTCAGTGACGCTTCCAGAGTCCTCAGCACAGGCCTGACTACTCTTCCTCTACTTTTGCTTCAAGGTAAATGTAAATTTTTTTATGGCAAAATACATTTTATAGACTGATGGGTTTCATTTTGCCAACAATCCACGTGGATTCTGTGTGACTGCTCTGCATTAATAAATTAAAACCTTTTGTAAGTGTTGCACTAATATTACTTCTCCGTTTGCTTTTTGAGTTTATCAATAAGAAAAAGGATCATGAAGATATGTGAATTTGGAGCATAATGAGTACAGCATAACATGGTTAGGATGCAGTGGCATAAATTCATCCCAGTCGCCCAGAGACATGATAACTGTTGGTGCCCCCTTTCCATAGAGGTCACAGGTACCGGTCACAGGTCCGGGCAGCACAGCACTGTGCTGCCTGGACACAGGTGAGGGGGGGTCGCAGTAGAAGCCCATAGGCTTCTATGGGGCAACGCCAGATTTTTTTGGCAATGCCCCATCGCGATAACCCGGTGGGGGATGCTTAGAGCATCCCAAAATGTGGTAAAAACCCAATAACGGGGTTTTTACTGCTTGGACTATATCCATCATTTTATCATATTATTAGATTGGAATATTAGGGGTAAATTTACTAAAGGTTCTATAAATGATAGACAGAGTCTGATTGGTTGCTATGGGCAAAATCGCCTCTTTCATATAAATTTGCCTGTTACTTTTGATTTATATGTTCTCTTTTTTTTTGGGGGGGGGGGGGGGGGGGAGGGCACATCTATTGTTTCTATAGGCTGCTACTCACATCACTGTTGCCCAAGTTTTTAGGTAAAATTTTCTTTAATTATTCTAATCTACTCCCTGTGGGGCCATCATACCCCAGCCTGACACTGATAACAGAGGTGGTCTCTCCTAGAAATAGTGCCATGGCATTCTGATGTGGCATTGTCAATGCACACCACTGTGTCACCACCACCAGCCACACTACAAGTGCCACAGTCACCACTGCATATATTCCCAGGTGCAATACTATTCCAGGATTGCTCTACCTTGCACTGCATTTTACTCAGTTATGCTGCATTAACCCTGCATTCTCACACCCTGCTGTTCTCCCTGGTTACAAAACAATACCTGGTTAAGCTCCTTCAAACACACAATCGGATTTTCCAATAATATTTACATAAAACCAAAGGTGGCTCTTAACTTACTGCAGGAGGGCGGCTGCCACTGGCCGCGCTGTTGGCTCTCGCTCCCCACTATCGGGAACCGCTTTCCAGCACTGCCAGCTGCTCCGCGCCCGATGCATGTGCAGTTTCGGTCTGGCAGTCCTGAAGGAAGGGGTGTCAACACACACCTTCCAATATCACTGCCTTTACTGTGGGTGACTGACAGGTATTACTTTAATTTAGAAGTCATTGTTAGTCACACTGAAGTCATTGCAGTCTCACAGACTGCATCTGGCTTTAAGACTTAACTGAGTGGTGGATTTTTAGTGGGGGACTGCAGCCCATATGCAAAACCCGCCACTGCATAAAACTCTTTAGACTATGAAACAAATGTACAAGTTATGGCAGTACTTACTAGCTAGCTCCTGTTTGCACTTCCAAAGCCAAACTAGAAGAGTACATGTGATTAGTAATGAGCTCTTCACTGACCGTATTATTGTAAGTGCTACAACATTCATGTTCTTTTCATTTAAATGCAAAATGAAGAATATATTAAAATCGAAACACATTGTGAGAACACAATGGACAAATGACAGGTCAGAGTAGAATTTTTTTTCTAACATAGAATTGTGTCTTTTCAGGCTTGTTAAAAATGTGCATTCAAAAGCACTGTGTGTGGAGACAACATGAATGGCACGTTTATCAGTCTTGACTATGGTTAAAAAAAAACAAGTTACACCTCAGTGCCTACTATAATATAAACAGGGGTGTATGGCTACAACGAGTATAGGTAGATTTGTGATAAGCAGCTCGAAAGCCAACTCAGGCAGTATGAAACTGTGTGATAATAGTATGGCATTGCTCTACATCAACCACTTTAAAAAAGAAGTTTAAAAGGTACTTTATCATGTACTTATATACTAGCTAAGCGCACTCGAAGAAAAAGCTTTGAAAGCTAATCTGCTACCTTCTGTGTTTGTGCATGTGTGAGAAAGAGATGTAGCTTCGCTCTCTGCCAGCAGAATCCAGTGTTTTGGAGACTCACAGACACTAAACCTATATATAGATGATTTATCAGCTAAATGGTGCTTTAGCCTAATTAAGGGCCTAATTCAATAGGAAACACGAATTAAAGTATTTTCAAATGAGCGGTTATGAAACGACTTCTGATTTGCAGTCGGTATTTCTGGTTTTGGTTGAAAAAAATGCCGGTGTGCCCAGTGTCTTGAGGGGGTCTCTGACGTCAGCGATGACCACTTCCAGCTCTGTTGCAGATTAGTGGGAGCCTCAGACATACTCACATTTGCACAGACAGCCCGGAATACCGGTCGCAAGGTATTCTGGGGAATGATTCCTGAACTGATGTTAGCAGTCACAAACCTCCACATGACTGTCGGGGATATGGGGTCAGAGGATATCCGATTTTCGCCAAAAAAAAATGCTGCCAACATTAGCAGAGTTGCACAGGAACGGTCAGCTCACTACTACCAGGAATCTCGTGGTGCATGGCATATAGAGGCTAGATTTATACTATTTTTCCTAATTTTTTTGTGAGGAAATATTGATATTTTCAAAATCAAGTTGCAAAGTAACAAAAAGCAGTACATGTGGGAGGTACTGCATGCAGCTTCCATCAGCATTCTGACTCCTTTTGAGAACATGTGCCTAGCCACTTTCATACAAACACATTTTCTCTCAAGGAGCTTATGGATTATTGCTTGTACACATGTACACTACTCACCCAAAATATACCAAAGATTGGGACCATAGCCTACAGCTTGCTTTGGTGGAAGATAATTGGACCAAAATCTTTCAGAATACATTTGTTAGTTCTGTTAGCTACTTAGTGATTGATACACAATGTAAGGTTTTGTAAGGTTCGACTACTGAAATGATGAATTGTTACTTCCCTCCTTTGTCCTCTTCTCCTTATGCTATTCTCCATCTGCATGATGCTTGTAAATTATCTTCATTTATATGTACTTTATTGAATTACATTATTTGTATTACTATTTACAGTGCAAATCTGTCTTACTTAATTCAATGCTTCCAATGCCCCTGATGAAGTCTTCTTTTTGACGAAACGTGTTGGGCCTGTTACATCATTGGAAAGACAAAATCTTTGAAAAATGATTCATTCTTTGCTGTATTGAATGTTTTATTATGTATATTATGTAGCCCATGAGGCACTCTTTTATTAAATATTGTGTTTATTTTTAATTGTGCAATCATTGGTACCGTGCGTCTGAGTCCCCTTGCGGGGCTCGCTACACTCGCCCACGCTGCGGGCTCGCTATGCTCGCCACGCTATTTAAAATCAACTCCATGCCAACATGGATAGTGGAGGTATGAACTATCCATGTTGGCATGGAGTTAAGTTACTTTTTTTAACATAGTTTGTGGCCAGCGTAGAACCCGGAAGTAGCACGGCGCCATGAAACTACACAAGTACCCAATCATTCATAGCACATGCTGAACTTCTTTATTTCTATCTCCAAACTCCTTTGGTCCCGTCTAACAGGGGACCCTCAGATGTGCTGCTACCTATCTCTAGTGCGCCGATGGGGTCTCCTTGTATATATATATATCTATCTATCAAGAATAACCCCAACCGCGCTCAATAGGTTTAAAGTAGCACCTCTGAGGGATCCCCTATTAGAGATTTTAGAGATGAAAAGAAAGGAGTTTCAGAGTGCGCTAACAACAATTACACAGAATTGATAAAATAATGTTTTTTTTTAATAAAAAACATTCAATACATTTGATAATATATAATTTTCAGTAGTTTGAACTTTCAGAGAGTGTAGCGGGCCAACGTATTTAGTCACCAGAATAACTTCATCAGGGGCGAAGGAAGCAGTTTGTAACAGAACAGATTTGTGCAGCAAATTACAATATATCAGTGTGAATTTAGAAAAATAAAAAATTCATACATACATTTTAAAAAATTTGGTACTTGTTTCCTAGAGCGGCCACAATCGCGGGCATTGAGTACCTTAAAGTTAAGGTACACGATGATCGCGATGGACCCGATTTCCTTTGAAATCAGGTCCATTTTCCCGGCAAAGGCAAAATCGGGGGCATCGCGTCGGGCGCGTGCATTAACATGGCCCCCGACGCGATGCCCGCGATTTTGCCATAGGCTTCAATGTTAAAATATTTTTAACATTGAAATCGGGAGCATCGCGTCGGTCTTGTGCCATTATAATGGCACAAGATGAGATGGACTTGATTAAGTCCATCTCACATAGGAAACAATGTGAAATGGGCCAATATGACCCATTTCACATTGTATATGGCCCCGTCATGGGTTACACAACCCCATTGTGAGCGTCACCTCACGATTGACGCCAACCCGAAGCGTAGCGAGCCCGTGAGGGGCGGCGGTGCGTGTCCTCCGACCTTTTCATACCCCTACTATCCACGTCGGCGTGGAGTTGAGAATATAAAGTGTGGCGAGCGCAGCGAGCCACCGAGCCTGAAGCGTGGCGAGCGCACGTGTATAACTTCACAGGTATACGCATCCGCTCGCCACGCTTCGGGCTCGGTGGCTCGCCACACTTTATATTCTCAACTCCACGCCAAAGTGGATAGTAGGGGTATGAAAAGGTCGGACGCGCACCGCCGCCGCTCGCCACGCTTCGGGTTGGCGTCAATCGTGGGGTGGCGTTGAGGGGGTAAAATTGGGGGTCTGGGGAATACTTTACATTGAATCCAATGTAAAATAGGGTCCCAGGGACCCTATTCACATTTGATTCAATGTAAAAATCAGGTCGATCGCATGCGATCGACGCGATTTTTCCGACACGATCACCCCGATGCAAATCGGTGTGGCCGTGCTAGGAAACAAGTACCAAAAATTTTCACAAAAAAGCATAGTGTGGATGGAGAACAAGATATGGGGAGAAGGACAAAGGAGAAGAGGATTAATTTATAGTTTAAATTGACAATTACTTATTGAATCAACCAGAGGGTTTAGTTAAGGGGACAGGAATCCGCATACAGAGATGAGGTTCAGTCCTTAGTTAGATGGAGCAAGGAGAACAACCTCTTATTGAATCTGGCTAAAACCAAAGAAATCATTATTGATTTTAGAAGGGGGAAGAAAACTGTATTGGAACCTCTTTTTATTGATCAGTTAGAGGTAGATAGAGTGAAAGAATTTAAGTTGCTGGGGACCACGATCTCTGAGGATCTATCATGGACTCCTCACATTGGGTTGGTAGTCAAGAAGGCCCAGCAGCGCCTCTTCTTTTTGAGGAGACTGAGAGCTGCCAATTTTTCTCGGGAGAACCTAGTGAGATTTTATACCTGTGTAATCGAAAGTATATTGGCGTATTGTATTACAGTATGGTTTGGAAATAGTTTAGTTAAAGACCTGAAGAAAATAACTAGGGTAGTACGCACTGCTGAAACCATTATCGGCTGCGACTTACCCACTATCTCGGACATCTTTGCAAAAAATTGCAGACGTAAGAGAACTAGCATTATGCAGGACCATTACCATCCTTATTATCATGTCTTTTCTTTTTTACCATCAAATAGGCGGTTGAGGTGTCTAAAAGCTAGAACCTCCCGTCTGAAAAATAGCTTCTTTCCTGCTGCAGTGTGCGACTACAATGTAAACTGTTAGTGCACTGTCGTCTCTCTTTCTGTTGGTATCTCCTCTGGGACCAAGTGTGTAATTTCGTTGTGCTGGCAACTGTACTTGTTGTTTTTACAATGACAATAAATTATCTTATCTTATCTTATCTCTTATCTTATCTTATCTTATCTAATTGATTGTTAAGTAAAGAAATTAAAATGATCAAAAATTAGTAAATGTTACCTCCAGTGAAATGGAAAGTTTGCCATATAGAATATATATTCACGGGAAAGAGAATAATAAAAGAAATGGCTCATACTATATATCATCATAAAGAAACAATCTCATATGAGCTGCGATCTTGCAATAACGGTCCCAAGTGGTGGAATCAGTAATTATTGAGGGCAATATAAAGAGAAAACATTAATCTATAATATATAACCTCCTAATTTCAGGTATGGAAAGAACCACTCAATGAAAAAATATTACATACCGCCATAGATAAATTTATTAAAAATAGGGCTGAATATAGCAAATCAAATCCGTATCAGGAATTCACAACTGGTTTGAAAATATTGACCCCCAATATAGTAGGCAATCAGCAATAGGGTTCAGGTCAATCTACAAAAAACAGAATTTGGAATGACAGCCGTTTTAATACCATACAAAACACTTACGTGACAGTGATCAAAAAAGCAGTGCTAAGTAAATAGAATCAATAGGACCGGATGTGCACTCTAGGGATCCAAGAACAGAATGAATCCCTAGGTGCTCATGGGACTTTATATAGGGCTTAGGTGATTACATAACTTCCTGTATGGAAAATGTATTTATTAGAGTCTAAAAAGTGGTTTAAACATACTTTCACTTAAATTGAAAAGGATAATTAAGGTGGCGCTGATATTGGAAACAAAAAAAGGATAAAGAGATAAGGATATATATATATATATATCTATATAGATATATACTGTAATCGTGGCACACACTCGGACTCATAAAAAGAAGCTGGGTACACGGAGGTACGATGCCAACGTTTTGGGTTTAATTTCAAGGCCTACATTGGCTTTTTCATCAGGTAATATAATGTGCATTGTAAGTAAATAAGTTCACTTATTTATCCAGCTTACTTGCTGCAATGCACGATATATGACCTGATGAAAAGGCCAATGTAGGCCTTGAAACGTTGTCCTTCGAGTGCCACCCTACACACACACACAGGCTGATCTCCTCCAGGATGAGATTCATCGCTTCATATAGCTCTTTTGTTACACCACCGAACATTAAGCTCCTTGATAAAGGTCCACTATATAAGGACCGAATCGTCGGGGCATGTTTGGATTTATCATGATACATGAATTGACCCATTTGACTACGTGATGAAATAAAAGAAATTGAGATGATTTACAACACTTCATGCATTAGTGTTGTTTTGGTGAGTGCTCCACACCTCGGATCTTGCAATTTGGGGACGAACTATATTGTGGGTGCACTAACCCTTTGTTGGGCACCCCACTGCTGTGTCTCAAAGTGAGAGTGCGGTCTTTCCGCTCTACTATTATAGATTATTTACTTTAATTATTCACATGAAAATATAATCCTGGCTCTATAAGTGTCCTAAGGCAGCATCTCATTCATTCAAATGCTTCTGTTAGATTAATTTGGGGCTATGGTTTCATTATGATTTTATAACTCAAAGGAAAACAAAAGCTATAAAATGAGCTTGTTAAAGGCATACATATAATGGTTTGTTATGAACAATCGCTTCCCAGAATTGAGAAGTACCACCAAATGATGTGTTAAACAGGAGCCCAGGAGTGTCAACAATAGAGCAAGCATTCCGCTCTCCTCCAACATGAATAATTCTGTAGTCTCCTGTGGGTTGTCATGTTACCCAGTATATGCATGATGGTTCTGGTTACATTTGTCATATAGTTTAGATTTGCATAAGCTGTTGACAATTAGCATTGCATCTGAAACAATTCTACATGAGTGCTCCGAATGTTGAGAATGAACAGATTTCTAAACACTATGAATATATCTGTATTGAGGCTATGTCTATTTATGGCACCTTATTAATGACTAAATTCATTATCATGTGTTTGCAGTGAATTATAATCAATGCTTGTAGGAGAGAAGCTTATCCTAACTATCTGGCACCAGGACAGTGATGTTCTACTGGGACTATTAAAATACCATAGGAAGCTATCCAGCCACCTATAAAATGGGTAAATCGAATAGGGACCGGCCTGCATATAATCCCATTAAGACATTTTTCAGAAGGCTGTCAACTGTACCACAGGGATATAGGGCTTGTACAATTACGGAACGCTGTGCGGATGCGCTGGCCATCCCCCCGAAGGCAGCGAGCAAAGGCTAGCCATTGATCACTGCTCACAGGGGTGATTGACATGTTGCAGGAATTTTCTGGGTGTTCCCCAGAGAATGCAGACATTTCCTGATCATTGGGAGGGAGCAGTCTCCTTTTCCTCATGGCCTTTGCAGCACTGTGTGAGTCCTTGCTCACTCAACACTGCGAGCGTGCGGGGGAGAATAATTGGATGGTGAATAAATTTCCCCACAAGCACGGTTGCGTAGCATTCATAGTCATGCACAGGGGAAGTGCGCGCAAGTGGGGAGTGCATTTGGCAGGGCGAATGCTGGGCTCCGAACACTCACAGCCCAGCGAGCAGCTCTGAATCAGGCCCAGAATACTAACATGGCGTTGACACAGCACAGAAACAAACCAAAATGAATCAGACCACAACAGGGTTGGGTTCAAATATATTCCAATGCTTATCTCTATCTCCTAGTTCAGGGGTTCTCAAACTATTTTGCTCCGGGACACCATCCGACAATATGAATTACTACAGGAATGCAGCAAGTTACTTGCCACACAAGCATAGTAAGCAGACTATGCATGCACAGTATAACCTCAGGCATAAAACCAAAGTACAGCGACTGTTAACGCAATAACTTCATTTCTTGCATATTACAGGCACACTAAAAGACACTGCCTGGCAAAGGTGAGAAGAACATTGGTAGGAGACGGATAAAGGATGAAACTGCAGCCAAGGAGAGAGAAGAGCTTCTAAACACACACCAGAAATCAGATGTAGAGCATAGAAAAGCAGGGGTGACTCCCTGAAATCCACTTTTCCACTACAAATTTGCACCTAGCATCCCCATGGAACCCTTATTCCTGCTAGGCTCACTGGGAACTGGTAGGACACTTTTGGTAACAAATAGCGAATTGCCAAATACTACGGTGACTCCGGTCAAGTAAAATTTGTCATAAACAAAGTTCGCATTTCCCTTAAAGCAATGTAGAGGTTGATTAGTGCGGCCAGGGCTGTCAACACCGGAGGTCCCACCGGGCATGCTGGAGGTTCAAAAAGGGGAAAGAGGGCCCTGCCTATTTTGTCAGTCCCGGGCCCCACAATTTGTAATGGCAGTCCTGTCCGGCCAACATTTGTGTGATTAGCCTGTCTACTCCATCATTTTATAGTGTGTACACAAAGCAACAAAAAAGCACAACTGTTACCATACTTGTAGTCACTTACCCTGGCTATACTTAATATTATAATTTATTCTACTGCCTTATGGTGCCCCTGCCCATGATTTACCAGGCTTCTGCTGATCTTTTCAAGAACTCCCTTGGCACTGGTTCAGTGCAGGAAAAACTCAGTTACAGTATCTCAGTAGTGGGCAGGACGTGGTTCTGTTACCTGGAAACCATTCAGCCACATTTTTAGATTTCCTTGTTCTGTTTTTTTTTTTTTTACACATAAACACAACAAACACAGGTTAACCGTATGGCAAGTTATATTGTACTCCTTTCATATTTCACATTCAAAACAAGTTAATAGATTTAATGCAAGTTAAGGGCACCCATTGAAATCTAATTACAGTAACATTCTACTTCTAAGATTCTTTGTTGAGTAGGAAAATAAAACAATAATATCATCATCACAATATTAAATATAACAAAACATATGAACTATGTTATGTTTGCTTTTTCCATACATTACATACAACGGAGCCAAACAATATATAAATAGAAAACATTTACATATCATGCACATATAAAAATAGACGCATACCAAGGTGGTGCTTCATTTGGATTAAGCCTAGTGGTAAAACGGTCACAGTCCCAAATAGCAAAACAATCAAATAGCACCGATTGAGTTTTGAAATAGACCAGAACCAATGTAATACAGGGTATTGTTTAAACACAGCTCACTGCAAGAGTATTTGGGGTACATTTATGAAGACTTCCATTGATTTCTATAAAAGATGGGATGTTGCTATGACCAACCAATCAGATTCTAGCTATTATCTTCTGAAAGGTGCTAAATAAATAAGAAGTAGAATCTGATTGGATGAAGTGGGCAACATCCCATCATAGAACTCCCACCTTAGTAAATTTACCCCTTTTGCCTGGTACACACCAGAACGATGCAGGTCGTGAGCAGATCATAAGACGATCGTACGAGAGCTCACAAGCTGTTGGAGCACACGATCTGATCACTACCTGCACATGATCTGAATCCAATATGATCTCAACCTGTACCAAGCTGAATGGTCATTTCCAGATCCTACCTGCTGCAGGTAGGATCTGTGAAACCAATAAAAGACGACCCACAGGGCTGCACATTGGATCGGAATCGGATCAGAAATGGCCCAAAACATGCTCACTTTCCATGAAATCAGTCGAGATTGTATCTAAATTGGGTGGTTTAAGGCCAAATCGTTCTGGTGTGTACCCTACATTTGTGTCTGGTAATCAAGTAATCTAAATAGTAAGACTGGAAATGCAGTGACGAGCAACAATTTAACATATGGATTAAAATCTTTGCACCCTTAGATCCTTAAAACAGGAATTCTCCGGGCAACACGATATCCTGTGCCAGCCTGTGCTGGAAATGCAGTGACGGTTAGTCTTCGCTCACACTTCTTCTGTGGACAGAGGCATCCCTCGCTATCTGGCACAATGTTGGAGTTTGGCACTGCCAAGTACAATTTGACCGTAAGTAGAATTTCTGTCCCTGACCACATCAAGAGTAATATCGACTTTTGTGTCCCGATGATACAGTTAGTGGCAGTGTTACTGATGACAGGGAGGAGACCTCCCAGTACAGACTATGTGACAGGAAGAGTCTATACAGTATAATCATAGAGAGGGACTGAGATAGGATGACGCCCACTGTGATAACCTAAAAAAAAAAAACACACAGGTCATTAGTCTCCTCAGATTTAGATGTATATTAACACATATTTTGTTCTGCAGTCATTGATTAAACACGATTGTATAGATACAGTTTGGGAGCATGTAGCCAGTTAGGTAAAGCAAGGTAATCAAGGTTTAGCAGAGAATCATTAGGCAGAAAGAGAACATTACTGATCTATCAACCTCTGGTATTCTAAAACATTTATATACTGTACTGTTACGGAGGAGCCTGGTGACAAAGCTTAATAACATGCTACAGGATATGTCCCCACTCCCACCTACAAGATTGTGCGTGTACTGCTACTTATCGCTGGAATACTCTTAAGCTGGCCATACATCAGAAAGATCGATCTTAAGATCGATTGCACTCATGATTGTGTACAATTTCCCTTGAAATCCCCAGCAGTCCTTGGTGGTTTTTGGACACACAATCTACACACAATCGATCATATGATCAGTCATACAATCCATCTGCTGCATGATTTTGTACACAAGATGTGCACACAATCTGCATACAATCCATCATACAATCAGTCATACAATCCATCTTATGATTGATTGTATGATTTTGTACACAAGATGTGCACACAATCTGCATACAATCCATCTTACAATCAATTGAGATTGTATGATTGGGTACAATATCTTTCTGATGTATGGCCAGCTTTACTCTATCAGACTCTTCACTGCTCTACAAAACCTCAAACGGGTGCTCAAGACCCACTTCTTTATCAATGCTGTCACCCTAACCCACTGCTCCATGCTCACTAGCACTCCCCTCACGGTGTCACCTCACTCTGTCTACTCTTACCATTTAGACTGTAAGCTCTTAGGAGCATGGACATCTTCCCTTATGTGCTTTTCCTTCTCTCTCTTATTCTATAATCTTCTTCACACTACGTACACTGGCACCTAAGCCTTGGCTTCTGCCATATAATATGCTTATTTGTGTAATATGACTGATGATGTTGCAATGTTTATAAACAGTCCTGCATTGCTCTGTATTGTAAAGCCCTGTACATATAGGGTTACCCGTCCTCTGTGCTGAGCGACGGGCTTAAGCATGGATTGCTGAGCACACATCGTGTACACTTGTGATGCTGTGTGCTGAGCGATCGTGCTGGGTGGGGCTTTACCTAATGTTTATACGCACTGGCTTTCCCTGTGGGCAATAGTGATGCACCTTTCCCTGTGGGCAAAAGTCATGCATCACCATCGCTGCAGGGCATACACACTGAGTGATTGGTGCTCTATTTCTAAGCGATCTAGTCAGAATGATTTCAGTCTAATTTCAAATTGATCTGTGTGTATGGCCCCTTAAGTGACTTTTCCTGTTTTGTTTGTACTCTTTGTGTGTGTCCATGTACACATGTTTACGGCAGACTTGATGTACCAAGTGGTTCTTAACTGCCAGCAAATTCTATGTTTCAAAGACGCTGTTAACCATACCAACAAGATCGTAGCCTTTATTAATTGTTATTAGAATATTTGGTTGGTTGATTTTTCAGCCAGTAAACTGGCTGATTTCAGTAAGGTGTAATTGGTCATATTATTAAAACAAATAGTAAAAATTGTAAATGGAAAAACAAGTGGAATTAGAAGACTTATTGTTTTTTTTTTTAATTATTGATGCTATTTTTTTCAATGATACAAAGTCAATAAAATGTAATCTGATAAGGGGATACCAATGAATTATGCTTAAATAAATTGTCCTGTTTAACCAGCACTTCAGAATGGGAAATAAATCAAAAGATGGCTTTATTAATATATAAGAATAACAGCTTAACTTCAACAACAGACTAGTATTACAAAGTGTCTATAAAAAGTTGATATATTTAGATTTAAAAAAAGTATTAACCTATTGTTGAGGTGCATTGGTTTGGAAGGCAGACTAATACTGCTTTCACATTGCAACCCTGCTTTCAACCCATTTTTTAAACGTTTCATAAAATGGGTCAAAAGCCAGTTAAACCCCTTCACATTGCATGTTATAACCAGTATATAACTGTTTATATATCTTTCACATTCAACCCGTTTCACCCATACAAAAACGGCTTCTTTGCAATGAAACTCTATTGTGCAATTCCTGCTTGTGGGCAGTGACAACATGCAGGGAGACAACCAATGACCCTTGTGCAGATTATCATGTGTAGTTCAAACCGGTTCTGGACCGTTCAGATTGCAGGAAAAACGGCTCAGAACAGTGTAGGATCCTGCTTTTAAAACATTTTCAAATGCCGGTATTCTGTAACCGGTAAATTGACTAGGGAGCTTTCACATTGCAGCTGGTACCGTTTCAAATTGCAAAAAAAAACGGCAATATACTGGCTTACAAGTGCAATGTGAAAGGGGTATAAGAGAAGCAAGAGTATACTGTACATACAATTATTTACAAGGCATGGTTTTATATTGTAAATGATTACCGCTTTAAAAACCTTCAGA
Organism: Crinia signifera; assembly: GCF_055691185.1. NCBI lineage: Eukaryota > Metazoa > Chordata > Amphibia > Anura > Myobatrachidae > Crinia > Crinia signifera. The sequence goes on from NC_139218.1 coordinate 286,517,784, forward strand.
CATCCTACTCTTCCAGCAAACCAGACCTTATTACATCCTGTTGATTATGTTGTCTTTAATCAGTTGTATTTCTCAATCTACAGATCAGCCTGAACTTTGCTTATTTAAAATATAACCATATAAACAGAACAAACTCCTTCATATTGTTATTTTAGAGTACAGGATAAACACAATAGGGCTTTAACAAAATTCTAATTTGAAGTGTTTTAAATATTTTCTCCATTTTCAGATTTACTATGAATGCGCAACATTTTGTTAAATATTCTGCATGACAGAATTTGACCAGGACTTGGCAGAATTACGTATTTGCAGTTAATAGTAAACTGCTCAGTGGGCATGTCACCAAATAATTGTGTTTCGTGTAATCAAGACCTTATTACAATGCATTACTCAAAGGGCAGTATTCAATGAGGCTGATTCTCCATGTTCTACGGTGAATATGTGCTATTTTTATGCTCTAAGGTGAATCTTTTTACTGAAAAAGTGATTCACCCTATTCAATGTACAATATTCGCCGACGGCGAACAGTGAATGACGGACAATTCACCGTCTGATAGTCACCACAATTCGCTGTGGTTTTTCAATGGGTTTTTCAATGTGATTCGCCGTGAGTGTATTCAATGATCAGATGGCGAATTGCCTTCTAAGTGATTTTCGCCGTGTGTCACCGTGTAGCAATCGCCATCTTTTTATGGTGAACTTTTAAAATAAAGTTTTTTTAATTTTGTGTCAAAAAATCAGGAATTTTATTATGTGAAGGGGCATACTATTTTTATTCATGTGCTTACAGTACAGGAATATATATTTAATTAAAAAAATATATATTTTCTTTACACATAACAGCCAGCAAAGGGCCGAGAGCCGCTCATTAGATATTCATATATTCACTGCTCCCGATCATTACATATACAGGATCGGGAGCAGTGCAAGCGTCTGCCCTACCTGCGTGCCCTGCTAGCTCTCCTGTGGGGCAGCTTGTGCTGCCTGGGTCTCGGGGAGCCCTCCTCCCCCCACATACATTCTGGGGCAGGCAGGGACACTTCCATCTCCCTGCCTGCCGCCATCCCCCGGCTCCCTGCGGGGTTAAGAATTGCAGTCAGGGGCAGCGAGCCCCTGCGGCATTGAATACTGTGACAGCGAGGGCTGGCAGCAAAGGCTCCAGCCCTCCGGAACACTGTGACTGTGCAGCGAATCCTAAACAGGGGGACAAATGTGAAAGTGATAATGATAATACTGTGACTTTTATACTGCAGTTTTGAAAAAGAAAGGTGCATCAGTAAATGGTCTGCGGGACCTCTGAATAGTTAAAGAGGTTATATAATGAATTAGAGTATAATGATTGGCAGCTTTTATTTGACCACATACCTTTTCTCTTTGATACTCTTTAAACAAGAAGGAGATGCCTACGAAACATGGGTGGCACAAAAACCACAAGAAACAGCCCTGAGAAAACAACAACTGAGATTTAGAATATTCATTACAAATACTCCAGTTATTAAAGGGCCTATAAATGAATATCATGTGACAGAGATAAGATGCTCAAATATTACAGTACATATAATATACGAATGACCTTTTCTTCAAAATACAAGTTTGAACATTACAATATAGCTAATACTGTACTAAACAAAAAGATTTACTTGTAGGCTAGCTGCCAAAATCGGATTTCATATGTGCACCTGTATATTCCAATGTTACATATACTGCTTTCCCCACTATCGAGGCAAAATCTCATTGATGGGCAATTGTTTTCTAAAGTCTTGCGAAAAACCGCCAGAATTCAGAAGTCTCATTTTTGGCACCATATGTGAATTATAATTATACAAAAGTTGATTATTGGCGGTTATTTATCTGCAACAAAACCCAGCACTTGTGTGAGGTAACGACAGAATCAAGCAATATATCAGGATATTATAGGATATAAGTGGCAGCAATAAATGTACCAATGTTCAGGAATGAAGACATGGAGTGAAATATAGAATAATAAAACCTGCAAAAAGGTGCTTCAACAGAAGTAACATACAACGGTGAAATCTAATAAGAAAAATATATAAGACAGCACAGCTCCATTTGAAGTAATATATAGCTGCACAATGCACATCCATACACTGCACAGAAATTGTAAGGATATAATGATAGGAGTATAAGGGAAATAAATGTCAGAAAATGAACAGTGCTACATAACTTGAATGCATAATATCAATTTGAATAACTGGTAAATAGAAGGCACACTCCATCAGTACTTCAGCATATATTTTGTACTACAATATCTTCATTTTACATAGTGAGCTTCTATCTCCAATGTGTGAGATGTACTAAGGGGGGTATTCAATCACTGGCCGACAGGCCCTATCCAATACTGTCTTCCCCGACATCAGTGAACAGGGGAGCTCGGCAGAACAAGCCCGACTTCACAAGCAGTCGGGCTCGTTCTGCTGAGAACGGCCGGGAAGTGACGAGCTGCCGGCTGCAGCTTGCCTCTTCCCGAACGCATGCTCGTGGCCACGCCCCCTTCTCGTCCCACTGCCGGAGAGACATTGAATCCTGCCTGCTTGTTCTTGGTCGAGCTGACAGAGAACGGGACTGGGTCACGGCTGTTAAGCCAGCTCGACAGCCGTGACCCGCAGATTGAATACCCTCTAAGCCTCAAAAAGTGATCAAGTGTATAGTGATAAACCACCAGCAAATCAGCTCCCAACTGTAATTTTACAAACGCAGCCTGTAACATGACAATAAGGAGCCGATTAGCTGGGTGTTTATCACTATCCATATTATTACATTTCAAGCAGCTGGTCATTCACCTAAAGATTTAGGGCCAGATGTATCAAGCTTTAAAAAGTGATAATGTGGAGAGTGATAAACAGCCAGCCAATCAGCTCCTAACTGTCATGTTACAGGCTGGGTTTGAAAAATGACATGTAGGAGCTGATTTGATGGTTGTTTATCACTCTCCATTTTATCACTTTTTGAAGCTTGATACATCTGGCCCTTATTGTCCAATCTGGCTGGTTGGAACAAAAATGTGGTAATATGGCAGCAAATTACAATTGACCATTTGCTTTTGAATGCTGGAAAACTTCATATATTACCAGATTTTTGTTCCAACCAGCCAGACAATAGCCTGGATAATAGATCTTTAGGTGTATGGCCAATTTTAGGTACATCAGGCCCAATACCAGATACACTGATAACTCAACTGCAATATAAAATAAAATAAAAAACTGAAAAAATGGTGTTTGTAAATTCTATGAATGCGAAAATGTCCTACATATAATGTTGTGGTGATGCCCCAAAATAGATCTATGGCTTCCTCTGGAAATAATCTTAACTATAAAACACCAACAATATTTATTTATTTATTTATATAAACAGGGTTCTCACCACTCACCAAATAAATAATGGGGTTTTAAACTATTGTCCTCCGATACAACTCAAAAATCTTTTAGTGTATGTAGAAGAAATGCTGTGCCACTGGTTGAGTATTGGCATCTACTGCAATCAACGCCTTTTTGATGGGTGGCCCTTGTAATAAGTGCTATCCGTCAAAATCTCACTAATGGCAGCAATACCTTTGTCATTCACAATAATGGTGTATAAGCTGCTAAAGTCTATGGTCACAAGAAGACAATTGGCAGGAGGAACTGTAAATTGTTTAAGCTTCAAAAGGAAATTAGTGGTGTCTCTGGAAAAGTACAGAGTCATAATCACTACAGGCTATAAATAACTGAGAAAGGGGTTGGCAGAGTGATCCCCTCACGGAGATAATGGGCCTCCCTGGAGGGGAAATCAAACTCTTATGGAGTTCTGGAAGAATGTAGATAAGCAGTACCTTGGGATAGTCCTGTTTCAAAAAGTCCCTGGTGATGTATCAACCCAACAATTAGTGTACCCCATATAGATCACAGCATCGATTTCTTTTTTATACTTCGTTGTAGGATCATACAGTATGTTAGCTTCATATAGGTCGAAGCATCATCCAATTGTCTCATGAACTCCATGATATAATCATCATGGTGGATGATTGCGATACATCTGCCTTTATTGGCGGGGCAGATCACTATATTGTGATTATCATGTAATGACCGGATAGCTAAATTTTCATCTTTGCTGAGATTTGATCTATGGGAGATAGCGCTATTATAATGAGGCAACATCTCCTGTTTAATTAATCTAAAGAATGTATCAATAGATTAATTATTAGTAGGGGGGACAAATGTGCTTTTCTGTCTGAAAGGAGATTTATGGGTAATTTCAGTATCATGTTTTTAAAAAAAATCAAGAAGATTGAGTTGCCTGTGAAATTTGTAAAGCTCTACCTCAAGGTCAATAGGTTTCTGTTTGAATGTTTGAACGAACGTTAAACCCTTTGAGAGAATGGCCATCTCTGCAGGGGTAGGTGTATAGTTTGAAAGATTAAACACCACTAAGTCAGAAATCCCTTTTGGAACTTGGTTCCTTCTCTGTTTGTGCTTGAACCCTCCTTTCCTACACAGTCTCTTGGGCCTTTGTTCCTGCTCCGCCTATATACGCGTTACCAGGAAAAAAAAGTTTCCTTGGACGGGAGGGATTATCAGAATCACTCTGGGGTAGATTTAACGCGCCGCTATAACACTTCCTGCTTCGCCTCATTAGCGAGGCGAAGCAGGAGGGAAGGCCGACAAGATGTATTAACATCTCGTCCGCCGCAGCGGGGGAGCGCTAACTCCCCCCTCCGGCGATGTCCCCTCCTGGAGACAGCGCATCAGTTAACACTGATGCGCTGTCTCCTTCCCCCCGGCCGGCTCACTGCGCATGCGTGGGATCTCGCTACTCTTGCGAGATCCCCAGCGCAGCTCAGAGCCAGAGGGTGTCATAGATCAGGGGAAGCGCTATCCCCTGCCATAACGCACGGGGATAGCACATTTTCCCATAATCGGCGGGTCATAAATCTACCCTTCTGTGAGGTATGTGATTTATTATCAGTAAACTTCCTGTCAAATCACCTTCTTGTGCCCTCAGCTGGATGGCAAGGTTACCTAGAATGTTGTCTATTTAATCAAGGGTATACCCTTAGCTCCTTATAATCTTCTCTAACATGTCTGTACAGTATTTAGTTTTTTTTTGAATGGTAGAAGTTCTGTACTTATCAAGGCTTTCAGTAAAGGCCCCCATACACTATGCGATTTTGGGACGATTTCATCCAATTTCGGCACTTTGTGCCGATAATCGGGTGAAATCGGCCCAAAATCGTAGGTGTGTTATATCTGATCCGATGCGCGGTCCCGTGCGCATCGGACTGGATCAGGGAGGTCGGACGGTCTGTACATACGATCACGTCCGACCTCCCTGTATGCATATGCCTGCCACCTGACAGGCATATGCATGCAGACACCGGGGGAGCAGTGGGGTGGGCAGCGGGTCCCTGAGCGCCGGCGAGTGCTGCTGACTGACCTGGCCGGGCAGTGTACTTACACATAGCAGCAGCGGGGACGGGACGCGTAGTGGCGGCTATTAGATTTTTAAAATACTTGTCAAATGACCGGCCGCTCTCTGATTGGCTGAGAGCTCTCCGGCCAATCAGAGAGCGGCCGGTCATTTGACAAGTATTTTAAAAATCTAATAGCCGCCACTACGCGTCCCGTCCCCGCTGCTGCTATGTGTAAGTACACTGCCCGGCCAGGTCAGCAGCGCTCACCGCACCCGCCGCCCGCCCCCACCACCGCCGCCCCCGCCCCCACTACTCCTCACCGCCCTGCAGCTCCCCGGGTTTTTTTTACATGGGATAAATCGCATGCGATTTATCCCATGTAAAAAATGGCACATCAAGTGCCAAATTGTATGTGAGCCTCCCGGGGAGCTGCCGGGCGGCTCGCAGGTAAATTGGGTCCGACTTGTCCCTAGGACAAGTCGGCCTAATGTATGGGGGCCTTAAGCTTTAGCATCCAATCTGTACATTAGACTCACATTCTGCAATCTCAGGACTTAATCTATACGTACGCCGATGTTCCCTCCCACATAACCATATTAGGAGATCCGGTAATTCCGGACTAATGAGTATTCTTTGTCTATTGGATAAAAGCTGCAGCAACTGACAGGTGGTTCAAATTGTGTTTGAATGAGGTTCCTATAGTTAGACAGCCTGATTCATTTAATCTTTGTGCAGTCCATGAGGAAGGTGGTATGTCCACCTACATAGCTGTTGTGCCTTGTATTTCTTTTTGCTTTTTCATTAAATCCAAATTCATAAGGTGTGCTGTCCTATATGTCCTATAAGCAAGGTACTTCTAAATAAAAATACAAACATTAATTATAATTAACCTACTTTTGCAAAGGTGATGTAGAAATGCCTCTTCATTGTGGTCCGCTCTAAAGTTATAATGTGGTATAGGCCACAAGCCAGTGATGCAGCTAAGCAAATCTTCATGGCAATGAGAAGGATGCCAGCCAGGCTCTGATGGGCATGGTAACTGTGGTGATTAGTATCTTCAAACAGCTCCCAAACCAGCAAAATCACCTGCAATAAGCATATACTGTATGTGAAATTATATATTGTAAGAAATGATGTCATATTGTAATGGTGGGTGAGAGAGAGAGAGAGAGAGATAGAGAGAGAGAGAAAGAGAGATAGAGATAGAGAGATAATATATGTATATGACAAAAGGTGAGTAAATATAGCCCTGAAGTGTTGATTTAATCTCTGAACTGTGCTAGCTGCTGTAAAGTGTCACCATTCCGACTTATATAATTATCTTCACCCAGCCAGAAGAGGTAAAAACGTCAAGCCCTTGGGAGAATTATTCAAGTACGTTTATCAACAGAAGAAAGCTACAGAACTCCATGTCAAAAAGAACATCTGGTAACAGATACAAACTGTACAAATAACGGCTCCCATCTTATTATTAATTATATATTTATAGTAATATATATGTGTCAAAGAACAGAGGTCTGTGGCATAGGAAGCACACATTACACACCAAATGCAGACTGACAAAAAAAAAAAATGGAGAAACCACTTAAAACCAATAAACATTACCATAAAGTGGCTTATGCAGTTGAACACAAGTCCATATGCGGAGCGTGTCTTGTATGTTTTCTCGGCACATGAGCTGGGACCAAGTGTGCGGGACTAAATTCAAAGTGTGTCACCAGAACTGGCGCATGTGCAGGCGATTTCGCCGCACGGATTCTTTATACGCCGCACAGGGGGCGTAGAGGGGCGTGAGGGGCTACTTAGCCTCATTACCCTATGCATACGCCCCGCGTTTCATGGGCGTTCCCATGCAAACGCGGGGCGTATGCATGGTAATGAGGCCGTGACGCGTGGGTACGGGGCGGGCATCTGACATCGCCGGATGTCAGCTGCCCGCCCCCATACATGATTTCACACGGACAAGTGTCCGTGTGGTCTTGTGTGGCGGGACCTGGTGGAGCGTGCGGCCCTGCATTCGATGTTCGGCGACCATCGAATGCAGGGGCTGCTCCCAAGACGGAGGAGGCGTATCCCCGTCCAATTTCATGCGGATCGCCACATATCCGCGTACGGACGGCAGGTGGCGATCCGTATGGAAGGCGGGGATTCGCCTGCACGGTCGCGGCCGCATATTCTGATCGGGCCGCACCGATCAGAATAAGGCCCATAGTCACATGCTTCTAGATTGAGAGACAACTCTCCAGGAAGCACTACAGGCAGGGCCATCTAAATGTATAGGCACAGTAGGCAGCTGCCCAGAGCCCTCTGATTTTAGGGACATTCAAGCCATGGCAGGCTGGCCTGGTGCCTCTGAAGCTACTTTGGAAGCAGAAAGACAAGGCCTTGGAAGTTGGGTATTGGGATGCTGCGCTGTGGACTGCTCTAGTAATGGGGCTGCGGATTGTATATTAGATACAGTACAAATACCTTACCAACATGTAGAAAAGAGAGGGGTACACCAACAGGTGTCAATCTGCGCTCACAATTTTACTAGGACCAATGTAATTACTAGATATGAATAAATGTCATACTATGAGTATTTCAATAAATTATCTATTTACTGTAGTTGATCTCACAGAGAATTTATATAGCTAATACATATAAAATGACATCAAAACCATAAAAAAAATTTTTATATCCTACATAAAGAGAAATATTTGTTAAACAACATGTACATAAAAATTGAATACAGTACTGTATATGGATGAAAATAATAATTCTACAGTCAATGGTAGATTTTATAGTGGACTACTAATACAGGTATACACATACACACGGGTGGGTGGGAAGGGGAACACAAACAATGATGAACAGTGTGTGTATAGAATATATAGGATGAGCAGTTTGTCTGCACATAGAATAACATGCACACTGGGATGTGTAAACTGGACACAATCACAAACCTGAGCAATGACTGCAATAACAGCGATCCCAGTGGATGTGGGTGTGGAGTCCCACTGAAGAGGTCTCCCTTGTGATTTCTTCATTCTGCTGAGAGTCCAGCCTATACATAAGCTTAGCAGTAGGTATAGCATCTGGACTTCTGAGGCTATGTCACACACTGGAAGCAAAGAAACAGGAGATTGAACAAGATATATTGTCACGTTCTTATGCACTATAAAAATATTTTATCAAAGCTTTCATTCGGTGAATGTACAGTAATAAACACATGGCTGAGGCTTGGAATGGACATTACAATTATTACTTCTAAACTATGCGACGTTACTAACATAGCGATCAGACTACATAAATATCCCAATATCTATGGAGTGATCTATGATTATTCCAGACATTGTTATGTTACACGTGGGGGAAAAAAAGACGTTAATCTCAAATTACAAAAGAGTAATAAAAAAGTTTAGATACCCACATTCTGCCAAACTGCCAATGAAAGGAGCGCCTTTGCCGTCTTTAGCATACCTGGGATAAAAGATGAAAACCTGTGGTGAATATACTGTATTGATAATAAGGTACTCTTTACCTAGAACGCCCGCGATTACAATCGCGGGCGTCGGGGGTAAAAAATCGCGGCCATCGCGGGTACATAAAAAACGGGTGCGACGCGATGCCCGCGATTTTCCCATAGGGATCAATGTTAAAAGTCAGATTGGACGCGATTTTAGCGTTAAATGCCTCAATGCCCGCGATTTTTACATAGGAAACAATGTTAAATGGGCTACAGAGCCCTAATAGTCCCCCTGAAGTCTTAAATGGCCCCCACAATTTTTAACGCCACCCCACGATCAACGTCAACCCGAAGCGTGGCGAGCGCAGCGAGCCCGCGAGGGGCGGCGGAACGCGTCCTCCGACCTTTTCATACCCCCACTATCCACGTCGGCGTGGAGTTGAGAATAGAATAGTGTGGCGAGCCACCGAGCCCGAAGCGTGGCGAGCGCAGCGAGCCCCGCGAGGGGACGCGGATACCTTCACAGTTATACGCGTCCCCTCGCGGGCTTCACAGGTGTCCGTGGCGACGCGGACACCTGTGAAGCCCGCGAGGGGACGCGTTTACCTGTGAAGGTAACCGCGTCCCCTCACCACGCTTCGGGCCCGGTGGCTCGCTGCGCTCGCCACACTATTCTATTCTCAACTCCACGCCGACGTGGATAGTGGGGGTATGAAAAGGTCGGAGGACGCGTACCGCCGCCCCTCGCGGGCTCGCTGCGCTCGCCACGCTTCGGGTTGACGTTGATCGTGGGGTGCCGTTAAAAATTGTGGGGGCCATTTCACACTTCAGGGGGACTATTAGGGCTCTGTGGCCCATTTAACATTGTTTCCTATGGAAAAATCGTGGGCATTGAGGCATTGAACACTAAAATCGCGTCCAATCTGATTTTTAACATTGGTCCCTATGGGAAATCGCGGCCATCGCGGGCATCGCATCGCACCCGTTTTTTAGTGCATTCGATGGTCGCGATGGGCGCCGTTCTAGGTAAAGAGTACCGATAATAATGTACATTGAATAACACTGACACTAGGGGGTTTATTTATTAAAGGGCAATTCTCATCGATTTTTATCGATCGCCATTGAAGTTGGGTTATAGGAGCTGAAACACAAATTTATTAACAGATGATGTTTGTTTTAGCCCAAGAAGAACTACATTGATTTAGATCGATTGTAACCGATTTGAAATCGAATACAATTTCTGAAAATCAATTCTTAGTAAATACCCACATAAATGTTTACCTTGAGAAATGCAGATAGTTTGCCACGGCTGATACAACCTGCAATAACAGTGCATTTGATAGCACCTTCAGCACTGTATGCATAGGACCGCCTTTTTTAATCGTCTGCCATAGAGACTGGATGTATATGCAGGCAGCCACAAAATACACCAGCACAAGCATGAAAAAGAATTCATGTAAACCTAGAGGGGAGATAAAACATGTTTAGCAGACAAATCATCAGCCACACTGATTAAAAATAAACCGGAGAATGACATAAGGTAGCAGCTAGTTCCCAGGCTGTGAATGTAGCTTTGGACTGCATAACTGATGGCACATACCATGTGCAGTGGCAGCAGAAAGGTCAGTCACCAATTTCACTATCCACGCCACCACCGGTTGCCTTTAGTAACCAGGTGGTGAGCAAAAGCGGAACAAGCCACCGGACCAGAAGCCTGGTGAGCGAAGCAAGCCCGCGAGTGTACACTTTGGGTATCCTCTTGCCAACATTCAGCCTCCCCTGCCCTTCCACCACATATGGTCTGTGCCGCCAGAAGAAACATTTACTGCATGGGATGTATAGCCATCCACACCAATAAGTCACAACAAATTTGTCCTGCAATCAGGTCTGAATCTGGCCCCATGAGTAAGGTGTGCCATTGGAATTACAGGCGGTCCAGTTTTGCGCCCTTTACACCATTGTAAGCGCTGGGCAGCATTATTTTCTGTGATAAGAGGTCTATGAGCAGTTACTTGCCTATACCAGTGGCTCTCAACCTCAGTCCTCATGTACGCCCAACAGTTCATGTTTTCCAGGTCTCCACACAGAATCACAGGTGAAATAATTAGCTCCACTTGTGATCTTTTAAAATGTGTCAGTGAATAATGATTGCACCTGTGCACCTGCCGGGTGACCTGAAAAACATGCACTGTTGGGGGTAGTTGAGGACCGAGGTTGAGAACCACTGCCTATACTATCAAAGTGCTTGGGCCTCTCTATGAAGTGTTCTTGTCAAAAATTACGCATTAGTGGGCATTTTAAAATCATATAGAATATGCAATAGTGTTCATGCTGTCTTAACATGTGCCCTGCCCTTTTACCAGGGTCCTGCTATAACAGCCTGCACCGGCCATGGACCAGTGAATAGATGCCATGCGCGTGGCATCTATTCACATTTAGTGGAGAGCTTGGGGGAAACCCAGCACTTCCATAGGTGCCAGGCATGCCCCCATTTGAGACGTCGGTGGCCAAGCACGCCCACGATAGTGACGCTGACAGAGCCTAGCCATCCCTACTAGTGATGTTGGCTGGTCTGCATCCACCCCCAGATTCCCGCACCCCCACTTTTCGAGCGCGTACTGCAACCCCCACGTTTTGCCCTGCCTACATCCTAGCAGGACCATTTGTATGTATGGGATGACCCCTGTTCTTTTGCAGCTCCCTGGTTATTACTTTCCTGTCCCTAGGTTGCAGTTTCAGGGGTCTCCAAGGACAAGATGCATTCCTGCAATGACTGTTATTCTTTCAAACATGAATGACAAAATACACAGTGGCTTCTTAACATCTGCAATGCTTTTGGCACTCATACCCCCGATCGAGCAGTCTAAGATTATCCACTTTTCAGACTCTGCTAGATCCTTCAGGCATGCCATTTAGTTAGCAAATGATCTAATCAGTGCCCCTCTAAGCGTTTTATACCATCACAAACACGTGTCTGCTGTAGGAGCACACCATTTCCCATGTGCGGTGCGGTTACACATAGTGTACAGCTATATAATTACATTGGAAAACAGTGCATTCAAACTGAGACAAATATGAGCATAAAGTCACAATCTAGTCCAAGCACACTTTACCGGACTCATCTGCTCCGAAATGATCAAAGGGATTCCCTGCTGCATCAGGATTCAAAAGAGTGATTTGAAATGTGATCTCCTCTGACTTGGGGTCCTCATAGCTCATCAGACAGGTATATTTGTCCACATAGATGGCATACCATGCTGCAGGAGAGATGATCTGTGGCAGTGTGTAGTTATATTCGGTTTGGTTCAAGGGAACTAAAAGAAAGAATATAAAATACAATTTGTGACATGAAGCCGTTTATTTTTTATTTCGTAGTAAAAAAAAAAAAAAGTTTGAACTTGTAAAATATACCAAAGTAGAATTGGAAATAAGTTAATCAGGAATTGTATTTGCGCCCTTATTTTGAATTTGCAGTAGCCCCACAGACTACTGTGCAATAATAATGCTGTTAAAGGGGGTTCCTGTTGGTTTAATACAGCTATGGATTTTACCACTGTCACACATAACTTCAAAACGTTAAAAAATCGCGTCGGTCGCGTCGCATGCGGCTAAATAAGCATTAAATGGTCCCGACGCGATGCCCCCGATTTCCCATAGGGAACAATGTTAAATGGCTCAATTTAACCAAATCAACAGGGAACAATGTTAAATGGTCCAGAAACCCCCAAAAACACCCCTGAACAGTGAAATGGCCCCCCAAAATTAGTTAACGCCACCCCACGATCAACGTGAACCCGAAGCGTGGCGAGCACAGCGAGCCCGCGAGGGGCGGCGGTACCGTCCTCCGACCTTTTCATACCCCCACTATCCACGTCGGCGTGGAGTTGAGAATAGAATAGTGTGGCGAGCGCAGCGAGCCACCGAGCCCGAAGCGTGGCGAGCCCCGCGAGGGGACGCGGATACCTTCACAGGTAAACGCGACCCCTCGCGGGCTTCACAGGTGTCCGCGTCGCCACGGACACCTGTGAAGCCCGCGAGGGGACGCGTATAACTGTGAAGGTATCCGCGTGCGCTCGCCACGCTTCGGGCTCGGTGGCTCGCCACACTATTCTATTCTCAACTCCACGCCGACGTGGATAGTGGGGGTATGAAAAGGTCGGAGGACGCGTACCGCCGCCGCTCGCCACGCTTCGGGTTCACGTTGATCGTGGGGTGGCGTTAACGAATTTTGGGGGGCCATTTCACTGTTCTGGGGTGTTTTTTGGGGTTTCTGGACCATTTAACATTGTTCCCTGTTCATTTGGGTAAATGGAGGCATTTAACATTGTTCCCTATGGGAAATCGGGGGCATCGCGTCGGGACCATCGCGTGCGATTTTTTAGCACGCATGCGATGCGACCGATGAGATTTTTTTACCTGCGATGCCCCAGATTAGAATCGGTGTGGCCGTGCTAGGAAACAAGTACCAAAAAATCCAAACCCAAAACATTAGTTTACGTATAGAAATTGAAGTCACTAAAACAAATTACAGTTATAGAAAACTAATAATAACACAATGATACTTCTCTCTATAAATTCACCACTTTAATGCACTTACATGTGATAGGGGATGTTATTACTGTCTAAAGTACATGCTAAGCAATATGCCAAACAATAGTGTATACGCTCAATATCATGAAGGAGATCATTCAGTGTGTACACATGATATTATTCGCTTAGAGTTCAGATGTAAATCATTGATGATGTAATTTATAAATGATATGGTCTAGTGTTTATGGCTCTTAAAACTCAATGACAATGGAATTAGGTCTAGTAACGGCCAAATAAGTGCCACTGTAAAGAAAGAAAACAATTGTCTAAGCTCTCAGCACTGGGATGACTTAATGGTAGGATAAGGAATGAATTAAAGCTACAATGTAATTCCAATCACTGGCAGGAACTATGAGCCTAATTCAGACCTGATGGCAGGGCACATTTTGTTTGCAAATGGACAAAGCCATGCTGCACTGCAGGTGGGGCAGATGTAATATGTGCAGAGAGAGTTATTTTGTTTCTGTGCAGGGTAAATACTGGCTGCTGTATTTTTACACTACTATTTAGATTTTAGTTTGAACACACCCAACCCAAATCTAACTCTCTCTGCACATTATATTTGCTCCACCTGCATTGCACATGGTTTTGCCCAGTTGCAAAATATGTGCCCTGCGATCAGGTCTGAATTAGGCCCTATGATCATTATGTTAAAAAACAACAGCCAACAAGGGGAGACGGTTGTGACCACCTTCTTTAATTTTGGCATATCTTGGTGTAGTTTCTAGAGATGAACCAAGCAACCAGTAAATTACCCTCTAATACCCTTTTTACACCAAACAATAACCCGGGTTGTTGCTGCTGAGTCAACCCGGGTCACTGCTTGGTGTAAATAGGGTAGGAGAAAAAACTTTTTACCTGGCAATTCAACCTGGGAAGTTTTCCGTATTGAACAAGGGTGAGACCCAGGTTCAGGGGCAGTATAAATGGTTAACCAGGGTCAACTAGTTTCCACCATTTGGTGAGCCCATACCTCCCGACCGCAGCATCCTGCGGTCAGTCCGGAGGATGGGCAGGGGGCACATACAGCCTCCGCTGCTGTCTTTTGTACTATGCAGACAGCAGCAGAGCCTGGGAGAAGGTGAATGGCTGCAACTTTCATGGGTGCTGAGTTGCCCCCAGCGTGTCGGTTGGCATCACGAGGGTCCTGGCTGGCAGATTTCCTGGCACTTGGAGATGATGTAATCTCCAAGCGCTGGCTCAGGTTCCGCCTCTGCCGGCATCATGCTGGATGAGGTTTCTGTGTAAAAGAAGTCAACTGCCGAGTCGCACCAGGGTCCAAAAAAAAAAACGGGTGCGACATGCATCTTGGTGTAAAAGTGGTATAATAGAGTAACAATGTATAGTTCAGTCTGAAACCTGACCCCTAAAGGAGGGGGTGTTCCCTCAGGCTGAGGGACCACCTGGTGATTTTCCCTGTATCCAAATGGGCCATTCTGTGCCTGCATGCTTTATAAAATGGATGAGATATATACAAAGACTTAGCTGTAAAACACACTTGATGCTTGTGCCAGTAACAATCTCTCGGGGCAACTGTTCTCTTCCTTGCTCCCATGAATTTTTATCCATTCTTCATCTTGATAAAGGTACAGGGCAGCATCTTTCCCAACCGCTGCTGCCACATTGCTAATTCGGACACGTAGCACAGCTTGTTCACCTACAAAAGAAGAAAAAAGGTCTAATAAGACTTCAGCAACATTACTCTAGAAATGATCAAATCTTTGCAATCATCCATTAGAGATTCGCCCAACTAGTGCTGACAGGCAGAAAGACGCAAAAAAGAACTCCAATTTGTTATTATGTAAAGTTATTTTTAAACCTGTCATCCAAATATGGACCATTCAAATTAAAACACATTACAAATTATTTAACGTTAAATGTAATTTATTCCCATATGGAGAATTTTCAGGCATCAATAAAAGGGGTACAAATGTGAAGATTTTTCTGCATGCAAGATAAACACTACTCCATGCACATACATGATTTGTATTTTTACACCGCATTTTAGATTTAGCCCAGACCGTGACCCCAAGACAAATCTATAACAAATTAATAATAATAATGCATAATAATATCATCAACAATTTTGCTCGTTAACAATACTGTATAGTGTATACCATGCTAAAGTCTTGTTTATTTTTTAGATACATATCATATATCCAGTTGCTGTGTTTTGTTTGTGACTTTTAAGCATGGTGTGTCCACTGCATTTACTGATCTGAATAAGCATTATCAGATGCTTTGTTCATATAAACATATTTGCTCTAGAACAGCAAATATTACTAGGACCCAGTTTTGCTTTTGTTATCTGTGGGGCTGATTTACTAAAACCAGATTTTGCAGTAAGGTTGTTTTTGCTTCATCTCAATTTTACCCAACACAGTGAGACAAAAATGTCTTCATCAACCTTCCCATGTATACTGAGAAGGATAAAGACGGACATGTATCTAGCAAGCTGTTGGACATTACATATTTTAATCTGCATGTCCAGTTTCATTATAATTCAATGGCAGAACTTGTGGGTGGTAAACCCTGGTGCAAAAATATAATTTGTGCCCCCTTCCTCCACCCTAACTAGGGATGCCAATTGCATGGCTTTTTTGTAAATCCCAGGATTCGGGACTGAAAATGCTCAATCCAGGGATTGGCCTCCCCAATTTAAAAAAAGGGTGGTGCCACCGAAAGCCGGTGACCAGGTGCGGGGGTGATGCCAGTAGTGTGTGCATGCGCAGTTTAATCTCAAAATCCGGGCATTGGAAACTCCAATCCCGTGACTGAAAACTCTGCAATTTCGGGGCCAAATCCCAGGATTGGCCACCCTAAACCCAACCCAAGTTCACAATATGGCAGTGGTGAAAGGGAGAGGCAGAGGGTGACAGGGAAAATCAGTGGGTGACAGCAAGATGGTGACAGGGGCAGCAGTAGGCCCCTTAGCCCTCAGGGGCCCAAGTGCACTGCTCCGGCACCAGTGGTAGAAAAACCGACCCACTACCAGCTCCCTTATTAATTTAAACACAGTAGTTACACACATTGTATTTAAAGTTGGGGTTATGGAGCATCTATATACAGAGTGCACAATGATGCCTGATTGTCAATCAGGAAATACAGTATTTTTGTTTTATATTTTATTGTGGTGAGGGCATGCAGGCCACAGTGTAGTGACAGCACAGTGTTCTGCTGCAGGGGACAGTTTGCCCAATCACTGTGATGGGTCATTAGGACTTTGCTGGGGCTGCTGGTGATCAGAGATGTAACAGGACATAGGTACTCTGCCGTGCACCAGGCCCAGGTTCGGTCGCACTATCACATGCATGTGTGTATCTGCCATACTGTACCCACCATGGAACAAAAAGGTGAATATGTGCTGCCCCCGGCTGTGCCACGCCAGGGCGCTGTCAAAGCTGCCATGCACTGTTTTAGCCCGTCCCGTGTGCAGAAGCGATAACACTGCGAGCAGCAGTAACCCGAGCATCTCCCTCCTATGTACTAACCGGTACCGGCCACAGCGGCAGCTCCAGCCGCCACATCTGCAAACAGCACGGGGGAGCGGCCATGACGTCACACGCCTCGTCCAATCAGCGGCACGCAGTAGGCGCGATGCTCCGGCTACGTGTACGTTGCCAGGTAGAGTCGTAAAGCGTGGTTGCTGTCGTGGCGTTCTACTCTGCTGGCGTCAGTCGAACTGGCTGTGTTTGCGACATGTGATGATCGGGCTCTCAGCTTCGCCAGTGTGACGCGTTGCGGAGCCGTTACATACACGCGCGATGTCCCTACCGTCATCTGCTGAGCACACGTCATCGTGACGCAATGAATAATGACGAAGAGCCGCCTGGGGGCTTTCGCAAGAGGCTTCTGGTGACCGGCGGCGCTGGGTTCATGTAAGTGCCTGTGTCCAGCTGTGGCGCATCTGTTCCCTGCCTATGTCGCCTCTGAGCGGACATACAGTACATCATCATACCTCCCAACAACATGACCGTGTCCAGGAGGGACAGAAATCAGAATGCTCTGGTTCTGGACTTGCTTGTTAATGAATACCACCTGTGGGGGAAACACATTTCTTACCAATTTATCTGTTTAAAAAAAGTTGATGGCAAACATACTTCAACAAAGAAGTCCAGAAACAGAGCATTGTGTCCCTCCTGGAGAGGGTCATGTTGGAGGTATGAGTACATATATACATAGGCTGACAGTAACCGGCACCTCTAGTTTTTTGTACCCTATTGGGGTGTCAGGGAATGGACATCCCTTATAAATAGCCATTGATGGGCTGATTGGAAAGCAAATAAACCTTGGCTTCTGTGGATTTATCCGGCCTAATTAGCCTGAGCTAGACTATTACCTAAGACCATTGATCGTGGGTATTAGGATATTGCCTATGTCATATTTGGATGAGTTCTTGCTGAGAAATAGCCCTTAATATCAAGTTACATTCCACTGGAGGTCTTGTAACATTGTGACTGCAATATCATGAGACTGCATATTAATTTCCTGAGCTGGTTCTAGACTGACACTAACATCGCTTTGATAACCTGTAACCGAAATAAAAAAACAAACAAACAAAAAAAACTGTCTCTATCCCTTTCATTAAACTTCTTTATCTGTCAGAATTTCCCTGCCTGTGTCAGTGTTTCATTATTCTACAATAGAGTCTTAAGGAATGTACGCATGGTGCGATTTTTGCTAGTGGACGATTTTGACTAAGCGATTTTGTCTATTTTCACTGTTAGTCCAGGATCGAATCAAAATAGACTTGCCTGCACAGTCTATTTTGCGATACTGACTTGGCTGGACCACACATTGGTAATGGCTGCATGTTGGACACCATGTGATTTTGGCTAAC
The DNA here is from genome assembly GCF_055691185.1 of Crinia signifera. NCBI lineage: Eukaryota > Metazoa > Chordata > Amphibia > Anura > Myobatrachidae > Crinia > Crinia signifera. The sequence goes on from NC_139218.1 coordinate 286,536,069, forward strand.
CTTCCAGGCGATTTTGACTAGTTAAAATCGCACCTTGTGTACACCCCTTTAGTTAAAGCAGGCATCTTCAAATTTTGGCCCTCCAGCTGTTGCGAATTTACACATCCCAGCATGCCTTGCCATAGTTTTAGCATTCCTAATAGCAAAACTGTGGCAAGGCATGATGGGACTTGTAGTTTCACAACATCTGGAGGACCAAAGTTTGGACATGCCAGCGTTAAAGGGACAAATATAATCATTGATTTCATGTAGTACTTCACACTAACATTGCTACTAAGAAAATAGCTTCTCAGGGTACAGATGTGTTTTCATACACTGGGCATCTTTTCACCATACAGCTCGAGATACTTGACTGAGGCACTTTGAGAGAAGTAGCTTATCATATATTTCTTTAGATTTAACTCTTATGCTGGGCATACACATGCAGACAAAGTGCCTGTCCGGCATTATGGGGGTTATTCTGGTTCATTCGCTTCCCGTGTGTTTGCATGGGGGATCGATGCAGATGCATTTCTGTGCATGTGCAGACGCAGGATGCATGCGACCACAGCGAGCAGGGTGTTCCGGCACACACACCCAAGTGTGCGGGCGGCGGGCTGGGCTGTTTGCATATTGGAACGCTCAGCGTTTCATGGGCGTTCTTATGCAAATGCCCCAATGGTGCGGGGGGTGACCAGCTAACATCATCTGCCCGCCCACTTCCTCCTGAGCGCCAACGCATATGTACGTGACTTGAGAGTCACTTTTATATGCATGCACCTTCGCCATCATTCGATGGTTGCAGACCATCGAACGATGTGGGTGGATCCCACTAGGCTGCGAATGGATGTTACTATGTAACATCCATTCGCAGGCCCTGTGAAGGAATCGCCTTTGCGAATGGGTGGCGGCCAGGCCACCATTCGCAAGGCGGGGTTTGGCGGACTTGCAAGGCTTGAAATTCGCAGCCTTGCGAATCAACCAGAATAGCCCCCCTGCAGTCTGTAACCCTGCATATATTGTGGCCATTCACTGTGAGATCTCTCACAAATGCCTGCTATGCTCCCCTGGGGAGGAGACATTTCCCAATATGTCCCTAGGTCAGCCGCAGCAGGGCATACGGTGTCTGATTTGGGCCACTTTCATCTGAGAAAATATTGTATGGAACAGACATGCTGGATGATCCATATTTATATGATATTTCAGGTGGATTTTCCAGATAATTGTAGGGAGCGCCAGCAGATGGCGCCCAATGGGGCTATTCAATTATAGCTCAGTTTGGGTGATATTGGCTGCCGGCATTTCATCTCTCATTCGCCATGGTGGCATGCTAAAATAAGCGAAAAGTGACCCTTTTGAGTGCGCTTATTAGTTTGGTCGGATTAAGATGCTATTCCTGCCCATAATGAGCGCAGTTTCAGCCATCAATTGGAGATTGGACGACGATAACCTCTGAGTCTATCCGGGGAACACCTCTTGACCATTTATTGAGGATTAAGGAGTTAGGTCTTAATAGGATAACCTTTCAGTGGTACTCCTTCCTCAGTTTGAACTTCAAAAGTGTAGGTTAAAGAAAGATAAGACCAGGATCACATCCCGCTCGTAGACTCAATCACATAAGGGAGGAATCCCAGTGCCTCCCAGGTTGTCCTAGAGAAAATGATTTAACCTTAAAACCAAAATCATATATTTTTTTTTCCTATCTCCATCTGGGAGACTCATTTGGACCATGGAGATGTACAGGAGTTGGCCCTAATGGTATGCTTTGCTTCCCTGGGTCATAAAATTTGGTGAAATTATGAACAGAGAACTATTTATCATGTTATACTATTTACTAGTGAGCCTGCTCAAAGCAAAAGCTTCAAAAGCTAGTCTGCTACCTTTTGTGTTTGTGCATGTGTGAGAAAGAAATGTAGCAGCAGATGGCAGTGTTCCGGAGACTCACGGACACTAGGCATATAAGTGATATAGATGATCTGCCTCTGGGGAGTAGTGTGGGGCAAACCCTGCACTTTAATGAATCTTTCCCATATGTTCCAGTTCATTCCACCACTAGTTGTGTCCTCAATTCTAAATGTTGTTGTGTTCACTTTAGGATATATCAGCCATGGTGCTGATTACTGAGGAGGACTCATTTTTTACATTTAATTTTAATTTAAGGGAAAACATTTGTATGCAATGCATTATGTCGCTAAAGCTGAAATTATACATTTTAATGCATTTAATACATTGACCCCTTGTGGTATATTCAATGCTCTTTAGCGAGCTGTGACAGCGAGCAGTGCTGATTGCTGCTCAACACAACTCGTGGGTCAGTATTCAACTGACCCCCCCTCCCCTGCAGCCGCTGTTTCCACCTCGCTGGGATTTTACCGTGAGATGGAAACATCATGTGCGGCTGGCAAAGCAGCGAGGCTTACTGCTATATGCAGCGGGCTCCCTGCACTAGCTGCGATCCACGCTGTCCTCTGAAAGCGATGATTCCTCCAGAATGTTGAATAGGGCAAGCGGCCGGTGCGGGGGTTAAATGGCATAAAACAAGCCATAAAAAAACCCTTGCCGGCCGCATTGAATACACCGTTTTGTATTTAAAATATTAGTTCGTTTCCAAAGTAATAGATAGATAGAAAGACCAGGGGCAAGCAGGAGATTTCAAATGAATAATTTGAATAGGGCTGCCGCTGATTGGCTGAGAGAGCTCTCTCAGCCAGTCTGCGGCCACCTTATTCATTTGAATAGATGTGTGGTGGTGGGGAAGCAGTAAGCAGGAGATCCCGGTGTCGGGACATGGGCGCATTGTGCATCATGCCTACACATGGAACGATGTGGCCATGATCCTGCACGATGGGTCATTCATCTTTCCGGATTCATTATTAAATCCAGGCGGTCGGGATCCCGGCGTTCAAAATCCCGACCGCCGAAATCCCGACAAGGGGGGGGAGTGGATCGCCCCCCATTGCAGACTCGCTGCGCTCGCCACGCAGTGGGCCCGGTGCCTCGCTACGCTCGGCACTCTAATTTATTCTCCCTCCGAGGGTGTTGTGGACACCCTCAGAGGGAGAAAGTGTCGGGATTTCGGCGGTCGGGATTTTGAACGCCGGGATCCTGACCGCCGGGATTTACACTGCATCCCATCTTTCCGCCTACTGAAGGGAACAGCAAGCTCTATGGCTGACCCGCGGGCTCCCACATCGGATCGCCATCAAGTCCACACATGGTAAATTTTGAAACAGTTGATCGTTCTGATCGTTTACAAAATCTTACCGTGTTTGGGCATCTTTAGATTTGAGTGAGTTATTTTGTTTCTGTGCGGGGTAAATAATGGCTGCTTTATTTTTACACTGCAATTTAGATCTTCGTTTGAACACTCCCCAACCTAATCTAACTCCTGTCTGCACATGTTATGGCCCATACACACAGGGTGATTTTAGGTCTATTTCTAAGCAATCTGACTAGATCGCCTTGTGTGTAAACCCTCCAGCGATGACTTTGCTATTGCCTGACTAGATCTTGACTGCATGCAGTCAAAATCTAGTTATGGTCATTGTTCTCCCACCACATGTGTTCCGAGTGATCGCACGTGTGTACGGGGCTTTACATTTGCCCCACCTGCAGTGCACATGGTGTGGCCCTTTTTCAGATGTTCTGCAATCAGGTCTGAATTAGCCCCTATGTTGGGATGTGCCCCAAAAGCAAAACTATAATTGCTTAGTTATTCAAATATTTGAGTATATTTGTATATTTCACATAACATAAGAATATAGTTTGGTACTTATGTATTATCTGGCCTCCCATGTTAAATGCACCCCATTTTTTCATACCCCTACTATCCAAATACGCATGGAGTTGATTTTATATAGTGTGGCTAGCGTGGCGAGCGGACGCGGTCTCATAAGAAAAACGGGAGCCCAGATATTACATAAGTACCTATAGTTTTTCCAATATGCTGCCACAAAAAAGCCTTATATCAAAAGTACATTTTCAGTCAAAATAAGTTCTTGCTGGTAAACCAAAAATCAGTACAAGTTGTAAGCTGTATGGAAATGATTCTGGTCATTAAGTGGTTTACCTATTTTTTTATTTATTTTGGTCTAAATTGCGTCTCTTCATGTCAAATATTTTATTTCCTCAAGATAATGTAGCCTTTGTAAGTATGTGCACTGTTGGCCCCTGGAGAGGATCACTTGATCTTATGAGGGTCTTGTGCCTTCACATATTGTACAGAATTATTTCTTGGCATTTAGAAATGCTGCAAGCGATGTAACTTCCTCTGGTGTTTCAGTCTGCAGACCTGGCAGATCAGCTGCCGCGCAGGCATGTGCTACACAAGTCCGTTAAACGCTCACAATCCTCCATTTATAGTGACACCTAATTCACCCATATGGATAGTACATTTTCCATTTTCTACTAGAATAAAGGTCAATGTGTTCTTCTAATTTTTGTCCTGAGTGTCAGCATTACTTCCTAATTGTTGGCATCTGTGCAAAGATGTTGAATTTTACTTTTTGACATAATTAATCAGAACCTTAAGTTATTAACACTATAGCGCAAATTCACTGTAGTAATAGACGTAGATGCTTATCTAGGAGTGTTTCTTCAGCATTGGTTTTTGCATGGGATGTTAGACATGGACTCAACATCTTTATAGAAAGAAAAATAAGCCAAATATTGAGCAAATCAATCGTTGCTCTGTTTAGGTGCAAGTGCTGCAGGGTGACACATTTCTTCTCGCAGCCTCCGGATGTGGAAGATGAAATGTGCTTAAAGACTGTTTGCGCACTCTACCTAGGGCTTTAGACAGATTTAACCTATATATTACAATTGTAAAGCGCAACGGAATATGCCGCGGTATATAAGAAACTGTAAACAAATACAGTATATGCAGCTAAACTTTATCTATTTGGACAACCACAATAATTTCATGGTTACCTGGAACAATGGAATTTGGCTAAAATGATTGAATGTTGTGGGTCCATCAGTTTGTGATTTCTACACTGAGGGCAATTTCACACACTCTGGCTCCTGCCCGGCGGGGAAACCCTGCACGGCCAGGAAGCCGTACCACACACAGCAGTTAATAATGGACTCAAATAATGGACACCCCGGCCGCCCGGTTGCAGCCGGAACCCACCACTGGAAGGGACGTCTGCCAGGCTGTGGCCATCCCCACCATTGTAAACTGCTGTGTGCGGCATGGCTTCCTGGCAGGAGCCGGAGCGTGTGAAAAAGCCCTAAAGGCCCCCAGACATTAGGCCGACTTGTCGGCCCTGACTTACGCTGAGCTACCCCGGCAGCTCCCTGGTAGAGCTCAATGAGATGTGATTTATCACGTGTATCCCAGAAGGCAGGGGGGGGGGGGTTGGGTAGCAGCAGGAGAGCAGAGTCCAGGGTAGCGCCAGCCGGCGAGTTGCGGTATAATATAAGAAAATCCTATGCAAAAGACTGGGCTGCTGCTGATCGGTTGAACTCTCAGCCAATCAGCGGCCGCCCAGTCTTTTGGACAAGATTTTTTTTCCTATTCTTGCGATGCTCCCCACCTGCCGCTACCCTGGACTCTGGTCCACGCCCACCGCACCAGGGCCCCGGACATTGATGGCTTCACATAAGATTTATCTTATGTGTAGACAGCCGCACTATGGCCCTGCTCGCCTGCCCTTGCACTCCATCCGGCTCCCCGCAACAGGGCCCTGCTCCCTTGATCTCGCTCCCTGCCGCATTGTTAGCTGCATATAATATTTATGTTATGTGCAGACCGTCCAACCGCCGAATCCGATCCGATGCGCACGAGACCTTGCATTGGATCAGATCGAAATTCATACACTACGCAATTTGGGCCTATTTTAGCCGTTTTCTTTTTGGTGTACACATGATTGAAACGATACAAGGAGCCACCAATTTATTCTTAAATTGCTACTAAAATATCTCCCCTCAAATTTTTGTTCTGTGGAACTGCCCTTTAAGAGAAGAAGGCAAACACTGATACAGACCTATTCAAGTGGTCTGCTAGGCTAGCAATAACTGTTGGTATATTTGGATAGAATCATAAGTAGGGGGTGGTCAATCCTGGCTGAATTCCCTTTCCAGGTAAAAAATCAGCAATAATTCTTAGATTAGTATTCAATAAGCAATTGAATACTAATCTGCGAATTATTGCCGATTTTTTTTTTTTGCATTCTCAAACATTTTGAGTCCATTTTCGCTGATGTATTTTCCCTTTTTTGGGGGGCGAATCTGGATGGGCAAAGACGGCCGCAACTTCGACAAAGTACTTGAATTTGCGGCAGTGTCTCCAATGCTGAATTTTTCGCCCAGGCGAAAAATAAGCAATGGGATTGAAGGCCACCGGGTGGAATATATTCCGCCAGTTTGATATTCTGCCTATTCAGAATGCTTTCCTGGCGGAAGATCAAACATTGTCTAGAACCATTCTGCACTCACAGTAATAATGAGCCGGCTCGCAGTGAATATTAATGAGCAGGTCCCCGCTCTAGCACAGAAGGTGTATACTTGCGCTGATATACACATAAGTAATGAGCAGGGATCCGCTCATTAATATTCACTGAAAGCCGGGTCCACACTCATTACTTATCGGAATCAGATCAGAATCAGATTTATTGGCCATGTGTATTTGCACATACTAGGAATTTGACTTGGATTGCTGTGCAACAGACAGTTTGCTTCAGTTAAGCAGTGACAGATATACGAACACATACAGGTATACGCTAGAAGTAGCCTGGGTGATATAGGTGCAGGGGGCACATACCCGCTAAGCGGCACATCACCTAGGCAGCCATCAGCGGCGCCACTGTTTTTTGCAGCAGCCAGGTAGGTAACAATACAAGCAGGGACAGTACAGTTATCACACACGGAAGACATACCCGCCGAGCTGCACAGCACCTAGGCAGCCATCAGCGGTGCCACTGGTCAATGCAGCTGCCAGGCAGGCAACAATACAGGAGGGACAGTACAGTTATCACACAGGGAACACATACCTGCCGAGCTGCATAGCGCCTAGACAGCCATCAGCGGCTGTCAGCTCAACTATCCCCAGCAGCGCCAGAGCGGGGACCCGCTCATTAATATTGATGTAAGACCTTATAGGTAATAAGCTAGAAACACAGACATGACAGAGAGGGGAAGAAGATATTGGGGGTATGCTAAGTAAGGGGGGGTGAGTATTCTCTTGGATTCTCCTTCTCTCTCTGGGACCCGTCAATCTTCTTCAAATCGCTGGACGAATATCTATGGATCCAACTATTGAAGCTGTTTATTATACGCAGATGTTCTAGGCAGATGTCATCTCCAAGGGCAGTCGTATCATATAAAGCTTCATGAAGAAATGGGTATGAGCAGGTTGTGCTAGACATGCCATTTCAGTATAGTGGGCTTTGTTTTATTTGTTTTGTTGTATTAGGGACTGGGTTGGTAGGATATGTAGAGTAACTCTGACTTTTTGCTGTTGGTGTAGGGAGTTTATGAAAGCATCCCATTTCCTCAGATACTTTTGGGGTGTAAAATGTGTGTCTAATTGAACTGACCTTTTATCGAATAGTGCTAGTTGTAGTAATTTCATTTCCAGTTCTCTACCTGGATGTTTTTTACCAATAAATGTTTGTTCAACATTATTTTAAACGTATTTATTGAGTCAGCTGACACCACCTCACCTGGAAGAGAGTTCCATAGTGCTCACGTGTCCTAGAGCCCTTCCTTGCAGTAAAAATGGCGCTTGACAGTTCCTTATTTTGGCCCCTAATATATTTGTACATGTTGAGCATGTTCCTCCTTAAACGTCTCTTCTGTAGTGGAAACAGTCCCAATTTGTTCAATCTTTCCTCGTAGCTTAAATTCTCCATTCCCTTAATAAGCTTTGTTGCTCTTCTTTGTGTTTTTTCCAATTCTATGATGTCCTTTTTTTAGTGTGGGGCCCAGAATTGTACTCCATATTCAAGGTGTGGTCTAACCAATGCTTTGTACAGAGGCATAATTACTTTTGAGTCCCTAGTTTCAATACCCCTTTTTATACATGCTAGAATTCTGTTGGCCTTTTTTGTTGCTATACTACATTGAGCTCTACACCCCAGTTTGTTATCTATTTGGACTCCTAGATTCTTTTCCAGTACTGAATTACTCAATGCCTCCCGCTTAGATTATAACCATCACACTGGTTATGTCTCTTAATGTGCATAACCTTGCATTTATCAACACTGAACCTCATCTTCCGCTTTTTTGCCCACTCATCTAGTTTATTAAGATCATTCTGAAGCGCAGAGACATAATCGGTTGATCTTATTACTCTACTCAGTTTTGTGTCATCAGCAAAGATTGTTGGTCTACCTGACCGTTATTTGGTTTCCACAGAATCCCTCATTTTCCACTTCTTAGAGTTTGCACACTGCTGACTGGCATTCTCAATTGCTTGGATATCTTTTTATATCCCTTTCCTGTTTTATACAGTTCACTTACCTTTTCCCGCAGTTCCATTGAGAATTATTTTGCTTTCCGAATGACTCAGAATCCGGACACGTCAGTGCAGCACTGGATGAAAGATGCAAGGGTCTTTCAGGAGCCCAGAATCTCACTGACCCTTTATACACACACACACACACACACTCACTGATTAAAAGTAAACAGATCACAGGTGAGGATGGTTACCTTTAGTAGCCATTCAAGCCCATTTGTGTCAACTTGTGTCCATGTTATGAGGCCAAAATCTCTAAATCATAGACTAAATCAGGTTAACATTACAGAGTTTTAACAATTAGAGGCAAACGAAAGGAGTTGACAGGCAGAATGCTTTAGACTGGCAATAAAATATGACCTTGAATAGGCTAAATCAATTTGACTCTTTTTTTTTTTTTTAGGCACAAAATATGCTGTTCCTGCCAAAACGTAACTAATGACCAACACTGAATAACCTACTTAGTTGTAGGTAGTAATGTATTCTGTAGTCGCACCATTTATAAGCCAGTAAAGTACACTTACCCATTAAGCTTTATATATATTTGACTGCTAAATGAAGTCAGTGGTTTTGTTTTGATATGTATTTTGCACATAGTTAGGTTTTGGTGTATATACACATTAATGCATGTCATATATCAGGGATTCAAGATTACAGGTGATCATTTGATCACTTGGCCATTTATTGCTGTTTCTCCAAACTCCGTTAGATGAAATGCAATAGACTGACCAGTCGCACATAAGCAATTTGTCATGAAGAGCCTATAGAAACTCTTTTGCCAAAATACTTTTCTGTAAATAAAATATTTTGTGCCAATACATGTTTGTGAGCCTGCAGGTATTTTGTGTTTTGCAGAGCATCCCATATGATCCTTTCACTGGTCGAAGACTTTCCTGAATATCTCATTATCAATCTTGATAAGGTAAACTGTATTTTCTTTGTATATTATACAAAATCATCTCTAAGGGCAGTATTCAATGTCAATTATTCTCCGTGCATGGCGAGAGATTTTTTCTCTCGCCATGCACTCTCCGTGTTCCGGAGCCTCCTGCTCCCCCTATTCAACGTGTTAAAGACTCGCCGCCACTCGCGGCGAGTCTTAACCCCTGCAGCGGACGAGCGTCCGCGGCAGGGAGCTGTCAGGGAGCCGGGGGACGTAGCAGCCAAGAGAGATTTAAAGTCTCTCTTGGCTGCTGCAGGGGATATGGGGTGGGGAGCAGGGCTCCCCTGGACCCAGGCAGCACAGGCTGCCCCCCCTATAGCCAGCGGGGGACCCAGTATTCACTGTACCCGAACGTGCATCGGGTGCAGTGAATATATGAATATCTAATGAGCGGCTCGAGCGCTCCGGCCCCCTGCTGGCTGCACTGTGTAAAAAAAAAAAAATGTAAAAAAATATATTTTTTTTAAATTAAATATATATTCATGTGCTATAGGCACATGAATAAAAATAACATGGCCCTTCACAGAAAAAAAAACCTGATTTTTTTTACACCAAAATTAAAAAAAAACACCCTTTTAGTTTAAAAGTTCACATTCCTGCTCTCCATCAAAAGATGGAGAATTTCTACACGGAGAGAGACGGCGAGAATCACTTAGAAAGACGGAGAATATTTCACATTGAATAGGGTGGCTCGCCTTTGGAGAAAAAAAACCTCTCTCCACCGCGTGAAAAGCACAAACTCTCCAGAAATCACAGCGAATTTTTCTCATTGAATACTGCCCTAAATGTTGTCTAGTTGGAGCTGAAAACTATTTGACTACAAAATATCACTTTATTTTTATTCCACTTAAGAAACACAGCTCTTTTGTTAGACGGGAATAGGGGTACCATAAATTGTGGGCTGGCACATTGTCTGATACAGGTTGAGTATCCCTTATCCAAAATGCTCGGGACCATGCGCATTTTAGAAAAGGGAGTTTTGTGGATTTTGGAAAAAGTGGCAGTGGCATCTCCGGTCCCAGGGGTGCATTATGCAGGTGCGCCGGTGACGTCACTTGCACACCCGTGCAATGCATCCTTGGGACTGGGGATGCCGCTGAAGAGAATTCCAATGTCTACCGGGGATACTGGGGGACGAGGTAAGTATGAAAAGAGAGTGGGTGGGGAGGGGGGTGGGGGCAACGAAATATTCAGAAAAATCATGGTTTTCTAAATATTTCTATTTTGGAATAAACAGAGAAGGGAGACTTAACTTGTAAAGGCTTAGCATTTATTGTATGAGCTAAACATGCTTTCAGAATAGTAAGCCTTTTTATTTTGGGCAGTTTAGACATTTCTGTTAGCATCTGAATTCAGAATTTGAAATCATACATTTTACTGTTAACCCCTTTCAGCCATCAGCTCAGCGGCGCTGCCCGACTCTAACCAGCGGTAGAATAGAATTTTCCGGGCTATGCCTTACTGCGCAGAGTGGCAAGCCTGGAAAATTCTCGTGATTACCGCTGGTTAGAGCCGGGCAGCGCCGCTGAGCTGAAAGCTGAAATCAGCTTTAGCGCTGCCCGGCTCTGGCTACTCGGTGGCCCATCTCCCTCCCCCGACTGTGTGACAGTCTATGACTGTGCAGCGACGTCACGCCGGTTGCTGGGGGCAGGGCCGGGCAGCGGCTAATACACAGTTCAGCAGCGCTCCCTAAAAAAAAACCACCACTGAAGGGGTTAATATATATTTTATAAAGCTTTTAGGAGGATATAGTATTTGGGACTGGGTTAATATATATTTACTAGTTCTAGTTAAAACATCAGACCCTTTTTTACCATGGATGCTACAAAGACCCTCATTCTCTCATTGGTCATCTCCAGTTTGTACTACTGGAATCTCCTATCTGGCCTCCATGATAAATGCCTATACCCACTCTAATCTATCCTCAGTGCTGCTATCCAGCTCATCTTTCTCTCCAAACAAACTACCTCACTCTTGCAAGTCCTACACTAGCTTCCCTTCCCCTTCAGAATCCAGTTGATGCTTCTCACGGTTATGTATACGGCCCTCGCCCATTCCTCTCCTATTTATGCCTCTTGTTTTATCTCAGCTTTACATTCCTGCCTGTCCTCTTTACTCCACAAATGCATGCCACCTCTTCTGTCTGCTGAGTACTTCCTCTCATTCCTGTCTACAACATTTTGTATGTGGTGCTCCCTATATGTTGCATTGTTCACCTCTCCCCATAACACTTTCCACCTCTCTTCAAAACTTCAAACAGGCATTCAAGACCCACTTCTTCATCAAAGCCAGCAATCTCTCATCCTGAATCTGTGTTCCATACTCATTGTCTCCACCGCATCTGTGTCACCCCTGTCTGTCTGCCCCTTCCCCTTTAGACTGTAAGCTCTCATGAGCAGGGCCCTCTTCCCTGATGTGCTTTTCTTTCTCTTATGGGGCCCATCCACTAGCTGTTTATCTGGGCAATTCCACATTTTCTTGACCATCACAACTGGGGAGCGGGGATATTAAACATGCTTAAAAATCCTGATTCTCTGATAACCGGATGGATTACTGATCATCGCTTCCCGACGTTCATCCGGTGGTATAGCGGAGGATCGCCCCCCCAACTGGTGTAAGGGGCCCCAATATGTAGGCTATCTTCTTAGGAGGCCATCTTCTACACCATACGTCTTACAACAGCAACTAGCTCTCAGTTTCAGCCAACCTGATACTTATTTTAGCTTCATATCCATTGATACAGAAATGTTTATATAACATGCTAGTAAGCCCGCTCGAAGCAAATGCTTCGAGAGCTAGTCTGCTACTTTATGATTGCCTCTGTGTTTGTGCATATATGTGAGAGAAAGATATGTAGCTTCACTCGCTGCCAACAGATGGCAGTGTTTCGGAGACACACAATCAGACACTAGACATATAGAGATGAACCCACATTGTCATGTACTGTAAGTTCATATTACAAACACACAGAGTACAGCTGTAAAAAGATTTTTGCGGAGCTGTCACAGTGCCAAGACTTTTTGCTTGACCTCAAGACTTTACCATGCTTACCGTGACTGGTCAGCCCTGGGGGAGTGGGGACCCCCTCAATAAAGCCCCCCCCAAGGTTTCACTCGTCCAGGGCTGAAGCGCAGAGCTGTCCCCGGCGTCCCAGCAGGCCTCTCCCGCATGCTGGGACTTGGCGAGCCACAAGTCCCAACATGTGGGACATTAATGGGCCCCCTTGGACTACTTCTGCGGGTAGGATCTGTGAAACGACCAAACGACCCGCGGGGCCGCACATCGGATCGGATCAGAAATGGCTAAAAACATGCCCTATTTACATACAATCTGTTGAGATTGTATCTTAATTTGGTGTTTTGAGGCCAAATCGTTCTGGTGTGTACCCTACATAACAGTGAGGCAAGGTCTAGATTAAGTGTAGCTTCTGTCTTCATTGGCTGTTAAATTATCTTTCCAAAACCTGACGTGTTTCCAGATTGGATTTTTATGCTTGCACTGTTATGCTGTGTACACACGGTACAATTTGTCATTCGATTTTGACTATATAGTCAAAATCGAATCAGATTCGCATAGACATAGAATGGAGATAAAACATGTTTTTAAGCTTTCTATCCCGATTAAATGCCGATGCGTGCTCCCGTTCAGCTGAAATCGAAAGCCAAATAGACAGTGCAGCAATGACTATATGGTGCAGATTGAATGTAGATAATATGAATTGTATGTAAATAGCAAATGAATTAGCAAAGATTGCATAGCAATCGAATTTTAGTCCAATAGCAAAGGAATCTCACCGTGTGTACACACCATTACTTAGAAGGTGTTGGCTTCAGTCAGGCATATTAGAGATCAGTGCTTGTCAAGCCAGTCAATTTGCACTTTATGCATCTCCACTGAGTGGAATATTTAGGGGTCTAGCTTTGGAGAGAGAGAAAGTGGATGCCGATAAAGTAACAACTAACCTGCTCCTAAATGACATTTTACAAACCCAGCCTGTGACATGGCAATTAGGAGATGACTGGCTGGTACTTTATCTCCACCCATTTTATCTCTCCCCAAGGCTTAGTACACAGAACCCTTAGATGCTTAAATCTTACATCCTGGCGCCCTTTGGAAGTTATTGCAAAACCCATATAACTCATGCACTGCTGTGTATCTACGTGCAATTCGGAAGGGGGAACTTTTGTTTTTAATAAAGGTCTGACACCATCCTAAATATTTTGAAATGTCGCTGTTTAAAGGAATTCCTAATGCACAGTGAAATAATCACACTACGTACGGTTTAGGTGTATATAAATGGTGAGAAATATGTAAATGATGTATTATAAGTGGTATTTGTTTATAGAGTGTTCTGTTTCCCCAGCTTGATTACTGTGCCAGTTTAAGAAATCTTGATGCTATCGCAGATCGACCAAACTACAAGTTCTTGCAGGTTTGGTAACAAGTGTCATATTTAGTGAATAATTTACCATATTTAACTATTTTATGTGGGGTGGGGAATGTAATAGCCTGCGAGATGCCTTGTATTTTATTCCTCTCCACTTTATCTCCAAGCTTTGATACATTTGGCCTTTAAAATGGAAATGACATTGTAGATGTAGATGCTGGCCGGTTGGTACTTTATCACCACTGTGTCTCTCCAAGTTTGGTACATCCATCCTTCTCTGTCTTTAACCCTTTGAGTGCCAACGTTGCTGAGGGAGATCCTCAAAATATCAGCTAAAAATGGCAGCGCCACTCACAGCAACCATTCTGTTTTTGGGTGCAATATTTAACTAAACTTCAATTAATTGACTTGGCTGTATTTATATTTATTTATACTAAAATAACAGTCGCTGTGAGTGACGCTGGCATTTTTAGCGGATACTTTGTGGATCTCTCACAGCACGTTTGCATTCAAAGGGTTAACCAGTGCAATATTGGTACATGCTTCCTTGGTGTGTGGTGATTGAGCTGTTAAAATAGTCTGTATTTTAGTTAGTTTGCTTACAGATAACCTGATGTGTGATTTTCTGTTTATTTTAATTCTGTATTGTAATGTTGTCCTTTTGCACCCTAGGGAGATATCTGTGACTCACATTTTATAAAACAGCTCTTTGAAACAGAAAACGTAGATGTGGTTTTGCACTTTGCAGCACAAACTCATGTAGGTGAGCAAAAGCCTTGGGAAATTCTAATCAATCTCGTTTGTTACCGCCCACTTACTGTACAGTAGATATGAAAAACTTGCTCAGTTGCATGCATTGCATCCAGAAAGTATTCACAGCACTTCTCTTTTTCCACATTTTGTTATGTTTCAGTCTTCTTCCAAAATGGAATAAATTAATTTTTCCTCATAAAAATTTTGGGGGAAGAATGTAGCAAATTTATAAAGATAAATCGCATGTACATAAGTATTCACAGCCTTTGCTCAATACTTTGTTGATGCACCTTTGACAGCAATTACAGTCTTAAGTCTTTTGAAATATAATGGCACAAGCTTTGCACACCTATATTTGGGCATTTTTGATCATTCCTCTTTGCAGCAACTCTCAACCTCCATCATGTTGGATGGGAAATCGGTGCACAGCCATTTTCAGATCTCTTTAAGGGGCTCTGGCTGAACCACTCAAGGACATTCAGAGAGTTGTCCTTAAGCCACTCCTCGATATCTTGGTTGTGTGCTTAGGGTCGTTGCCCTGAAATTAACCATCTCTCCAAGAGCGCTCTGGAGCAGGTTTTAATCCAGGATGATAAAGTTGTCAGAGTGCAACGAAACGCGTCAGGTCTACCCTTGTCTTTACTTGTGACTACAACTTTGGATACCAACCAACTACCCCTTGAACCAGCTACCGCTTTTTTGCCCCCCTACGAATTCAGCCGTTTCCGACTTGGATGTACAAATTGGGACCCAACACCTGCTAATTTCTGGAGCCCTACCCGAGCAGTGAGGTATTCAAAATCTTGCCCACCAGTGGAAACCAACATCAAGGCCTCCAGCAGGACAAACAGATCCCCACCAGTACAAGCTGATTCCGAACCCTCTCCCCATTTCGCCCTTCCCCACCTGTGGACTACAAATTTCTATTAAGAAGGTAGCAGTGCTTGGAACAAGCGGGACTCACTTAAGTATCCTATTCCTTATAATTTCTTTGATAAGCGGTAAACTATATGCCTACTTCTCACAAGTGCAATAATTAAGGTTTTATTTATATGTATTTGTATTAAATATGTTTTTAATTGATGTGATAATTAAATGTTCATTTTTGTGATACCCAATTGATCAAACCTATTTTAATTTTATTTAACAACTACATTTCCTTTTGGCGCTCCACATCTTTTTGCTCTTTAATCCAGGATGTCTCTGTACATTGCTGTGTTCATATTTCCCTCTATCCTGACTAGGCTCCCAGTTCCTGCCACTGATAAACATCTCCACAGCATGATGCTTCACTGTAGGGATGGTATTGGCCTGGTCATGAGCAGTGCCTGGTTTCCTCCAAACATGACACTTGGCATTTACACCAAAGAGTTCAATCTTTGTCTAATCAGACCAGAGAATATGGTTTGAGAGTTCTTCAGGTGCAATTTGGCCAACTCTAGGCAAGCTGTCATGTGCTTTTTACTAAGGAGTGGCTTCCGTCTGGCCACTCTACCATACAGGCCTTATTGGTGAATTGCTGCAGAGATGGTTGCCCTTCTGGAAGGTTCTCCTCTCTCCACAGTGGAATGCTGTGTCTCTGACAGGGTAACCTTTGGGTTCTTGGTCACCTCCCTGACTAAGGCCCTTTCCCCCAGATTGCTCAGTTTAGAGGCCCGGCCAGCTCTAGGAAGAGTCTTGGTGGTTCAAAACTTCTTCCATTTACTGATGGTTGGGACCTTCAAAGCAGCAGATAGTTTTCTGTCCCCTTCCCTAGCTTTGTGCCTTCTGATAATCCTGTTGTTAAGGTCTACAGACAATTCCTTTGACTTCATGCTTGGTTTGTGCTCTGACATGCACTGTCAAGTGTGGGACCTTTTATATGTGTGTGCCTTTCCATATCATGTACAATCAACTGAAATTGCCACCGGTGGAATCCAAATAAGCTGTAGGATCATCTCAAGGATGATCAATGAAACAGGATGCACCTGAGCTCAATTTTGGGCTTTATGGCAAAGGCTTTGAATACTTATTTACATGTGATTTCTTAGTTTTTATTTTTAATACATTTGCAAAAATCTCCCCCCAAAAAGCTTTTTCCAAGTTCTCATTATTGGGTATTGTGTGTAGAAGTTTGAGGGGAAAAAAATATTTTGTAATAAGGCTGTAACATGACAAAATGTGGAAAAATTGAAGTGCTGGAAATACTTTCCAGATGCACTGTATAATACACATTTAATTATATTTCAAATACATAGGATTTGATCAGTTACACTGGTTTTGATTTTTAATTTTTTTTTGTTAATTTTTATTTACATTTTCTGAAATCTTACCACCTGTCTGATAACCATTAATGCCATCCCAGAACATTGAGTGGTTCAGGACGCCGAAGGCCAACATTGAGTATGCGGTCCGAGATAGGGTGCTGCCAGGGAAGGGGGTGTGTTAGGTTTAGGCACTAATTGGGGGAGTTACGATTAGGCTGTGGGGAGGGGAAGGTTTTTAGCTATTTTCTAAGCGATCTGAGGAGATTACCCTACATCGCTGTGTGTGTGTGTAGGGGCCAGTGATAGCGGTGCGTGGCAGGGACCATAAATATCATCATCGCCAGTGTTCCCTCACCGGAGACAACCAGGGTTGAACATGGCTATGACCCGTGTCAGGTGCAGTGTGAAAGGGTAACCCAGGTCGAGCGATCCGGGTCCCATTAACAGTATGGATAAGGCAGTGCTGTCAGCTCCAAGCACTGTCTCCTCCCGGTGAGGCGCCGAAGCTCAGCCTCACCCCGAGTGACGTCACACTCCTGGGATGGACCCGTCTCCTAATCCCGGGTGCGACCTGGTATTTGCTGTCTGAAAGTGGTATTAGTTGATGGGGCAGTTTTTAGGCCAGTGTTTCACAAACTGCTCTGAATCACTACACACTATAGTATCAGCATTTGTGTCACCCCACTCCTAGGCTAAACGATTCTTACTGAGAGATCTACCAAAACAAATTGTAAATTGTGCTTACCTGTCATCTGTAGGACAGTTATATGGTGGAGGACAAGGTTGTGCATCTCTTTCTCCACATATTTTATGTATGTTGGCCACTTGCAATGGTTTGCCTTTCATATTGACCATAAATAGTTTGGTATTGTCCTGAGCTGTGAATCCAGGATACCCCAGTATCTAAGGCACCCTGTTTGAAAATTTCGGAAACAAATTATTCTGAAAACGTGTAGCAGCCACACATCAGCTTTGCTTTTTGCATGTTTACACTACTTACCTTCTCTGTATTTTAGGATGTGAAATATTTAGATTCTTATGACTCTCTTTCTGCAGATCTCTCCTTTTTGGAGTCCTTTAAATTTGCCTATGTGAACACGTATGGAACCCATGTTCTTCTTAATGCTGCTCATGAAGTTGGAGTAGAGAAGTTTGTGTACATTAGTACAGATGAAGTATACGGCGGTAGCCTTGATGAGGTAATAGTACTTTCTGCAGATCTGTTTGTATTACTTTGTTCCTTGTAATTCTATAGATCTTTCCATACATTATCATCTTACAGCTTACCCTATAATGCAATGCAAGACAAATCATGTCCTCTCTTGTATGTGCAGCCTATGGAAATAGCGTTAACATTCCTCTGCTGCTCATCACTACCTGCCATGGGTGCTGAACCACATTGGTGCTGCTGTATGCCTTTTACTCTATAATTCTTTCTGTATTTTATGGAGGATATGCCAGTGTTCTCCATTGTAAATAAAAGACAATACGGCTATGGGGGGTATTCAATGATTGTCGTGATCCCGCAGCCATCTTCCGATGGGGGAGATGGCTGCGGGGCCCTATTCAATGCTGTCTTCCCCGACAGTATTGAACAGGGGTTCTCGGCAGAAAGAGCCCGACATCACTAGCTGTCCGGCTCGTTCTGCCGAGAAAAGCCGTAAATAGGCGAGCTCCCGGCCGGAGCTCGTCTTATTTCCGCCCTCAACTCGCGGCCACGCCCCTTTCTCGCTGCTCGGTGACCGGGACATTGAATCCCGACTGCCGAGCTCAAGTCGAGCAAAGTGAGAACGGGACAGGGGCATGGCTGTCGAGTTGCTCGACAGCCGTACCCCTGACATTGAATATCCCCCTTAGCCTTTAGGCCCCCATACATTACTGTGACTTCTCTGAGGGGAGAAGTCGCATCAGATCCCCCTTTAGCCACCCAGGAGCTCTGATGCGATGTACATGGGACCACGGATTGGTTTGGATCTGGAAAACATGCAATTTCCCCAGATTTTCTCGGCCCGATGCATTGGAATTGGGTGAAATCGGGGCAAAATTACTTAAGTGTCTGCCCAGTTTTTGACTCAAGTCTTTACATACTGCCACAGAAAAAGTCTGGGCATCACATATCATCAGAAACGATATACTTTTGTAAATCTCCTTGTTGTATCCCAGAACCGTTGAATAACAAACCTGTCAGAACAACGGCTACATCATATTCCAGCATTTGGTTTAGGGCTTTTTCCTTCCTTTGAAGGCTCCTTGCATAAAGGTAGCAACTTGATTAGTACAATAACAAATATGATGAAAGAACAAATTTATTTTAAAATAAACCTTAAAACCACAACCTTGGAGGTCTGTGTGATTGTACAGTACATGAAAGTGGGCTCCACCCGGACCGTAAACCTTCATGACAAACACAGAGCACAGGCACATGCAAATGTGTCCTCATACTCCTAGCTTCAAACTGCCTTTTTTGTGCCTTTTTCCTTGAAAAAGAATATTAGTTGCACCAAAATGCGGCTAGGATGCACCATCGAATGGACCTCCCCTCCCCATGTGCATCTAATACTAGATTTACTTGGCGCTGAGATGGCCCTGGGGAGGTCGGGCCACTGCTGATGTTAGTGGCCCTACCTCCCAATGTCTGGGCCCATCTGCATTTTTTCACAAATGCTGGCAGGCTGTCAATCAGCCAGTGTACGGCCTACATTCACAGGTCATCGCTGGCTGTGACCGAACGGGGGGGCTCGTGCATGCGCACTGCAAACTGTGAGCATGTGTGGTCATCCGATATTCTTCTGCGTTTGGGTCTGAATCGACCTCTCAGCCTCTCTCCCACACACAAGGGTCACATATTAAATGAATCGGCACATTTTACTGGTGATCCATTGTGACTAAGATGTATTTTCAGATAAAGTAACACAAAAAGTATGGCTGGGACCTGGTGTGCTGAGAGCGGCATTAATGTACGAGGACACATCTGTATGCAATACTGTATTGCTGTTTAAAAGCCAATGTGGCTTACAAGCAGCCTATTCATATCTGCTTCGTGTCTTTTTTTATTCTTGCCACCAAATGTTTATACTCAACTGGGTTTCTCTAAAAATGTCCCAAAGTGTTTTAAAATGTCTGCATTGAAGATCCGGCATCATTGCTTATTGGTGATAATGGATTCACACATATTTTGTTTTGCTTAATTATTCCTCATTTTACGTATTCTAAGTGGTTAGAGGTCACATTGGTGTAAACAATGTATCTGAAGAATTGGATTGCGCTATTCCCTGTACAGAAGTTATGTAAATGAATCTCTTTATTACAGAATGTTGTGCCCAGTTTTCTGCACATTATTTCACTTCATTGGCATCTTTAAAAATTCATATTTCATTAGGAATTTGATGAAACATCACCAAATCGGCCAACGAATCCATATGCGTCATCTAAGGCAGCTGCCGAAGGCTTTGTGCTGTCTTTCTGGGAAAGATACAAGGTAAGGAGGCAAGGAGAGAGCCAAGGATATATTAGCACTGGGAGTCTTAGCTCTATTCATCGGGGTACATGTGTAAATGGAGCATCCCATAGCCATATGTTGTGAAGTGTGAAATGATTATTTATACTGCTGGATGTATTTAGGATGTAGACCAAAGTGTCCCACCTGCTCTGCAATGCACCAGCTGTCAGTCATTTTTTTTTCTTCATGCTCAAATTGTTTACACTGCAAAGCTACAGTTAGTAATCTGTCCAGAGTTAAAGCACAAATACATTGATGCCAATCCCCATTTGAGCAGCATATGCAGTATTCTTACACTCGTGAGAATTGTTCTGTTAAATTAATTTTCTTTTTCTACAAAAACAATGTATATTTTTGTATATACTAGAAAAGTTGTTAAAGCAGTTTATGTGCATTCCGACTTCTGTCAATGATGGTGCTACAATTGCTTTATTGTATATACCTGTGTTCGGATTTATGTTTTATCTGTCCACCTCTCACACACGGAAATAATAGTAGAGCGCTTGCTGACGGTCAGTAAAAAATAATGGGGCAGATGTATTAAGCTTTAACAAGAGATAAATCCAAGGGTGATAAGGAGAGCTAAACGTCCAGCCAATCACCTGCTAACTGCTATGTTACAGCCTGTGTTTGAAAAAAGTCATTAAGGAGCTGATTGGCTGGACGTTTATCTCTCCTCGTATTAATCTCTTGTTAAGGCTTAATACATCTGCCCCATTGATTGTCAGTGTTGTGTCCCAAATGTGGAAATGCAATGTCTGTATTTTGGTAGCCATGGAAATGACAGAAATACATGCTGGTGTGGTCTTTCTTTGTAAAGGTTTAACCAAACTTAAATCATCCTGCACCCTAGCAAAAGTAGTGATCTAGAACGACCTGCATATGACCTGATTGTACGCAGGTCGTAAGAGAGATCGAACAAGCAATTGTATGTGCTTTAAAATCACATCCGATCTGCTTCTGACCACACTCAAAGCCGATGGATCATGTGTGTATCATATATGATCTGAGGATCGACCTCTCGGCCCACGGAACCACACATCATACTGATATACCTCACGATGTGCACACAATCGATCACACGACCCATCAAAATTGTGCATTCGTACACAATATTGTTCTAGTGGAAGGCCAGCAAGGCTTGTGTCATGCCTGCCCAAGCCCCAGATCACTCTTCCAAATGACCTTGTAACGCTGCTGCCCCCCACATGAGGTCACACTTACATAACTGTGCTGCCTGTTATTTACCAGGGAAGGCTATGAAATAAAGGTTATTACCAGTGGCAGTGGCACACCTCAGCATGAATGTTTAATATACATAATGTACACAAGTCTGATGAAAAGATGTATTTTTTATTTCTCCCATTTTGTTTGTTTAACATTGTCTACGTTTTGACTTGTTTATATTTCTATCTGTATGGTCCATGATGCCACGTTTGGCTCACATTTGTGTAGATGCTTGGTCATAATTCTACTCCTCTTGTTTCTCTCAAGTTTCCAGTTGTTATTACCAGAAGCAGCAATGTGTATGGACCACACCAGTATCCTGAAAAAGTATGTACTGTATCATTGAAATCTGTACTAAAAGGATAATGTTATACTGTACAATGTTGACCTGTTGACTGTCACCCATTAGTGGTGGACCATATGACTGTAGACCTAGACATTGTAGATGTAATATACCATAACCGCGCTAGACAGCTGGAGATAACTAGAGGCTGTCTATCATATAGTCACTACATAGAGATACTACATGTATGCACTAGCTCACCGTTTAGTGTAGCAGCAGCGTCTCGTAATGGCTGGTATCTGAACACTATATTGAAGACTAGACAAAAAACATTATCTTATTGTACTGATCACAAGTTGCATCCATAGGGCTAAATAAGTAGATCTCCATCACAAGAGTGTAGACGCTGCAGCTTTCCTTATTAGCAGATTATGATTATGCCTCTCCATGTTATATACAGAGCTGCTTTATTACTGCTGGCCTGCTTTTATTCATATAAAAGAACTTCCAACTGCAGTCCTAATAGAGGAGGTAGAGTACCTGTGGTCATTCATATTACAGTGCACATAATTCAGTCTTGCTCATGCTGCAGAATATGTGTTAATAGCAACATAAAATAGACACTGAAAGCGGACATTTAGCATCATAAGTATCATGTGCGTGTATAGATAATTTGCCACTATTTGATCAGTGACATTTAGTTTAATGTTTTCACTCCACGAGACCTTTTCATGAGAGCGGTTCTGTATTTAATCTTCTAAGACTCGCACTATGGAGATCATAAAACTATGTGCCATTGTTTTTACGCAGTTGTCTACCATAGAGACTTATTACATCCTTTCCTTTGACAAAATGGTAGCAAGGACAGCACTAAAAAGGTTATTTGACTAATTCAAACAAATTGATGGTATAATGTAGTTTTATATATCTCTGTGTATATATCTGTAGATATATACCTCATAACCACAGCAACATTTGTGTCTTTGAAGTGTAATAGCATCTTAGCAGGAGATATTACAAGGCAATTATTAAAGAAATGTGTTCTTTTCTATAGACTAATAAATAGAAAAACATGACGGTACTTGTGTAGTTTCACAGCGGCAGCAGTACACTAAGTTTGAAGCTACGTTATCAGCGTAGCCCAACGGCTGCCTTCTGTAGTTTTACGGAGGCAGCTTAAACTACGTTGTCAGTGTAGTGACTCCGCAGCAGCCCTGCGGTGTCATTGTAAAAATAGACAGCCCGGAAAACCGCTAACAAAGGGGGCGTCTAAAATAGACAGCCTGGCAAACTGCTAACAAAGGGGGCGTATAAATGTAGACGGTCTCTAGGGTGACTATGGGGAGCCTAAAAATACACCCTGGCAAACCACTAATAAAGAGGGCGTCTAAATTTAGGCAGTATCCAAACCGCTACCAAAGGGGGGGTCTAAATTTAGACGGTCTTCCGGGTGATTATGGGGAGCCTAAAAATGCAGCGCCCGCAAACCGCTAACAAGGGTGCGTCTAAATTTAGACACTCTAGTGTCTAAATTTAGTCGGGAATAGGGGTGCAGCATTAGTCAAAAATAAACAGACCGGCAAACCACTAAACAATATGCGGAGTGCTATGAGGAGACTCGGGCATCTAGATTTAGTCAGGTATGGGGGTACATAGGGGTGCAGCGTGAAAAATACTATTTACCTGTCTACAATGACACTTGTCAACATATCAGCTGTCGACCTTGTTTATTCAACCATCCATGCCAGTCCAAAGCGTGGTGAGCGGACACATTACGCGTCCTCCCGACCTGTTCATACCCCCACTATCCACGTCGGCGTGGAGTTGATTTTATAAACACGGATTACTTCACATGTGTTCCGCGTCCCCTCGCGGGGCTCGCTGCGCTTGCCACACTTTATAAAATCAACTCCATGAAGACGTGGATAGTAGGGGTATGAACAGGTCGGGAGGACGCGTAACACGTCCGCTTGCCATGCTTCGGGCTGGCGTGGATAGTGGGGCTGTTTCAGGAACAAATTCACACCTGCCATATCATACATCTGAGACAGTAATGAAGACATGTGTTAACTGGTAACTGGATTTTAGTTAATAAGAAGAAAAAGAAGAAAGCAGCTTTCCTACGCTAACTACGCTACTTCTGACTGACTACGATGATTCTGACAGGGATGCTACACTGACGACGTAACTGGCGGTAAGGAACACTAGGCTGATTCTGACAGGGACCCTACGCTGACGTCCTAACTGCCGCGCAACACTACTTCTGACTGACTACGCTGACTACGGGAGCACAACGCCGATTCTGACAGGGACGCTACACTAACTATGCAAGTGCCGCCGTAAAACTACACAAAGTACCAACATGACTTATTCAAAGGTTAAATGCCAAGCACTTGTTGCTGACAGCAATACGAATAACCTATTAACTCTGGTAGTATTAATCACACTTGTTAGGATGTTGGGAGAGGGAGGTGGATGATGATGTTGGTGTACTTGAGTTGTATTAGCAATTATGGTTCTGTGTGGTGAATTTTCACTTGAATTCCCATAATCCTTTGCAATATCTGGTGCAAAGCCCATTCTGCTCTCCATAAAATGGTATGGACATTGGCCCTTATTCTGATTCACTCGCAAAGGCAAATTCCTTCTCAAATTAACAAAACCATATGCACTGCAGAGGGGCAGATGTAACATGTGCAGAGAGAAATTAGATTTGGGTGAGGTTTTACTTCAAAGTGAGATCTATATTGCAGTGTAAAAATAAAGCAGTCAGTATTTACCCTGCACAGAAACAAAATAACTCACTCAAATCTAATTCTCTCTGCTCCCACCTGCAGTGCACATGATTTTGTCCATTTGAGAAGGAATTTGCCTTTGCCAGTGAACCAGAATAAGGACCATCATCTGTCCCCAGTTTTCGTTAGTGATGCATCAGTAATTCTGGAGTGCTGTATTATCTTCCCCAGAGTTCAGAATCTAATTCTGGGGTGTGTTTCTAAATTATAATTTATATGTCATGATAGAAGTGTTAAATACACTGAGCATGATTAACATCTGTTTTTCCTTGTAGGTAATTTTAGCTTTATTGCCTACTCAACATGTCATTTCATTAGTAAAACAGTATGAAACATGCCATTATGTGATCTTAATTGCACTTTGCTGTTTTTACAGCTCCCATTACTGCTTAAATCTCCATGGGTCTGTAAAATAGCCTACAGAAACTCTGTCATGCTGCACTACTCACTGGGATAAAACACGTCTAATTAACGTTATACTTTTTTCTTATCTTTTATATTTTGCTTCTCGGCCATTTGGCTAAGATCAAGTGTAATATCTGTTCAAATCAGTGGGTATGGACTAGCCCCTGGCCGAAGAATAGAGAAAGGCTGCACAGAGTAACTGCTCTGATGAGCGGAGGGTCCCCTCATGCCTGGGAGTGGCGAAAAGTCTGGCTGAGTACCTTCACCTCTGCCATGTGGTTTGAGGTGTTGTTTCCGTAAACCCACTGGTAGGAGGGGGGGAGAAACACTGGGCCCAGTAGTTTGAATCTCTTGATGGGGTTTGTAGCCCCTGAAGGATGAAACAGAGAAAGGCTCAGTTTAGTATCCATTCCAAGGGAGTGGAGAAAAGCTGGGACTGAGTAGATTGCTTCCATTCCAGAGGTTCATGGCCTCTGATGGGGAGACAGCGAAAGGCTCAGTCTAGTTTCCATTCCCAGGGAGCGGAGAAAGGCTGGGACTGAGTAGATGGCTCCTGTTCCAGAGGTTCGTAGCCTCTGATGGGAAGACCGCGAAAAGCCCAGCTTAGTACCTTAACCTTGGGATGCGAGAAACACTGAGACTGAGTAGATTGCTCTTCCGAGGGGGCCTCAACCCCTAAGGGAGTCATTCGAAAAGCCCAGTGGAGTATCCATTCTCATACCAGGGGCTGGAAAGTGCCCTAGATGGGAGCAGAGAAACAGGACAGTTTTTCACACCCCCACCCCGGCCTTCTGGCTGGGGTCTCTTTATTATTTATTTCTCTTCCCCTCTCACGTTGTCACTTTTCACGTTTTCCGTTTTGTGTAGTGTGTCACTGTTTTTTTTTTTTAGGCCGTGTGTTTGACCCTTATGGGCCATTCACTCCCCAATGTACCGAAGCTCTCATCCTTTTGGGGAGAAGTTCGGTCCCTCGAGGTCGACCCCAAAACCGCAAGGTGGAGGGAAGCCTACTGCGGGTCTCTCCAAGCTTCGGCGCGGAGGACCCACCGTCCTAACCCTTCCGGGGGTTGAGGAAAGCGGGTCTCTCTAAGCTTCGGCGAAGAGGACCCACCGATCCCTTTTTTCCCCTCTTTGGCCTTATGGCTGTGAGGGGTTAGGGGAGTAACGGGGCCCTTCTCCTTTGGGAGAGGGTTCATTCGAACGCACGACTCCCTATGCACAATTTAGGTCACGCACTGGTTGGTGGGAGCACACCTTGGGCTCCCTGAGTTTCTTCAAACTCATTTCCTCTACCTCCCCATGGCAGCCGAACACATGGGTTTCCTCCCTTATAGGTAGACATCTGGAAAGGAAAGAAAAGACACTGCCCCTATATAAGGTCCGCCCACCTAAGGCTCTGTGTCTTTTTTTTCCTTTCCAGGTGGACAGGAGGCTTACCCTGTGAACAGCTGCTGGTCTTCCCCACTGCCTAGTGCAGCAGGGGTTTTAGACCTATGGTGAGGTAGAGGTGGCCCGCTACCTAGTGTGGTTGGGAACCTGGTCTGCTAGGCGGCCCGCTGCCTAGTGCAGTAAGGGCCGTTCTTTGTGTTTTGCCCCATGTACTGACCGTCTAGAGTGGATACCGGGCGTCCGGTATAATCATAGTGCCTCTGTGAGCCAGGCGGCTGGCGTGTACAGCGTCTCCCCCTCTGTGTAGCGCGGATGCAGGCGCTTCCTGCCGCGTGCGTGTCTGGAATGCCGGGGGGCGCGCGCGCGCGCGCGTACCGGCGCTTGATGATGACGCGGCGGACGCTGCGGCGTCTGACGTCGGGCGGAGAGGCAGGGGACGCTGAAGGGGGCTGCGGCGGTGACGCGGGCGGGCGTCCGGCGTCATAAGAGGGCGCCAGGACAGCCTGGCCTGCGTGTATGGAACACACGGAAGTGGCAGTTCTGAAGGGGCCTGAGAGTTATCGGAGGGGCTGTATCCCTGCACTACAGAAATAAGGATACTTTACAGCAGACTGGTAAGGTCCCTTACAGCATGCGCTGCAGGGACTTCTTCTCTCTATGTCACTGTGGCTGATTGGTGTTGTTTTTACAGTACTATATAATGGAGGAGGAGAGAAGGCAGCCATCTAAGTCAGGGTAAGCCTAGGCTGGATGTTTTTTATTTTTATTTTTTGGATCTTTACTGGGCTAGTTATGGTAGCTGTTTCTATTTGATACTTATGGTATATTGCTGTATACTTAGGTCTGAAACTGGCAAGGAGAAAGCCGAGGCCAAGGCAAAGCACAAGAAAAGGACTGCTAAATGTGTCCTCTGTGATAAAGACCTACCAGATAAATGTACAGGGTCTGTGTGTGAAAAGTGTAAAAGGCCGCCAATGCTGGGGCCGGATCAAATGAAGGACCTGGTGTCCATGTTGAGAACCTCCTTGGCAGATACCTTTGTCACAAAGGATGACCTAGCCAAGATGTCCCTGAAAAGACCCAGGGAAGTTTTGTCAGAGGATTCGGATGGATCGGAGGGCCCGGCAGCAGGCCATGATGATGATGTTATAGAGGAAGGCGAAGTTGTACAGGAAAAACCAGATCCTGGGTTTAATCCAGACCTGCTGGAGAACTTGCTGGGTCTAATCAATAAATCCCTGAACATAGAAGACCCCCCTGAGGAGGGCAAGTTGCAGGACTTGCTGTTCAAAGACAAGAAGAAAAAAGCCAAAGCTTTTCCCTTGTCTGAGGCATTAAAGGAGGTAGTTGAGGAGGAATGGGCCAACCCCGATAAGAAGGTTGCGGCCCCAGTCAGGGTGGCAAAGATGTACCCTTTCGAGGATAAGCTTGTTAAGCATTGGGAAGCTGCTCCCAAAGTGGACGCGGCTATCGCGAGAATATCCAGAAAGACTACTCTCCCGTTAGAAGATGCCAATATCTTTAAAGATAGCATGGAGAGAAAGATGGAGATTACCCTGAGGAAACAACATGTGACATCAGGGGCGGCCATTAAAGCATCCTCAGCTATTGCGGTGACTTCACGGGTTCTTAGGTCATGGTGCCAGGACCTAGAATCTGACTTAATGGATGGCATCAAAAGGGCTGAGCTACTTAAAGTGGTACAGAATATGCAAGTAGCCATTGAGTTCGTCTGCGACGCATCTTTGGATGCGGTAAGGTTGTTGGCAAGGGCTAATGCGAGTGCAGCAGTAGCAAGGAGAGCTCTATGGCTGAAGCCTTGGGCGGCAGATGCCCAATCCAAGAATAAATTGGTTTCATTGCCCTTCCATGGTGAATATTTGTTCGGTGCCAAACTGGACGATATTATCTCTAAGCTTTCTGGAGGAAAATCAGTATGGCTCCCGCAGGACAAGGCAGCAAGGAAACCCTTCAATAGGTTTCAGCGGTTTCAAACCCCAGACCTTAAAGAGGCCAGAACCTATAGGCCAGGTAGGGGGTATAGAAGGCCCTGGTTCGGGAACAGAGGTTCCTTTCGAGGGCAGCGAAGCAAGGAGGGCAGGTTTGGATTCCGTAACCTGTCCCAATGACGCCAGGTGCAGGGTCGGAGGCAGGCTATTGAAGTATCAGCAGGCTTGGCTCCACTCCACACAGGACAAGTGGGTGCGGGAGATCGTTTCCAGCGGGTATCGGATAGAATTTGTCAAACCGCCAGGGAACTGGCAAGAAGCTTCTCCCATGCCAAAGTGCCTGCAGGAGAGAAAAGCTCTTTTAGACAGCCTAAAGACAATGATGGCTCAAGGAGTGGTGGTGAGAGTCCCGGAGGATCAGGAAGGCCGGGGGTGGCAGTCCCGGTTCTTCGTGGTGAAGAAAGCCTCGGGGGGCTTCAGGACCATTCTGGACCTGAGGAGGCTGAATTCTTTCGTGCACGCAAAAAAATTCAAGATGGAGTCTATCCGGTCCATTCTACCGGATATAAGGCAAGGCTCTTTTCTCACCACCATAGACTTGAAGGACGCTTACCTGCACATACCCATATACGCAGATCACCAAAAGTTCTTAAGGTTTTGCCTAGGGGGAATTACGTATCAATTCACAGCGCTTCCATTCGGACTCTCCACGTCCCCAAGGACTTTCACGAAGGTTCTGATAGTGCTCATTGCCAACCTCAGGCAAGAGGGGATAGCAATTTGGGCGTACCTGGACGACCTTCTGATAATGGCCAGTACAAGAGAGCTAGCCTTGACTCATACACAAAGAGTGATACACTACTTAGAAAAGCATGGCTGGATTGTAAATATGGAAAAAAGCCAGCTGAGACCGTCAAGGGTGGTAAAGTACCTAGGGGTCGTGATAGACACCGGGCTAATGAGGATCACCCTGACGGAAGAGAGAATAGAAAAATTGAGAAAAGAGATAAGGAACCTTCTGGTAAAGCACGCAGTAAGATCAGCGGACTGCATGAAAATTCTTGGCCTAATGGCGGCAGCTCAGGACACGATCGGTTGGTCTCGGTTCCATACAAGGTCCCTACAGAACTGCTTCCTGTCCCAATGGGACGGGGACGGAAAGAACCTGAATCAAAGGATCACACTATCGAGAGGCGCGATGGCAGACCTCAAATGGTGGTCAGAGACAAGCAAATTTCGCCAAGGGAGATCTTTTGTAGAGGAAAATCAGGTGGTTCTCACAACCGACGCCAGCAAGACAGGCTGGGGAGCAGTCTATGCAGGAGAGGCCGCTCAGGGAATTTGGAGAGGTGCAGCAAAAAGGTTGCATTCCAACTTAAAAGAAATGAGGGCAGTCACCTTGGCCTGCAAGCATTTCCAACATCGTCTATACCAAAAAAATCTGTTAGTAAGGTCAGACAATCAAGTTGTCGTGGCCTATATAAACAAACAGGGAGGCACGAGAAGCAGGAGCCTCATGAAAGAAGTGGCAGTACTGCTGCAATGGGCCGAGACATGGACGAAGAATCTGAAGGCAGTATTTATAGCCGGAGAGAGGAATCAGCAAGCAGACTCTCTAAGCAGGGTATTACTAAAGCCAGGGGAATGGGAGCTGCGTCAGGAGGTCTTCGACAGAATAGTTCACAGATGGGGCTTACCATCAGTGGATCTGATGGCGACCAGCAGGAATGCGAAGGTGCCGAGATTTGTGTCAAGACACTGGGAGCCTCGAGCGTGGCAAGTAGACGCTTTGTCGGCGGAGTGGGGGAGAGGTCTGCTGTACGCCTTTCCACCATTCCCTGTGATTCCTCGGGTCCTCAGCAAGCTACAGAGGGAACAAGCCACTGTAATAATGATTCTGCCGTTCTGGCCGAGGAGATCATGGTTCTCCAGGGTGACGAGGATGGCCATAGAAGGTCCATGGTTTCTGCCTCAGGAACAAGATCTACTGAGGCAAGGGGAGTTCGTCCAACCACAGCCAGAGCACTGGAGATTAGCGGCGTGGTTACTGAAACCAGAACCTTGAGGGGTGAGGGGTTCTCAGTGAGAGTTGTGAACACCCTGCTGAAAGCTAGGAAAAACTCGACATCAAAGACCTACTACAGGATCTGGGAGGCTTATGTGCGGTTCTGCAGAAGTAAAAACAGGAATCATCAGGACATCTCTACGATCCTAGAGTTTCTTCAAGAGGGCTTGGATAAAGGGTTATCGGTAAGCTCCCTCAAGGTGCAGATCTCAGCGATTAGTGCCATGCTGGATTCCAGGGTAGCGGAAAACCGCTACGTGCAGAGGTTTGTGCAGGCTATTAAGAAAATCAGGCCGGTGTTTCACAACCCAATGGCACCCTGGGATCTCAATATGGTGCTGAATGCTCTGACCGAGGAGCCTTTCGAACCTTTGGACAAGGTGCCCATGAAGTTCCTTACGGCGAAAGTGGCGTTCCTGGTGGCCATCACATCGGCCAGGAGGGTGTCTGAGCTCCAGGCACTCTGGGCCGAGGAGCCTTTCCTAAACTTCTTCGAGGAAAAGGTGGTCTTGAGGACAAATCCTCATTTTCTGCCCAAAGTGGTATCCCAATTCCACATAAATCAAGAGATCGTTTTACCCTCTTTCTGCAGCAAACCAAGTAACACCAAGGAAGCCAGGCTTCATAAACTGGACGTTAGCAGGGCCTTGAAGATCTACCTTCAAAGGGTGGAATCGGTGAGAAAAACCAAAAGGCTATTCATAATCTCAGAGGGGAGAAATAAAGGACTGGGAGCCTCAAAAGCCACCATTGCAAGGTGGATCAAGAATTGTATTGTAGAGGCATATAAGATAAAGGAAGTGGAACTCCCAAAAGGCCTGAAAGCTCACTCCACCAGAGCTGTCGCTTCATCCTGGGCCGAGAAAGAAGCGATTTCTTTGGATGAATTATGTAAGACAGCTTGCTGGGCCTCGGCTCACACTTTTACTAAACATTATAGGGTGGATGTGGGATCCTCAAGCGATGCCAAAGTAGGCAGAAGGATCCTTAGTGCAGTGATTTGAATAAAAAATATTAAGGAGTGGAGAAAATGAGAGAAGGCTGAAGCTCGGCAAAGTAACTGAGCAGAAAAGCGCTAATACGGAGTGTAGTTAACTCCGCGGAGTATCCTTTTTCTTTATATGGTTTTGTTTTTCTTCATTAAATCTTCTCTCTCTCTACTTCTTATATTACTTGTATGGTATATGTTCATTGCATTCAATTGAGCTTAATATTATGTTGCCCGCCCAGTGAGTGAAACTGCTAGGGTATTACCCATGTGTTCGGCTGCCATGGGGAGGTAGAGGAAAGTACGGATTCTTACCGGTTAATACGCTTTCCTCTACTCCTCCATGGCAGCATATTTCCCGCCTCTTATGGGACTGTTTAGATTAACATTTATTATTGTTTTGTGGTTTATTATGCTATGAAGAAATAGTGTATAAGCTTGATAATTGAAAGACACAGAGCCTTAGGTGGGCGGACCTTATATAGGGGCAGTGTCTTTTCTTTCCTTTCCAGATGTCTACCTATAAGGGAGGAAACCCATGTGTTCGGCTGCCATGGAGGAGTAGAGGAAAGCGTATTAACCGGTAAGAATCCGTACTTTTTATAAAATGACAAATATTTTATAAAGTGAAAACCTATATTAGGTCCCTATGTATAAACTTTGGATACAAAATACATTGTGACATAGAACTGTTGTATTAAAGGTGAAATACATACAGTATTTTAGTAAACTGTAATATTTTTTTTTTCCTTTTTAGGTTATTCCAAAGTTTATTTCTTTGTTGCTGCATAACAGAAAATGGTAAATCTCTATGAGAAAATGTATTTATTAAGTAAAAGATGAGAGCAGAGCAAAATGGTTCTGTCTAGTAATTTCAAGCCCGCCAAATTGCACAGTTCTCCATGCATTTATATTATAATGCGGTGATGGGGTAAAAAAAACTGGTGTCTTGTATGCCCTTCAGTGACAGGAACCTGCAGAAGGTTTAGCTCATCATACTACAGGGTGTGGAGTATTGCACCGTGTCTAGCGGTTCATAGTATCAGGTAATGGTAAAATGTTACGTTTCCGGTCAGACTCGCAGCATGTCCTCCAATAAGCGATCTGTTCTTCATACATGTACTGTATTAAGGCTAGATTCATATTTGTTTAGATAACCTAAGACCCCCATACACCAGAATGACATTGAACCCGAAAACATAATCTCGACGGGTTGTTCAACGGATCATGTGCACATCGTGGGTATTGTCGTTACAATCCCATGGGTTGTGAGGTCGGCCCTCAGATCAGATGTTCTGCGCGTTTGATCCGTCGGCTCTCATTGTGGTCATAAGCAGATCGTATGTGCTTTTAAGCACATACGATTGCTGTTTGACTGCTCCACAAACTGCATACGACCAGGTCGTATGCAGGTTATCCTGATGTATGGCCAGCTTAAGACTTTTCTTATTTTAACAAGTGTATGTTTAGTTCTTTTTCCCCAAAAGTTGGAATTCCACAATAGCTCGACCAATTTGAAAGTGTTCTGAGCAGTTGATCCAACTACTTAATATAGCTATTAAAGTGCCCATTCAGACATTTCACA
The DNA here is from genome assembly GCF_055691185.1 of Crinia signifera. NCBI lineage: Eukaryota > Metazoa > Chordata > Amphibia > Anura > Myobatrachidae > Crinia > Crinia signifera. The sequence goes on from NC_139218.1 coordinate 286,569,020, forward strand.
GGGTTGTGTATTAAATAGTTTGAAATGTTTTTACGAAACCAGTTGTGGAGAATAGGATTTTTACTGTAACATCAGGAATCTCTAATGGGTGGTATATAATGTTTGTCGGTATTCTTATAGTCAGAAATATTGGCAAACTCCTATTCAATGTGGCTGTTTTGGGCCGCATTGAAGCCTTTTTAAAAAGTCGAATCTGTATTGTCAAAAAATGTCTGCTAGCTAACCTGCATCCGTTTTCGACAATCCACGGCTGTTCCGGAAGATTGAATACCGACTGTCGAATCGGCCAGTATTTCCGACTGTCGGAAAGGTAATCTCCTGTGTTATGTTCTCCATTACACTGTGAAGTATGCTGGTGCTATGCAGATGTAGATGGTAGTAATATTTCCAGTTTGAAGATGGATTTCTCTTCAGATTTAGGCGGCGGTACGCGTCCTACAACCTTTTCATACCCCCACTATCCACGTCGGCGAGTTGAAAATAGATTAGTGTGGCGAGTGCAGCGAGCCACCGAGCCCGAAGCGTGGCAAGCGCACGCGGATACCTTCACAGCTATCCGCGTCCCCTCGCGGGCTTCACAGGTGTCAGCGTTTGCTCGCCACGCTTCGGGCTCGGTGCGTGGCGAACGGACGCTGACACCTGTGAAGCCCGCGAGGGGACTCGGATAGCTGTGAAGGTATCTGCGTCCCCTCGCCACGCTTTGGGCTCGGTGGCTCGCTGCGCTCGCCACACTAATCTATTCTCAATTCCACGCCGACGTGGATAGTGGGGGTATGAAAAGGTCGTAGGACGCGTACCGCTGCGCTCGCCACGCTTCGGGTGGGCGTGGAAAGTGGGATTTACACGGTCCACAGCTGTGGCGTCCACTAGTGGCACTGAGGGTGGGTTTCAATAGTGTTCCCCTAGGGCCACCTAAACTTCTTAGCGGCTATCTATGTGACTCGAGATTCAGACGCAGTTGCGTCTGAATCTCGCATACAGTTTAGAAGCCCCGGCATCGCTGTGCCGGGGTGTCCACTTTAACATACCCCCGTTGTCAGCGGTGCCCAGGCGCTGCCTATTTCACTGTGGAACTACACTGTGCCACAGTGACATTGACCTGTCAGCGCCTGGGCAGCGCCGCTGCTGCTGCTGCTGCTGGCCGGCCGCTACGCTGTTTACGTCCAGCTAGAGCGGCACAAGCTCAGTCAGACAGAGCTAGAGCGGCACGCGCACAGTGAAACAGAGCCTCTGGCAGGCTGCCAAGTTTCATAGCTAGAGCGGCACGCGAGCCTCTGCACTTCCGGCGCCGTGAAACTACAGAAGTACCGTATTGTCTACAACACTGCTGAGGGAAGACCATATATTTTCTTATAAAGAGAAATATCTTCTATTTGTGTCTATGAAAGATTGCTGTAGACATACTCCTCAGCCATATACCTCACTGCACGTCACTAGGTCAGATGTCTGAGACTTTTAGTAGCATTAACAGTCTAGATCTGTCCTTCCCTTAGTGTGTGTGCATCTATTCAACATTATTACATATTGCAGACCGTAGTATACATTTAAGTGATTATACCTGTTTTTCTTTTCTCTCTGTAAAGCTGCATTCATGGGACCGGGAGACAAATCAGAAGCTTTCTGTATGCATCAGACTTGGTGGATGCTTTGCTGACCATTTTAAGGGTGGGAAAGGTTGGGGAAATCTACAATATTGGCACAAATTTTGAAATGTCTGTGTCCCAGTTGGCTCGAGAACTAATCCAGATGGTAAGTTTTTTTTTTTTTTTTTATTGGAATCCCATAATTGATATATCTGCATAACATTCATACAACACAGTTCATGTACGAGTTATTCATGGCTGCATCCTACTGCTGCTGGCTGCTTTTGATGCATTCAAGTCTTTTCAGAGAAGAATGTCTATAGACAAACACATGTCCATTATTTTGTGTAAATTGCCCAAAGCCATACCTCCTGTGTGAGTTAACTATAAGTCCATGTGAGTTAACTATGAGTCCATGTGACTGCCATTGAAGCGAAGAGACTTGTGATGCAGTAATAAACCATAGTACTCTCCTTCACAAAGATACAGCAGCTGCGTATTACATACTAAAGGGATATGCATCAAGCCTTGAAGAGAGCTAAAGTACCGACCAATTAGCTCCTGTCACTGTTGTGTGAAAGTGGGTTGCCTTTAGGGATTTTGTTCCACCTGCCTGAGGCAAGTGAAACAAAATCCCCAATAAGCCACATCTCCTGCTAGCTTTATTGGGGCTAGTTGGATAGCCCCCGGGGATACAATTGCCCACTATAAATTACTACAGTAGATTGGATAACCTACTAAATATCAGTATACATTTTCCTAGATTAGATGCCCAGTATAAAATCGCTGAAAATCTCCACCACAGAGGTGGCAATTTGTCATGGTCGGCTTAAAGCAGTAATGTCATTGCCGTTTTCTGCTTATGAATTAATTAGCAGTTGCAATCTCACTTGCTGCTGAAAAGCCCTCTGGTTCCCAGGAGAGAAGTTCACCTTGCAAGTCTACAGAGGCACTCAGACTCTGCAACATGACCCGATTTGCAACAATGGTACCAATATTTTATCAATTATATGGTGTCAGACAGAAATGAAGAGCAGTCTGCATCCAAATGCTTAGGTTTTCGTATTTAAAAGTCTAACTGTCCTGCAAATATATTGAATAATACAAGGTTACGATAATAGATGCTCAAGATAGGTGGTTTTTACAGGCCGTGTTACCCAGGACTATATATTTCATCTGTTCCAGGAAGATGTAACACCAAAACAACATATTACAGGAGTTGGACATTTTACATTGTTCCTATTACTTTGGCAATGCAGTGAATGGTTTGGGTTATTTGCTTTTTGCTGCATAATAAATGGAACTGGGTTTGCTTAGTATGATATCAAATCGAATCCCAGGTAAAAATATTCCAATTCAATTCCAAGGAAAATCTACGTCATTGCACAAATCTTTTCATTTGAAAAACTGAGCATTATAGCCTAGTGCTCTTCCTTTGCACACATTATAGTTAGCACTTAAGGCCCATACACACTGGGCGACTTTGAGCTGAAAGTCGCTCAAAACACCCAGTTTGAGCGGCTTTCAGCTCAAAGCCGCCCAGTGTCTATGCCCCGGCGATGAGCGCTGCTGCGCGCTCCCGCATCATCGCTGGGAAAGCCGTTCATCTGCTGGTAATACCAGCAGATGAGGGGCTTTCAGGATGGCTTTGCATAGCTCTGCGCTATGCAAACCTGTCCTTCCCCCTCCGTCGGCGCCGGGCAGGGAGAAAGCCGCCCAGTGTGTATGCCCCAGCGATGAGTGCTGCTGCGTGCTCCCGCATCATCGCTGGGAAAGCCGCTCATCTGCTGGTAATACCAGCAGATGAGCGGCTTTCAGGACGGCTTTGCATAGCTCTGCGCTATGCAAACCTGTCCTCCCCCCTCCGTCGGTGCCGGGCAGGGGGAAAGTCGCTCAGTGTGTATGCACTGAGCGGCTTTCCCTGCAGCGCTGATTGGCATCATCGCTGTCCATACACGCTGGGCATAGTCACCCAGTGTGTATGGACCTTAAGTGTTTTTAGACCAACTTTTTTTTTTTTTTTTATCAAAGATAATGGTTATAACAAATGTCAAGATATAGACAAACTGAACATAAGAAGTATTTTGAAGAAATTGCACTTCATACAACAAGGGAAAAGGCCAGACTTTAAATAATCACATCTAGCAATCAAATATAATCACAAATCCATCAAGGTCTTATTGAAAACTGCAAAATACAGTGTATTACATAGAAAGAAAACCAAGGGTGATAAGGGAGTAAATAGGAAAGGAAGAAAATCGAGAAGGGAGGAACAGGACGGAAGGTAGGGACAAGCAGACAGATACCGTACCTGATCTAGAAAGAGGCATAGTGAGGGGAAATAAGGCTCGGTGAATCATGTTTGCAGAGGAAGTAGAGGTTTTGAAGTCTTTTTCAGCGTCAGTGGAGTAAAGTAACATGGTGGTATCAGTAAAAACTGCATCAAACTGTATTAAAATGCTGAATTTGTAGTATTGTCTTTGACTTCTGCGCCTGGGACAAAACCCACCTGTCCAGAATGAATTGCAGTCTGGAGAAACGGTTTTAAAGCAACATGTATTGTATTGTTTATTCTGTGTATACCCTCTCTATAAATTAGACACATGTGCCATGTAAATACACTGCTTGCACAGATACCGCGGCTGATAATGTACAGGCACGTCTGTGCAGTAGGAACACACAATTGAGCAATAAGGTACCACACAAAGAAAAAGAACCAGCGCAAGCTCTGGCAGAATGTGTTGGGCCCTTGTGCCATATGTGGAGAAATATGGACATTAATGAATGATTCAGCATTATTGGTACCATTCATTGGTAAGGAGGGTCCCTGCCTATTCTGCAAGAGGTGTTAAACATTTCAGTTATTTTATTTATTTATTTACAGTTTCTTATATAGCGCAGTAGATTCTGTTGCGCTTTACAAATGTTGACAACACTGAAAGAACAAACTGGGTAAAACAGACAGACATAGAGGTTGGAGATGCCCGGCTGCAAGCTTACAATGTATAGGGAAATCGGAGGGAAACACAAGGACAGGCACCAGTAGTAGCGTAGCAGTCCCACCAAGTTGCAAGTCCAGAAGGGAAGCTATATAATACATGAGTGCCTTTGTGAGTGGTACCTAAATTTGATAGGCTTGCCTGAAGAGATGAGTTTTCAGGGAATGCTTGAAAGTTTGGAGGCTAGTGGAGAGTCTTGTATATCTCATCTCATAGCTTAGGTATCGACCCCTCTCTACCAATGGCTGGGGGGGGGGGGGGGGCAGTTTATCCAGTGATTGATAAATCCAACATTAGGCTAGAGATGATTAGGGTGGGGATGGTATACCTGGTAATTACGTTGAAAGTTTTTTTCTTTTGTATTCTTTTTGGGGTCACATGTGGTTAGTACTAATGGGTAATGATTACCTTTCTGCAATTACTTGTATTTTCCAACCTGCTAAATCGCTTTTTTCTTTTTTAATGATAAAACCTTTCCTTTAAAAAAAAAGATTGTGTGCCTTGGCAATTTCAGCCTCTTGCTCAGTGTGCCACGAGTGACAATAGACTGAAAATCTCTGCTATACTGTAAGTAGTGTAGTTACAGTAACAGTTATCAGCTTGTGACCTTTTAGAGAAAATACCAGAAAAAAAATCCATGCTAGACATATGAATTCACTATGACAACTACCTGCTAAGTATAGCACATAATGCCTTTCTTTAAAGTACCTTAATGAGGTCGTTCCATTGTGTATAAAGGTCAGGTGCTCTTTAACCCTAAGCTATTATACCTGCCTTGTGGTGAACAATTCTAAAGACCAAACATGGTTAAACGTATTTTTAAAAGATTGTTTTTTTGTTTTGTTTTTAAGATTCGAAAGACTTCTTCAGACACAGAAACGGAGTGTTGGATGGATTATGTAAATGATAGGTAATTCTATGTATATTTGCAGTAGGTGTATTACTAACAGCAGTAATTGTTGGTCTTTTTCTCCCTTGTTACATACTGATGTTTTATAGCTAACCAGGGATGTGCTTAGGGCTAAGATCAGAACATTATGAGCAGCAGAATAGAAAAACCTGTGTCTTTTGAACAATACAGTATGTGCCTGTTTGTAAACCAAGCACATTATTAAAGTACACTGCTACGTCCAACAGGATAATGTCCCATGTCACAAAGCACATATTGTCCCATGCTGGTTCCATGAACAATACAATGTTTTCAGTGTTCCAATGACTTCCGTAGTTACCGGAACAATCCAATTGAACATCTTTGGGATATGTTGAAATAGAAGATTTGTGTCCTGTGCAGATTGCAACATTGCAGCAACTGCATGGTGCAGTCATGTCAACTTGGACCGATATCTCAAAATATACTCAATCACAACATCATTTGCAGATATGATAACCTTGTTTACTCAAATGAACATGTACGATTAATAACACTTGCCGCACTTGTGGGATGCTGCCCAATCTTTGACATTTCCTATAAAGGGGCAATCATTTACAAGGCATGGTTTTGTCTGTAAATGATTGTCCCTATAAAAAAAAATCCAAGCAAAAAAAAAAACATCTGGCGATCTCAGGCTCCATTACATCCTATACCTGGTCTCCTGAAGCCATGTATGGTCTAACATAATTATAACAAACCATAAGGCGAGGTTATGGTGTAGACCAGAAAATCTGAGGTACAGATTAATTGGAGTCTTGAAGAAAACCCTATGCTACGACTCTTTTTCCACAACAATAATAGATATTGACGGGAAGCGGTCATCTATTAGAATGAACTTAGGTCTACAGTCATTAGGTCGACCCCACAAGGTCGACTGGCAGGAAGGTCGACCTGACTTAAGGTCGACATGGGCCAAGGTCGACATGACTTAAGGTCGAATTTGCATAAAGGTCGACATGAGGAAGGTCGACTGGTCATAAGGTCGACATGGGTTTTTCACTGTTTTTTGAGCCGACATGTGCCGACAGGCGGTATTTCATGCCCTACCATCCACTAGGGCGTGGTGGGAGAATAAAATAGTGTGCCGAGCGCAGCGAGGCACCGTGCCTGAAGCATTGCGAGCGAAGCGAGCGATGCGAGGGTCCGATTCTCATTGCCAACTGTGTCCATGTCGACTGTGTCGACATTTGGATCAAAAAACAGTGAAAAACCCATGTCGACCTTATGACCAGTCGACCTTCATCATGTCGACCTTTATGCAAATTCGACCTTAAGTCGTGTCGACCTTGGCCCATGTCAACCTTAATTCAGGTCGACCTTCCTGCCAGTCGACCTAGTGGAGTCGACCTAATGACTGTAGACCTAAGTTCATTCTGACAGATGTACCGATTCCATATTGACTTGGCTCTAAAATAAATGGAGCTCTTATTTTCTTCTGCAAAATAAATATCATGGGATAGACAGGGCAGACATTCTGTTTCCACATTTTTAAAATTACTTTTATTCTAACACTTTATTTTTGGCTGAATATTACATTGCAGGTTTAAATTTCATTGCAAAAGTTTGCAGGTAACATTGCAGATGATTAAGCCGCTTCTTTCTGGGATCAGCTATATTTACAATTTGTACTTGTGTATTATATTCACCTGCATTGCTGTTTACTTTTTTTTTTTTTTTAAGTACTGTGTGACAGTAGTGCTTATATATCACAGTGGTATTCATTGTACCACTTTGCTCCACTGCCACTGTGTGCTGGTTGCATCCACAGCATTTTAATAAATTCCTCTTTGGGTTTTCAAATGAATGAGCACTAGGACCCTGTTATTTTGACAAAGCTCACACTACATAGATGTTAATCACATTTATTCTCCCAAAGAAATTCTTTTGAAAATGCAATCTAATAAAGCGATACCGCCCTACTACAAACTTCAACATTACTTGCCTTTATCATGGTGCAAGCAAATATAGTGACCTATACAATAAAGAGGAAGGGGGTTATTCAATCTCAGGTCACGACAGTCGATCTGGCCAGACAGCCATGACCCTGGCCTGTTTTCGTTTGGTGTGATTCAATGTACCACTTTTTGATTGGCGAAAAGGGGGCTTGTCTGTGTAAACGGCCGTGGATTGTCGATATTTGGCCGCGATCGCGAGAATTCACGGCCGAAATCGACAAAACGGGCCCGACTGCTTTTAAAGTCAGGCCCATTCTGTCGATCTGCCTCTTCAATGCTGCCGGGAAAGACAGCATTGAATAGGTGTTCACCGCTATTTTCCCCGTCGTAAATAGTGGCCCAGATTGAATACCCCACTTAATGTGTCTTTAATTGGATCACTGTTTATCATCCTAATGGGCCCTACATATGGGCCGACGAGCGTTGTGAGTGAAGCTGCTTCACTCAGAACCCTCCGTCTCTTTCAGCGCACAGCACTACAGAATGCTGCGTGCTAAACGTGGCGTCAGGGTTCTCCATTATGAACACTGGTCCCAACCGATTAATAACCTGCATGCAGGCTATTAATCGCCACCGGATTCAGACTGGCGGGGCCGCACATTTAAATTGCTGTGTATTCCACACACGCAGCGATTTCACATGTGTTTTCAGGCATTTTTTGAGTGATTTATTAAAATCGCTCAGAAAATGCCTGAATGTCGCACCGTGTGTAGGGCCCATAAGCGTCTGTATACAACTCATCAGTGATACACAGGTCCTTGACTTCAACACTGACAGTAATTGTTTGTGTCAGTCAATTTTCCCTTTCTCCCATTCAAATTAAATGGTTGTGTTCTAAGAATTATGCTAGAGCTTTAATTTCAGTTTGTTGCGCCAAATGTTGTCCCTGAATGTGAAGGTTTGTGACCAAAAGTAATTCTACTAGAACTCTGACTTTCTTTTTGTTCTACCTTTAACAAGGCCGGTCAATGATCTTCGATATTCAATTAACTCAACAAAGATGCACAGTTTAGGGTGGAGGCCTAAGGTAAATTGGAAAGAGGGCATTGAAAGGACAGGTATGTTGTATTCTTGTACCAAAAGTTACAGTGCTTGAAAAAGTAGACAAGTCAGTGTCTGTGTGTTGTGCAGACAGCTTTATAGAGAACCAACAGCTGGAGAGCCACAAGCTATGTAAGAATAAAAATAAAAGGTTTGCTTTCATTTGGGAAATGATCAGTTGTAAGATAAACTGTCTTACAAGGATTATAAAGGAACACTCATAGATCCACTATGTTTGATCCATCAGTGTATAGAAGTAATAGACATTTAAAGAGTCGGGATTCTGATGTCGGAGTACTGACTGTAGGAATCCCGGCTGTTGGGCCATCATCCGACACCCAATAATTAGGGCAGGATGGTTGGTGTACTGAATGTGAATGACTGAATATTCTCTGTAAAGTTCTACAGAATACGTCTACACTATATAAATAATTGTTAATAAATACTTCTGAAGCTGCACAATCTTCATCCTTTCTACAATGTACTTTAACCCTTTGTTGCCAAACTATTTTGTGATCCCAGAGGCCACATAATTTTTACAGACTTTTCATCTGTATAATATAATCAGTCTATGTTTTACAGCCTACTTGGCTGGGACAAATGTGTTTTTTATACATATAAAATAAACAATGTGGCCAACATTGGGACAAACAAGACTTACACACATAGATTAGTAAACTTCCCCGCTTGATAGCACTTTCTTAGTAATGTCAATGTTAGTTAATTAGTAGCAGCATGCAATAAGATGGATTCCTTTGTTAAACCGGTTAGTAGAAGTTCAATGAATAAGGTTTCCCATATTATGTGCACAATGTATGATTAATACTTAAGTGATCGTCCGGATAGAACAACAGGGATCCTGCTTGCAGTCCCCAGCGACCTCTCCGACTGCTAGTTCACTTCTGGCCGTGGTCTTTTCTGAGACGTGAATCCCTGGTTCTGTCAGTTTGCAGCTCAAGTAGAGGATTGGGGACTTGAGCTGCCAACTGACAAAACCAACTGACAAAAATGCTAAATTTAAATTTGTCTGACTGGATCTTATCTAACCATTAGCAATTTGTAATTTTTTTTCTTTTGACGATTAGAGAATTTGGAGGGTATGTAATATATAGGGGTGTATTCAATGCGGCGGCGAGGGCTGTTTGTATGGCGAGGATGGCTTATTTTCAGCAAGGAAAATACATCCTCGCCATCCAACCCCCCTCACCGTATTCAAAGTTTGGAGAAATCCTCACCACCAGAGGACGGCAAGGATCCCCTTAAACAGTGAGGTTCACTGCAAATGCAGCGAGTGGAGAGCCCCGCCGCTTTAATGGGCACACTCGTCGTTTCCACCTCGCTGAAAAGAACCAGCGAGGTGGAAATGATGAGTGCCGTCAGTTGAATACTCTGACGGCGAGCGATCTGCACTGCTCACCGTCATAGCTCACCATCAGAGCATTGAATACACCCCATAATCTCTCATACCCAGATACTGTATATATGCTGTAAATGTGCAATACCAGAGGCTTTTAATTCCTGGTTTTCCTGATTATCTATGATATAATTTAGAGGAGTTTAAAGCATCTGCAGTGGTTTACTGGAAAGGATGTATATGCGTGATTTTTGTTCATTGTCTTGCTAACAGCAACAGCGGCTACCTTCTTTGTTGTTCTTTTCAATTTATGTTCTTTTCTCGTTTGATAGTTGAATGGTACAAAAATAATTTCCACAACTGGAAGAATGCGGAGCTTGCCTTGGAGCCGTTTGTTTGCCAGGCATAGCATGAAAAGAACACTGGGAGAGAGCGGCGCACTGTGAGGCCACAAAGCTGTAGAACTTTTTTCTACCTCTGAACAAAACATTGTCCGTTAAATACACTTACTGAATGTAACGAATGTGTGAAATTATAGCAGTTCACTCATGGAATCCATTTATTTGTAGGTCATGATGAAAATGTTACAGTCATGATCGGTTCATTCACATTGAAACATCTTTTTGAAAACAGCAAGTGTACTGAACTGCTCTGCCAACATTGGGGCATTTATCCTCGTCATTCTCCAGATTAATGGGATTTTTTATTATTTTAAAGTTATATATGTTAGTTTACAAATTATAATGTAACAGCAGCAACAGAAATATTGGGGTCTACAATGGAAAATAGACATTGGGGGAGATAATGTACCAACCATTCAGCTGCTGTCATATTGTATAGCACAGCTTGTAAAGTGTTAATTGGTACTTTATCTCTAAAGGTCCATACACACTGGGCGACTTTCCCATCAAAGCCGCTGTTTTCTCGTTTGAGCGGTTTGCATGAAAGCTGCCCAGTGTGTATGGCCCAGTGGTAAGCGGTGATGCGTGCTCCTGCATCATCGCTGGGAAAGCCATTCATCTGCTGGTATTACCAGCAGATGAGCGGGTTTGAGGACGGCTTTGCATAGCGCTGTGCTAATGAAAGCCGTACTCCCCCACTGACAGCGCCGTGCAGGGGGAAAGCCGCTCAGTGTGTATGCAAAATTGGCCAGCGTGTATGGACCTTAAGGGGGGTATGCAATCTGGGATCACGGCTGTCGATCCCCACCGACAGCCGTGATCCTGGCCCGTTTGCGGTCAGATCAACCGCATAACGACAGACGGGATTTAATGTTCCATCTGTCCCTTGGCGCAAAGGGGCGTTGCCGCAAAAACGGCCGTGGATTGTCGATATGCGGCCGGGATTGCGACAATCCACGGCCGTTATCGGCAGAATGGGCCCGACAGCTTCTGAAGTCAGTCCCGCTCTTCCGTGATCCCGCATTAATGCTGTTGTTAATGACAGCATTGAATAGGGAGCCACTATTTCCCACGTCGGAAATAGCGGCGACACATTGCATACCCCTTAAGACTTGATAAATATCTTTATCACCAAAAAGCTAAGAGAGTCCATTTACTATTCATTTCAATTGATGATCTATATTTTGTTTGATTTCTTAGTGTTAATGCATTAATATCATGCTGTAAATTGATGAATTTCCTGCACTAAATGAAGACCTGCTTTTGGACAGGCATATGACATCTCCAGCACTTTTGAGCATGTATAGATATATGTAATGAAGGATATTAAAGCTGCACTCTTAGTTATTGAGGGTAATGTTCCACATTTAAAACTGGCCACCAATGTGGGAACGAGTCTGTCTGCATGCTCTGTTCCCATGGCTTCATATTGATCTTTGTGGCTAGGGGGCCTCACAACATAATGACAGAGCTCTTGGACAGGTGACTGTGGGGCTTCCTTTGGATTCTGGTCAGGGATAAGGGGATTTTGATATTTTTCTTTTCACCATACCCTGCAGTGCAGCTTTAATGATTTTAATGAACAAATTTTGTTTTAAATGCTTTATTTTTAAGAATTTGCACCTTATAACCTTTTAAAACTGTGCATTCCAAATATTTTAATGACCAGCTTTATTGCTTGTGATGTCCTATTTATTGTAATGTGGGAATCTCATTCTCACTGGTGTATTTGGATACGGTCACTAGGTCTATAAGCAGATGGTCGACAAGCATTAGGTCAACATGAATTAAGGTCAACATGCAGGAAGGTCGACGTGAATGTAGGTCGACAGGGTCATTAGGTCAACACAAACATTAGGTCGACATGGGGAAGGTCGACAGTCAAAAGGTGGTATTTCATGCCCTACCATCCACTAGTGCATGGTGGGAGAATAAAAACAGTGCCCGAAGCATAAGCATGGCGAGCGCAGCAAGCCGTGTGAGAGGACGCGGTGCTACGTTTCAATGTCAAGAAAATGTGATTGACCTAATGACCCTGTCGACCTACAGTCATGTCAACCTTAATGCATGTCGACCTAATGCTTGTGGACCATAATGCTGTCTACCCAACGATCCATACCCATTTGGAGGCCTTAGTCCATGAAATTATTGATGAAATGCATTAAGGTCTTATTTACTTGTTAATGGAGATCCCAAAATATCTTCCATTTACACTTTTAAGGCTCTTGCAGGGTTTAATGCAAATCTGCCAGCAGAGCGTATCATATGTGTTTGTGTGCTGTGCATGCCCTGGAGCCAGACGCACACAACTCCTGGAGATACTAAGTTATACTGTACACATGTCAGGCCCACCTCCATTGATGGGCTGAGTAGACAGGCCTGAGCTGTGATAATGCACTCTCATGTAGGCTCAGAGAGTCAGGGGAACTGCAGGCTTTGCATAATTGTAATAGAGTAAGCCTAATTCCACATGTGTCTTTTACACCAAGGATAAAGCTAGCCATACATCAGAACAATTTTAGTCCCAAATGCACAATTTTAACGGCTCGTACTATGCATTGTGTGTTTTTTGCACATTGTGCGGTGTTTTGGTATGATTACGATCCCATGTGTGGGCCCACAGGTCATGAGATGGATCTTCTGGTCTTATGTACTGCATACATGTGTACTGATCTGAAGATGCTGGGAGTTGCAGATCTTACAATAGATCTTATGTTAAATGACACACATAAGATCTGTTATGTGTCTGGGAAGCTGGCGGGGGAGTTCAAGGGAAATCGACACAATCGATCGGAAGCTGGTTGTTCTGATGTATGGCTTAACACTGGTACACACTGGCAAGTATATGTATCAAAATAAAGGGCCTTATTTTGGTATGTTCACTCCCCTGCGCGGTTGCACGGGAGAGTGATGTTTCTCTTTTTCTGCACATGTGCATTCGCAGGGTGCGAACGGGCATGGTGAATTACTAGTTTGCCGTCCCGTTTGCACCTAGTAGTGCGGGCATGGGCGAGGGGACACACCCATGGGAACACCCAGTATTTCATGGGTGCTCCCATGAAAATGCTGGGCATTCCATGGAAATTAGGCAGTGACGCGGCTGATGAGGGCAGGCGGCTAACATCACCTCTTCCCGTACAAGGAGCACGCAAAGGTTTTGCATGCTCCTTCCAAATTATGTGATGGTCGGCAACCATCGAATTATTTGGCCCCCGCGCCCAAGGCTGCGAATGGATGTTTATGCGGGGAGCTCGCCAAGCGAGGCGGGTGGCTGCGCGAGCGGTGTTAAATCCACATGCGAAATTCAAAACGTTGCGTGTGGACCAGAATAAGGTCGTAAGCGCACAGACAGGGGTGGTCCATAAACAGAAATCTGATTAACTCAACATACAGATGATAAACATTTAGCACAATGGGGTAGATGTATTAAGCCTGGTAAAGTGATAAAGCGCAAGGATGATAATGCACCAGCCAATCAGCTACGTTTTAAATATGACAGTTAGGAGTTCATTGGCTCGTATGTTAGCACCTTCCAATTTATCACTGCTTTCTCATCGGGGACATTTAGCATTTTTATGTTGAACAGTAATTTAAGTTTTCGCACTATCTGAAGACAGAATCATTTGACCTTGTGTTCCCTTTTATATGTGAACATCTTGTAAATAAAGAGTACTTTGTAAATGTAATCTATTGTAACAATAAATAGCATACTTTTGCACAGTCTTTATTTTTGTTTAATTCATCGATAATAGACTATTGTTAGCAATTGTAACAATTGTTTTTCTGGTACTGCTAAAAATAAGACTAAAGTGTTTTATGGAACACTAGGCTGTTACTAGCAAGTAGCTGATCTGTGCACTTTTCAACAATTGTCTGGATTGTTGTCTAGCACCATGCCTGGACTTGGGATCCTAGTCACGTGAGATAAGGTGACTTTATATTGTACAGCGCACTAGAAAGAATAGTAATCATCTGAAATATCAAATTCTCCAGGATGGCTACGGGTGTGGTACTACATACTGTACAGTGGTTCCCTAATGCAGTCCTCAAGACACCCCAACAGTACAGGTTTTAGGTATAGCTGTGCTTAAGTACAACTAAACTGACTGGGGTGGTAATTAAGCATTGTGCTTAAGCATGGATATAAGTTAAACTTGGACTGTTGGGATGCCTTGTGGACCGCATTTAGGAAGCAATGTATTAGGCCTGATCCAGAGAGGTACATAAACCCAATGCAGGTCTGGGTATGTGATGTTGCTCTCACTGCCCTAAAAGCCACTGCATGATTGACATGCTGATGGCTTTTCTGAGATTGGTGAAGTAAATGGATGTGTCCTTGTCCAGCTTGATTTCACCAAGCATCTTTAGTAACCTGCAGGAATCCGATACTGCGCCTTCAGACACAGTAGTAGGTGTGTGTTTAGACAAGAAGCTCTCCTGCAGCTTTTGGATATGTTAGTACAGCCACTGAGTATAAAGACACGGCAGCGGTGCTAACTGCATCCACCTCTGAATTAGACCCTTCAAGCACAAGATGATGTTCTGCAGCTGGGAGCACCAATCGGATGTTGTAATGAAATAGGGAGGACTAGGTAGGAAAAATACACATGACATATATCCAAGCAAGCTGAGGTCAGACCTAGAAAAAGTAAGAGTACAAGCAAAGGGCAGAACAGACTCCGTACATATACTATAAATGGGGGATTAACTTGTGCATTGAGGCTTCTAAAGGTCTGGGTTGTGCTGCTGACTGAATGCCCGGCCTTACAATCGATGATCAATGAAAATAACTGCACTTATACCTGTATATTTGTGAAGTGTACTGCGCATTGTTGCAGATGTAGGATATCAATCGAGCACTGAGACTGGAGGTCACTGGCAGTGAAGAGGTGTGCAGGACTGCAGCAGAATAGAGGAGTCTGGATGGCTGTGGAGAGCACCTTCCAGATGCCGGGCTGCATTCTATGTGAATACAGCACAGGTGTCTATTGGAACCAGTCTGCAGAGCACTTAAAAGGAAGGAAAGTGCTTCTAATGGCCTGAATTCTGACAGGTGGGCTGCTTCGGACTTACCGTAGGTGTTAATCCATCTAGGGCTTTAGTGCAATAAGGGTTGTTAGTGGGAGACGCTGGTGGTCTGTTCAGGATGCACCCTGGGGCAACCGTCTTTTCTACTGGTATCTCTCATAGCTAAAAGATGCAGTCAGTGGTGATGTGTTTGGGACACACTGATATTGATCTTGTCATTCGGTACCTGTTGGTGGTTATCTCTGTGCTCAAACTGTGGTGTTAGGCAGCCTTCTGGGAGTAGTGTGATTTGGTTTTTGTCTGGTTTTTTTTTCATTGTTCATACTGTACGTAAAGCATCAATTGCATTGTGGTTTAGAGACTGTTCCCTCACACACACTAGCATAACCTATATTGGATATTCTACATTGAGTCTCCACATCCGCAATAATACACCGGACACCACATGAATATACAGGGTTGAGCACAATACTTTCCATTGCATATAAGCACCATAAGATGGAGACAAAGGCATAGGACATGTATAATTGGTGACTGGAAAATGGAATAGTGGAGAGGTGATGAGGGAATATTCACACCTGTGTAATAAAGCATTGCCACAAGCTTTAGATAAATATAATAATATTAAAGCGGATGTGCGATTTGATTAACATCTAATTATAATTAATAACTATATAGCTTAAAAGTTATTACACAGCTATTCATAACATACAAGTTATAACTAGGAACTATGGGGCAGATGTATTAAGCCATAACAAGAGATAAATGCAAGGGTGATAAGGAGAGATAAACGTCCAGCCAATCAGCTCCTTACTGACTATTTTTTTTAAACAGCCTGTAACATGGCAGTTAGCAGGTGATCGGCTGGACGTTTATCTCTCCTTATCACCCTTGCATTTATCTCTTGTTAAGGCTTAATACATCTGCCCCTATACATGTTAATATCACACAAGGACAATACAATTCATATGTAATAGAAATACAGTTATAACGTCTTGCGTGCAATCTTTTTTAACAATTCATTTTCATTAATAATCTTATCTTATATACAGTTGAATGGTTGACATTAACCAAGTGGACATCCTCAAACTGTCAACATCTGAAATGTCGATAGTTCAGGGTGCTAAAGGTCTGGGTTATTCACCAGGGTGAAAAATACAGGAACAGTGCAGCATTGTAGGTGGCTGTTGCATGACTGTCGGGACCTGGAAGAAGATGCTGGAGCTACTTCTGCCACCAGGAGATGGTAGACCAGTGGTTCCAAAGCAGGAGTGCCATGGGTTCCTCATCAAAGACCAAATAATTGTATTGTTAATGTGATAGGTGAAACCGGTGCATGTGGCTGCCAATCATCAAAGGTTTGTACAAAAGTGCACCCTGTCCGTCACCACCTAACTGAACCTAAGGATGACATCTAAGCAGATCAAAACTTACTTATTGAGAAGTTCAGCAAAAATTATTAAAGCAATAAACGTTTGGCCTACAGGTGACATGAAAAAAATGCGGATACTCTTGGGTGCAGTGATTTAGTGGAAACTTACTTTTATATGCGACTGCTGGGATGAATCCGGCAGGCATCGGCCCGCCCGCGTACCCATGGGAACATGCAGGGTTTTCATGGTCATCACCTAACTACCATATTACAGGCTAAGTTTGAAAAATGACAGGTAGGAGCTGATTGGTTGGAGGTTTAGCACTCTCCATTTTATCACTTTTCAAGGCTTAGTACATCTCACCCTAAATATTTAGGTCACCTGTAGATAGATTGGCTATGTGTAGTGAGCTGTAAACCTATTTGAACTTCTACTGCTTATATGATAGGACTTCTGGTCTCAAAGAGTTAAATTAAAAAAATAATATAAATATACTGTATGCAGTACTGTGCAAAATGTAAATGATAAAATGGAGAGTGGTTTATCACTCTCCATTTTATCATTTTTCAAGCTTAGTACATTAGCCCTTAACCTCACATCTCAAGTGTCACAATATTGCTAACATACTCATTCATAATGGCAAAAGATCCCCATGACAGGGTCATTAGGTCAACACAAGCATTAGGTCGACATGGGGAAGGCCAACAGTCAAAAGGTCGACATGGGGGGGGGTTGTCCCAAATGTTGTCACAGTCGATATGGATGCTGAAACATAGCACCACGTCCCCTCTCGTGGCTCGCTGCACTTGCCATGCTTCGGGCACGGTGCCTTGCTACACTCGGCACACTATTCCATTCTCCCACCACGCCCTAGTGCAGGCTTTCCCAACCACGGTCCTCAAGGCACACCAACAGTGAAGGTTTTGTAGATATCCAGGCTTGAGCACACCATCTGTGCTGAAGCCTGGATATCACTAAAACCTGCACTGTTGGTGTGCCTTGAGGACCGTGGATGGTAAGGCATGAAATAACGCATGTCGGCTCAAAAAAAAAAGTGAAAACCCCATGTGAACCTTATGAGTGTTGATCATTCCCAAGTCGACATAATGTGCTGTGACGACCTAATGACCATGCCGATCTTCCTGCGTGTTGACCTTCAGTCATGTCGACCTAATTCCTGTAGACCTAGTAACCGAATCATTTACAGATAGCCATCCTCTGATTCTCTCTCCCCAAATACTCACACAATCCTCTCAGTGACCCCACATATGCAAGTAGGGAGGGGGCAGATTAGTGGCCTGTTACAGATTGATCCAGGTGCTGTCAGTCCGACTCCTATGTAACTAGCACCTGATGTGAAGACTATTACTGACCAGAATGCTATATAATCGCGCGCACTGACAGAGGGTGCCACTAACTTTGTGTTTTTAAAATAATTTTCAATGCAGAAACCAATGCCTAGAGATAAAGATCAATCCAATCAACCTGTCAGTCTCCCTGTCAGCATTACACCCGACAGCTGTGTGACATGCATGTGCTGTGCTGTGCCGCTAGATGGCAGTACTGCCACTCAAACGGTGATCTGCGCATAATGCTACACGGCATACGGAGAAATGCCTGCCTGCAAAATGTCCTGTGAGCGTTACCCAGATTGGAAATGATATATTCCAGGAAGTAGTGAATATATAGATAGCATACACTGCGGACCAATAGCACCTCGCTATTTGCTGATATAATACATATCGATGTTTGCAATTGTGCACTGCGTGCGTGTTAGTATCGGAAGAACCACATGACGTCACATACCCAGGAAATAACACAGCGCCGGCGGGCGGAAGGAGCAGTAACAGTGCCACAGTGTATTTCACACAGAGCTGCCCACTAGCGCTCATTTGGTGTAAGAGGGAAAGTGCTCCCAGCAGCCGAAATAGCTCAGTTGGGAGAGCGTTAGACTGAAGATCTAAAGGTCCCTGGTTCGATCCCGGGTTTCGGCAGTCTTTTTTTATTTTATTTTTTAGTTGCTTCCATCCATTTTCACGTGATTATAGCTTTTATTATATTATCAAGTATTTAGGGTTTCCATTTACATTTAGTTAAGAAGATGCATACATTTTCCACATATGTAAAATTTGCATTTAGAATTATACGAGGTTAGATTTCAGATTTTTATTGGTTTTTGGATCATATTTATTAAACATGAAAATTCTAGGTTCTACACTGGCCAAATATTGTAACCACATTATGAAGCTTTAGCTGTATCTAACAAAATTACATTACTACATTTTTCAATCTCATGTTGGAGAGCATCTTTGATGTCATGTTATTAATTCCTCACAGAATAATTACACCGCAAACTGCCGATACTACCAGGACTGTTATGGAGGGGTATGGGTAAAAACCGGACCAGGACAAAACCCCTCTGCATTTTGGAGCTTGTAGCCTCCGGTCCGGGGGGTTTCCTGTCCGGGGCTGTCCTGTCCGGGGGGGGGGGGGGGGGGGGGCTGCCTGCCACACCTGTCACCAGGTAGAGGAGGAGGGGGAGAATAAAGCCTCCCTGTATGGTCCGGGCATGTAGCAAAAACCGGACGGTCCGGACCACCCGGGGAGGCTGTAATCTCCCCTCCCCCATGTCCCTGGTGATAGCTATCACCCCCGGACCGGACCCTACAAGCTCCGGACTGCAAATTTTGATGTCCTGTCCGGCGGTCCGGAGTGTAGTCCGGGTCCGGTTTTTACATAGTCCCGTTATGGAGGCATATCTATTAGCTCACATCGGGACTATGTAAAAACCAGACCCGGACTAAACTCCGGACCACCGAACATGACATCAAAATCTGCAGTCCGGAGCTTGTAGGGGTCGGTTCGGGTGGTATCTTGTCGGGGGGGGGGGTCCCTGTTATAGCTATCACCAGGGACATGGTGGAGGGGAGATTACAGCCTCCCCGTGTGCTCCGGACGTCCGGTTTTTGCTACATGCCCGGACCATACAGGGAGGCTTTATTCTACCCCTCCTCCTCTACCTGGTGACAGGTGTCACAGGCAGCCCCCCGGACAGGACACCCCCGAACAGGACACCCCCCCGGACCGGAGACATATTACATCAATGTATGCTATAGTTATTACAACAGGGTCACCTACCCTGCCGGAAAGGCCGGGAGGCTTCTAAAAAGGGGGTTCCCCGCCCGGCACATGGAATGGGAGGCAATTCCCCCGTATTGCCGACAGTCTCCCTGGATCAGTATTACACCTGTAAACATATAAATAAAGGTGCATACACACGGGGGGGGGGGGGAGATATATTGCTCAGCCATATATTGCTTGCAATATATGGCTGAGAAATATATTACTCAGTGTCTCCTTTTCATCAGCGACCAGAGATGGTCGCTGATGAAAAGGAACCTCTGCTGGGGGAGCCGCAGAGGTAATTAGCTGGTCGCAGGAGCAAGCTCCTGCGACCAGCGATTACAATGGGGCAGAAAACGGGAGTGCGCACCCGGCGATTTATCGCTGGGGCACACTTCCATCACTGGCAATATGGTCGCCTGCGACCATATTCCCAGCGATTATAGCCCATATCGCCCCCCCGTGTGTACACAGCATTAGGCAGCATGTTGTGCTATCAATTCAGTTAACATGCTGTAAGTACTGTAGCACGTTAACATTGTAAAAATGTCATCTGTATTCGGGTATGGATCATTCAATAGACATGAACTATGTCGACAAGCATTAGGTCGACACCACTAGGTCGACATGACTGAAGGTCGACATGGGTTAGGTCGACAGTGTCATTAGGTTGACACAAGCATTATGTCGACATGGGGAAGGTCGACAGTCAAAAGGTGGAGTGGGGTTTTTCACCCCCCCCCCGAATATCGACATAGTCGACATGGACACAGAAACGTAGTGCCGCGTCCCCTCACATGGCTAGCTGCGCTTGCCATGCTTCAGGGCATTTATTCTCCCACCATGCCCTAGTGGATAGTATGGCATGAAATACCACCAGTCGGCACATGTCGGCTCAAAAAAAAAGAAGTGAAAAACCCCATGGCGATCTTTTGACTGTCGACCTTTCCAATGTCGACCTAATGCATGTCAACCTAATGACCCTGTCAACCTAACCCATGTCAACCTTCCTGCATGTCGACCTTCAGTCATGTCGACCTAGTGGTGATGACCTGATGCTTGTAGACCTAGAGACTCCATCCTCTGTATTTTGGAAACAACAAACATTTTGCAGACCACACAACTCATTTAGAATTACCACAGGTATGTGTGCAGGGTAGGCGACCCTGTTGTAATAGCTGTAGCATACATTGATGTAATATGCCATGTGAGCTAAAAAAGATGCGACCACAGAACACCGATCACAATGCTGACTGAAACGCACACACCTGACTGTCGCTGACTTATGGTGTCTCACACACACACTGCCCAGGGGGCAGTCACTGGCAGTGGGTCTCACACACACATTGGGGGTCCCGCACACACTAATTTGGGTCTCACACACAACACACTGTTCTCGAATGACAGAGGGGCTGGGGGCATGCCAGCAGCTCATATACTGACATGTTAAATGGTTCCCCAAAAAAATAACCCTAGTGTGTAATATTGTGTATTTACAGACTAGAGCACAAGTGTTTTTTATCTGCCTCAAATCTATGTTTCTGTATTTAAGTGACAACCAGGGAATAGCTGTTAATGGGGCACATCATCGTTTGCCACGATAGCTGATTGTTTTGTTGATGGCAGGATCTGATGCTTTTCCACCATCGAGCAGCAGTTGCAAGTCCCAAGTAGTTGCCAGGATTTGTTCTAAAGAGGGTATAATACTTTTTATTTCTTTTACAAGCACCTGGCTTACAGGATCATACCAACTTGTTCTCTGCAGTTTAATTCAATTAGCTGCAGGCTTTGCCGTAAGGCAAAGATCTTTTCAAATAAACAGCCTTGTCCCTGAGCGTTAAACCATGGATTTCTGTGCATTAACCCATCCATTCCCTCACTTTTTGTTACAGAATTTCCCTTGCAGCTTCAGACGATTTCACTAATATCCACTGTTAAGTTTGGTATGTTTTTTTTTGTGCTGTAAAGACAAATGTAAAGCACTTTGGCCTTTAGTCAGATCTGATCGCAGTACAAATTTGTTGGAAAATGGGCAAAACCATGTGAACTGTAGGTGGGGCAGCTGTAACATGTACAGAGAGAGTTAGATTTGTGTGAGTTATTTTGTTTCTGTGCAGGGTAAATACTGGCTGCATTATTTTTACACTGCAATTTAGATTTCAGTTTCAACACACCCCACCCAAATGTAACTCTCTCTGCACATGTTACATCTGCCCCACCTGCAGTGCACATAGTTTTGACCATTTTCCAAACAAATTTGTACTGCGATCAGATCTGAATAAGGGCCTTTGAGTCCTATTGGGAGAAAAGTGCTATATAAATATTATTATTATTATAAGAAGCAATGAAAAGACCACCTCTGGATCTTATCTCTACTAACTGAATTGGCCAGCAAGGGTAATTAGCCCCGTAAAAAACATAAGGAGGATGAATCAGGCTTGTCCTCCACAGAAAAGGGGTTAGACCCATTGCATACCTCCCAACATGACACTCTCAAGGAGGGACACAATGCTCTGTTTCTGGACCTTCCTCTTAATTTATGGATGTGCTGAAACACCTTTCTTATCAATTACCCTGTTTAAAACAGGTAATGGCAATCATAAATTAAGACGGAAGTCCAGAAACAGATCATTCTGTCCCTCCTGGAGGGGGTCATGTTGGGAGGTATGCCCATTGACGTTAATAAAGATGACCCGTAATATGTCATTTTAAATACATAAGGTAACTCCCATTTTAATATTACTACTACTGAGGTGTATATTATAGCTAGGTTAAATAATAAATAGTAAAGCCACTATATTACAGCTAATGGGTTACATTTAACAACATGAGAGAATCAGAAAGTGAGAGATTTGGTAAGAAATCTCTACTTTTTTGAAAGCGGCAATCATTTACACTGCAAAATCAAACTGGTTTTCCAGTGTTAATGATTGGCGCTTTAAAAAACTGGAGATTTCTTACCAAATCTCTCACTTTCTGATTCTCTCATTGTATTACACTGTAAAACCTTCCACCGGCCCTGAGCAGCAGGTTGTCATGTTAGAAGGTTTATGTGTCTCTAACTAAAGCAACATACAATAAGGGAGATTGTGGTGGTGTGAATAAAAATGGGGGAAGCTAAACCGTAACACTGATGTAATACTAATTATGGAACTATCTAATTTAACAAAAAATGTTGCCCAAAAACATTTTTGGTTCGTATCTGGAGAGTTACATTTTGGAATTTATATCCCTTAAAAATTGGTCCTACACAAAATATAATAGTACCAGTAACATAATTGTGATGCAGCTATGTAAACTGTACCAGTCCATCAGCAGTTTAAGCTATGAATACAGATGAGTGAAGATTCAAGATGAGAAAAAGACATGGGAACATTAGTTTTAATTTAATCTCTCCAATTTTGTCATACATATATTCTTTAACATAAGCAAAAAACCTCAGCAGCAGGGGGTGCCTCAGAATGTGGTATCCCAGAATCATTGTGCTGCATGCCTTGTTGCGTGCTCACTCCACTGCATAAACCATGTGCAATAGTAACAGCATTTGTAGGACACAACGACATAGAAGACTCAGCCTTTGTGGTGCACCTCCCTTATGTTTGGTAAATAAACCTAATGTCTGGATAAACACTAGGATTAGCAGATGTGTGACAGGTGACACAACAGGAAATAAGTATTTATCGTTCAGGTGCACAACATTGTCTAGTGAGTGTTCAGTCATTAGACTGACTCATCCTCGTCAGCTTTAAAGTACTTTTGGAGGACGAATGAAGTTATTCATGAATATGGCATACTAATAATTTCAGAAAAACTAAATATAAATCAGGTGATGTCATTTTGTTTACGCGCTTTGGTTTTTACGATCTCAAGCTGTAAGAAAAGAGGCAAGTTTTAAACAGCACTGACATTGTGGGGTTATGCTCAAATCTATTCTAGAGAAAGAATTTTTAATCCAAGAATAGCAGGAGCAAGGGGGGTATGAAACATTGAAAGTGGGTGAAGCTGGGGTACAAGACACACCACTAATTGGGTTTACGCACTGTAATCTTACTTAACTTCAGTTACTTCAGTTAACAGCTGGAACTCTGCTGGGAGTTACAGTATGTGTGTGCGGGTGTAGATATTGCAGAGTTATATGGACACACACCAGAGGCCCAGTTACTTGGCTAGTGGTGTTGGTTTACTGATAGCAGGTACAGCCGCTCTCACTGTTAAATGTACACTGGGGAGCAGAGTAGCTGAACCAGGATTTGGGGACAGATTTATATCAGCAGGTCTCTCTGAATCTATGTAAGAGACTTCTATCGCCCAGCACATCACACTGCACAGCAGGAATAGAGATCGGGTGTGGTATAATTACCCGACAGTCGGGATTCCGACAGTCATTACTCAGACGTCGGAATCCCGACTGCACAGCGTGGGGAGCGCAATGAAGCCCCTTGCGGGCTCGCTGCGCTCGCCACGCTGCAGGCCCGGTGGCGAGCTGAGCTCGCCACCTATTTTATTCTCCCTGTCTATGGTGGTCATGGACCCCCACGAGGGAGCAGTCGGGATTCCTGTACAGTAGTGCACTCTTTCAACTCAAGTCCTCATGCAATTTGCAATGACTAATGTGGAAGGAAAAGGGATTCTATAAGTGGAGTTGATAAAGGGATAGGTAGGAAAAATCACATGTTTATAAATTTGTCGCAATGGCTCCACTTAAGTCAAAAGTGGAAGTATGCATAATAGCATTGTGGCTTCTGGTACATTACAATACTGGAAATCAATCAGGGATTTAAAAGAACTTAATACAGGTTGAGTATCCCTTATCCAAATATCCGTTATCCAAATTATTCCGAAACTCATACATTCCAGAAAGTGAATTTTTTTTTTCCGCTAAAAGCACTACTGGGGACATCTGTAACAGCACTGCAGAGGACATCAGAGGTGTAACTAGATATTCGTAGGCCCCATAGCAAAAGTTTATAAGGGCCCCCTATTAAGCAACTGGTGATAAATGTATGTAAGACATATTAGTTAGACAGCAAAGATGGGCCCCCTTCAGTTCTGGGCCCCATAGCCGCTGCACCCCTTGCACCTATGATAGTTACGCCCTTGGGACATGATATGTAACTGGCACAAAAAATTCAGTATCTGAGATAGTACACAAACTTTGTTTCATGTTTTGATACCTTGTTTTATGCACAAATAAAATATATTTGTGTGTATCTCATGTTTTGATGTGTTTGTACAGCATAAATGCAAGATACCTCAAGATACATCATTGAAATATAAAAATATTCTCAAATATGGAATAATCCGTTATCCAAAATTCGGTACTTGTGTAGTTTCACGGCGCCAGCTACTTCCGGGTTCTACGCTCGCCACAAACTATGTTAAAAAAAGTAATTTAACTCCATGCCAACATGGATAGTTCATACCCCCACTATCCATGTTGGCATGGAGTTGATTTTAAATAGCGTGGCGAGCTGGCGCCGTGAAACTACACAAGTACCCAAGATTCTTCTGGTCCCGAGCATTTTGGATAAGGGATACTCAACCTGTAACTTGTTTGCGTATTGCTTAATATGACTCAGTAGTTTAAGTCTGATAGCATTTAGGTATTCCTATAGCCAGATTAAGGGGGACGCAGTGGATACTGTACTCCAGGCGTCCCTTTGCTCTCCTGATTCATGTCCCAATGTTTAAATATTACAGAGGCTGCTGCATGCATGTGACAATAAAGATGACATTGTAGATTTCATTTTTCTATGTGTTTTTAAGGTTGTTTCAGTTGTCTTTGTTCGATAACAAGAAAATGTTACAAAATAATTGTCTTTCAATTAGGTGGAGCTACGAACAATTTCAGTCTAATATACATACATCCCAACATGACCTATTTCAGGAGGGACAAAATCCACTACCTGGACTCCCATCTTGATATATGGTTACAATAACCTGTGTTGAAATTCCTTTCAACACAGGTTACGTCAATTATATATTAACAAGGAAGTTCAGATGAAGAGCATTTTCTCCCTCCTGGAATGGGTCATGTGTGTATAAAATGAAAATGGACAAAAACATTCAGTGAAATCATTTAAATCAAACAGACACAACTACATTACTGAGCGGCAGGTTTTGTCCGTTTCCAGATTTTCGGAGCAAATTACTGAATTACAAATTACATTTGCTCCCATTCAGTACCAGATTTTTTATTTTACCCAACTAGTTGGATGGTTGGATGAAAGTTGGTCTGATGTGTGGTCAGCATAAGGCTAAGGACATTCTGAGCATCCATCGAGTTAACATTATTGATTACAATTGTTACAATAGTCAGAAGTATTTAATAGATATATTTTTTCAAAAATGCTATTCTTTTGCATTTCAAACATTTTTGTAGACATTTCTACTTGGATTAAAAGATATTTCCATATAACCACTTAAATGTGTTACATTACTGATGGCCTGGGGACAGGTGGAAACTGATCTTGTATTCCTCCCGTTGTATTTATAGTTGATGGTATCGGAAACCCCACAGTCAGAATACTGGCAGTGGCATCCCGACATTCAGAATCCTCACATAGGCCCTTATTAGGGTTACCACCTAGTCCCTTTAATTCCGGACACATATTAATTACACAGGTTCTGTGGCTGGCTGACTTCAAGACTCCACTTCACCTGATTTTAAACTGCCACAGAACCTGTGTAATTAACATGTGTCCGGAATTAAAGGTCCTAGGTGGTAACCCTAGCCCTTATTCAGATCTGAGCTCAGTACAAATTTGTTTGGAAAATGGTCAAAATCATGTGCACTGCAGGTGGAGCAGATGTAACATGTATAGAGAGAGTTAAATTTGGGTGTGGTGTGCTGAAACTGAAATCTAAATTACAGTGTAAAAATAATGTAGCCAGTATTACTCTGCACAGAAACAAAATAACATGTTACATCTGCCCCACCTGCAGTGTACATGGTTTTGCCTATTTTCCAAACAAATTTGTACTGCGCTTAGATCTGAATAAGGCCCATAGTGAATATTTTAATTGTACACCTAAGCCTCCCTCCCGTGCAGCCTAACCTAATTGTCCACCATCGCAGCTGACCCCTAACTCTCCCCCTAGTACCTAACATTGGGGCAGATGTATTAAGCCTTAACAAGAGATAAATTCAAGTGTGATAAGGAGAGATAAACGTCAGCCAATCAGCTCCTTACTGACTTTTTTCAAACACTGCCTGTAACATGGCAGTTAGCAGGTGATTGGCTGGACATTTATCTCTCCTTATCACCCTTGCATTTAACTGTTGTTAAGGCTTAATACATCATCCCCCCTATCCCTAATCCCAGTACTTACCGATTGTCAACCACATCTCGTTTATATCACATCAGCATGGCTTGTATTCTCTGCCTGTTGCAGCTGTCAGTCCCATCTATGCAGCTTGTGTCCTTTCAGGTTTGCTCCATGGCACTAGTTCCTTCCTGAGTTGGATGCCCAAGCAATCACTCCACTCTCTGCCTCTCCCGAGTCTCCACAATATACCCTATCTGTAATTTTAGAGTCATTCTTATTGAATCTTCTCCTCCTGTCCCTGGCCAAGACCCCGTTCTCGCACATCAAGTTCCCACACCTGCTTATGTGTGGATCAGTGGCCTCTGCATTATATGGTGGTCACAACAATGGTCTCTGCATTATATGGTGGTCACAGCAATGCTCTCTGCATTATCTGGTGGTCACAACAATGCTCTCTGAATTATATGGTAAACACTGAGATGCTCCACATTATGTGGTGGTCACTGCAATGCTTTATGTGTTATATAGCGTTCACTTTGTTGCTCTGTGTATTATATGGTGGTCACTGTCTTGCTCCCTATTATATAGTGGTCTTTGTGTTACTCTATTTTATATGGTGATCAATGACACTCTAAATATATATGGTGGTCATTGCATCGCTCTCTGTAATATATATGGCACTTAAAGTTAAATTATCTGTATTATATGGTGGTCACTGTGATGTTCTCTGTTTACATGGCAGTCGCTGCATTGCTCTCTGTATTATATGGTGTTCACTGTGATGTCCTCTGTTTACATGGCAGTCGCTGCATTGCTCTCTGTATTATATGGTGGTCACTGTGATGTCCTCTGTTTACATGGCAGTCGCTGTATTGCTCTCTGTATTCTATGGTGGTCACTGTGATGTTCTCTGTTTACATGGCAGTCGCTGCATTGCTCTCTGTATTATATGGTGGTCACTGTGATGTCCTCTGTTTACATGGCAGTCGCTGCATTGCTCTCTGTATTATATGTTGTTCACTGTGATGTCCTCTGTATACATGGCAGTCGCTGCATTGCTCTCTGTATTATATGGTGGTCACTGTGATGTTCTCTGTTTACATGGCAGTCGCTGCATTGCTCTCTGTATTATATGATGGTCACTACGATGTTCTCTGTTTACATGGCAGTCGCTGCATTGCTCTCTGTATTCTATGGTGGTCACTGTGATGTTCTCTGTTTACATGGCAGTCGCTGCATTGCTCTCTGTATTATATGGTGGTCACTGTGATGTCCTCTGTTTACATGGCAGTCGCTGCATTGCTCTCTGTATTATATGTTGTTCACTGTGATGTCCTCTGTATACATGGCAGTCGCTGCATTGCTCTCTGTATTATATGGTGGTCACTGTGATGTTCTCTGTTTACATGGCAGTCGCTGCATTGCTCTCTGTATTTTATGGTGGTCACTGTGATGTTCTCTGTTTACATGGCAGTCGCTGCATTGCTCTCTGTATTATATGGTGGTCACTGTGATGTTCTCTGTTTACATGGCAGTCTCTGCATTGCTCTCTGTATTATATGGTGGTCACTGTGATGTTCTCTGTTTACATGGCAGTCTCTGCATTGCTCTCTGTATTATATGGTGGTCACTGTGATGTTCTCTGTTTACATGGTAGTCGATGCATTGCTCTCTGTATTATATGGTGGTCACTGTGATGTTCTCTGTTTACATGGCAGTCGCTGCATTGCTCTCTGTATTATATGGTGGTCACTGTGATGTTCTCTGTTTACATGGCAGTCGCTGCATTGCTCTCTGTATTATATGGTGGTCACTGTGATGTTCTCTGTTTACATGGTAGTCGCTGCATTGCTCTCTGTATTATATGGTGGTCACTGTGATGTTCTCTGTTTACATGGTAGTCGATGCATTGCTCTCTGTATTATATGGTGGTCACTGTGATGTTCTCTGTTTACATGGTAGTCGTTGCATTGCTCTCTGTATTATATGGTGGTCACTGTGATGTTCTCTGTTTACATGGTAGTCGATGCATTGCTCTCTGTATTATATGGTGGTCACTGTGATGTCCTCTGTTTACATGGTAGTCGCTGCATTGCTCTCTGTATTATATGGTGGTCACTGTGATGTTCTCTGTTTACATGGCAGTCGCTGCATTGCTCTCTGTATTATATGGTGGTCACTGTGATGTTCTCTGTTTACATGGCAGTCGCTGCATTGCTCTCTGTATTATATGGTGGTCACTGTGATGTTCTCTGTTTACATGGTAGTCGATGCATTGCTCTCTGTATTATATGGTGGTCACTGTGATGTTCTCTGTTTACATGGTAGTCGATGCATTGCTCTCTGTATTATATGGTGGTCACTGTGATGTCCTCTGTTTACATGGTAGTCGCTGCATTGCTCTCTGTATTATATGGTGGTCACTGTGATGTTCTCTGTTTAGATGGTAGTCGCTGCATTGCTCTCTGTATTATATGGTGGTCACTGTGATGCTCTTTGTATTATATGCTAAACAAAAATAACGTATGATAAAAGCACTCTAGAAGGTACCATATACAACCAGTGAATGACACAAGGAATGGATAAAATTCATACAGTACATGTGAAGTTGTATTGCAGTATCAAAGTTGTCCACAGGGGGATATGTAGCAGCAAAGTCTTCTTTAAGTAGAACTCCCATGTTAGTACATTTCCCCCTTAGATTTGGGTGAGATATTAGGTTCCTGTGCAGGGTAAATATCGAGCTGTCATACCATTATTGCTCATCTAATTCATCTTTAGAAAAGGGTTTCCATTATACCATTATATAATTGTCTTTCATGCAGCATTTTTTCAAGAATAAAATACAAATCTTTGCTTGTATACAAAGATAGTGAAATTGATTGATAAACAATGATCACCTTGAATTTTCATATGAAAATAATAGGCAAAAAAGCGAAAATCTGCTTAATCAATTCCCATCTCCTATACCTATACCATGTATTTGTTTCAAATTGTTTTGATGGTAATAATCAATGCAATGTTCATATGGACATACACAATTTAGCTTTTTTGCTTTTTGTTTAATAAACCAAAAACTGCTAACATTCAGAAAATGCACATTCCAGCCTCCTTATGACACTCTTGATGTGAGGCACTCATGGGTAATAATCCCTGTAACATAATCTATCTGATTGGGTCACAGATATGTTGGTTGCTATAATCTGCTATGAAATTTTTATATATTTCTAGAGTTGAGGTAAACCAATAAGAGAAGCCATCGCTGAATGCATATTGAAATTGATGGTACTATTTGACCCAATCTTTTGTACTGTACTGAAGCATGACATGTGAAGCTAATTTACTAACATTGCAAGCAGGTACACAATTTACAATAAATGTCTGCAACCAATCAGCAGTTGGCTTTGATCTTTCTGGTACAAGCTAAATTAATTATAATGAAAGCATTTCATTGGTTACCTTTTTAAAAATATGTTGTGCACTTAAATGACATTTTATTAAATAAGTCAATCAAGAAAACCACTAAATATTAGTATTATTTTCCTTGCATTAGATAAGCCCCCATGTAGCCCTTGGCAAGATACATTTATGCCCCTTATCCTTAGCAGCTCAATACACCCATGCTAAATTGCCTTTGCTAGGGCGTTCTTTGTCACCTTTCCACTATAACACTCTAATTACAGTACCTATGTATGCCCCCAACACTTCTCTTACATGTTCAAGCAGCATCAGGCGATGGTATCTTAAGAACAGCTGTATTTGGGAACATACTGGAATGCTCAAACAGGGATAGGCATTATTTATTTCCTGAAAAGCCATGCAACAAGTGAACCTCTAGACACCCACAACCAGGCCTGACACTAAATAAATAGCACCGACAATTAATAAGTATCCCTAACATTATCAGCAATTACATTTAGTAGTCAAGATCATTCACATTTAATAAATAGGCTCTGTTCCTAAATTAGTTCTGAAATTACATTTATAGCATAGACACGTAGGTTAGACAGCCCGTGGCCTAGGTAAGGGCTGTTTTAGAAGTGCAAGAGAAGAGGGCTGCGAAAACAGGAGGGAAGAGGGCCTACTCCAAGGAGCTTACAATCTAGGAGGAGAGAAAAGGAAGATAAGTGGCATCTCTCCAGCGTGTTTCCCCAGCGTGAGGTGATGACGTCACATGCATAACGGAGAAGTTAAAGCAGGATAGAGGAAGAGAAACCAGCAGACACTGCTGCTTCCCTTGGCTTCGACGCATCCCAGGCCGTCCCAGCATGCCCATCCGCCCGCCCATCCTGTACACAGTAGCCAATAGCTGGCTCTGTGTACAGTCAATTGAATCAGTGGGGGGGATTTGTCATCTCTGCCATGGCCGCACCCGCGCTGCGGCTGACTCCCTCCGGTGCTCAGCCAGTGGGCAGTGGCAGGCAGCAGCATGTCAGTGCGTCCAGCGGGTGCTGGCGCCCACATAGACCCCAATGTGGCTTGCTCCCCCAAGCGGCAGCTGGGGCTGCCTTACAGTAGTTACGCCACTGACATGTGCCCTTCTTTCAGTGTTTCACAAAAAGTGGTAAACTACTTTGTTGTGTATAGCGTATACATTTCTGCCAGCTTCCAAAGAACTCAAAGCCATACGTGGTTTCAGTGAAGCCTATTGTGGCATTGCGGAGTCCCTGCTGGGTGAAAGTGCCATGCATATGACACAGCAGCCTCTCGCTGTCAGCAGTAAACTATTAGAAGCAGAGGCTGGTGATGTCACTGGACCTCGCTGGAGAGGTAAGTAATGTTCAATAGCAACTGCACATTTGTTAGTATCACTGCATTACTAAACTAAATATGATGTTGGTAACAAGTCTTGTTATAAAATGGGCCTATGGATTACAATTACAGTATGAAATGCCCCCTGCACCCTAAAGGTGCGTACACATGTACAGATTTCTGTCTGATCTATCTGGTGGGAACAAAAACCTGGAAATGGGAGCAACTGAAAATCAAAAAGTTGTTCCCAAACACTTGAAAACAGACAGTGATCAGTCAGACAAATTGTTTAATCGTTCTGATATAACAAATTTATCAAAGCATATATATTTTTTCTGTTTTCCTGCATTTGGGTGGAAATTTTTGATTGTCATATTCTCCCACACATTTCCAGGTTTTTGTTTCCACCAGATAGATCAGACAGAAAATCTGTACATGTGTACACACCTTTAAACTGACCATACACTTGTCCAATTTAGCCACTTTTCACCCAATTCTGATGTACAGGACTGAGAAATCGGCTGAAAAGTGGCCAAATCGCAGGTGTTTGACAGCTGATCCAATCCGCGGGCCCCTGCGCATTGAAATTGGAGGTCGGACCACCTGCTGCATATAGCTTGTGGGATCGGACTGCCTCCGGCAGCGGTGAATAGGCATCATATGCAATATATCACATGCGATCCTGCTGCCTGGGATGCTTCCGGTCAGTTCATGAATATCTTCAGCACATAAGTGTATGGGGGACCTTTACACCCTATTTAATACCTTTGAAGGCATGTGTGCAGCAGGGAACACATGATACTCTCCACACAATATCGACATTCTTTCCTATAGGATTGTCATATGCCATCCATGTGGGTGCCCTGCAGCACTAATCCCTCCAAGGCCCAGCACCCCCTTCTATATAAACCAGGAGCAAATACTAGAGCTGCCTGTCCTTAATGAAGGGCTGCTAATGAATGAACAAAGGCTTGGGAAAGGAATCTCAGCCTGCAAAACATTTTTTTAAGAAAGTTCTGAAGATTATAGAGTCACGTGGAGGCGGGCTAGAGGCTGTGGTCTGAGTATTCTGACATGAGTGAGATTAGAGAGAACGTTTAGTTTGGCAGAAACAGGCTGCATGTAATAATCACTAATTGATTGATTAATTAGCTGTTTAATACATGCAATGAGTTGCTTCAGTTAGGCTGAGAAAAGGGGCGTATCCTCCCTCCCTGCTGACGGCATCTAGTGCTAATCATCTCTCGGTATAGCTGTGACTTATTTACTAAGAGGCTGTTACTCCAGGTGATAGTCACCAGCCATGCCGTACGCCGCGCATCTCGGGCTTGTGCTGCTTGCGGTGTGCTCGCTGCATCTGGCTCAGGCACAGTTCCCCAGGGCTTGTACCACGGTGGAGGCGCTGGTGAACAAGCGCTGCTGCCCTCCGCTGGGACCGGACCCAGCCAATGTGTGCGGCTTGCTGCAAGCCCGCGGCAGGTGTGTGACAGTGGTAGTGGATGACCGGCCCTGGAGTGGCCCGTACACCCTGCGCAACGTGGATGATCGGGAGCGCTGGCCTCTGAAGTTCTACAATGCTACCTGCCAGTGTGCTGGTGAGTATTCCTTCTAATTACTATCTACTGTATATGTATTATTCTCACTAGATTATTACATAGGTTACGGCACAATTCTCCCCCTCTCTTTCCTCAACTGAATGTTCAATTATTCTCTGTAAAGTGCTGTGGAATGTGTGTGCTATATAAGAAACTGTTAACAAATAAATACAATCATACTATTATAAATTGCTTCCGGTTACTTAATACCATTTCATATTCTAGTTCCGTGGTTCCCAAACTGTGTGCCGCGGCTCCCTGGGTGCCTTGGGGGTGCCACAAGTTGGTGGTCCAGGACCAATTCAAATTATTTATTGACAAAACCAGTGCTGGTGGCTGTTAATCATAAAATCATACCTCCCAACATGACCCTCTCCAGGAGGAACACAATACTCCTGTTTCTGGACTTCCCTGGTAATGTATGATTGCCATCACCTGTTTTAAACGGGTTAATTGATAAGAAAGGTGTCACCACAGGTGCTGGCAATCCTACATTAAGAGGGAAGAGCAGGAGCAGAGCATTCTGTCCCTCCTGGAGAGGGTCATGTTGGGAGGTAAGTAAAATATGTGTACAACTCGGGTACTATTTAAGTCACCTGTGCTCAAGCCCGGATATCACTAAAACCTGCACTGTTGGTGTGCCTTGAGGAACGTGGTTGGGAATGCCTGCTCTAGGGTGCCGTGAGTCCAAAAAAGATTGGGAACCCCTGTTCTAGTGATTACTATATGATGGGATTTATCTAGTTAGACCGGTGGTTCCGATCCTCTGATCCGTTGTACCCTGGGGTGACTTGGTGGACTTTCAGGGGTGCCCTGGATGGGTGGTCCATGACAATCTTAACATTTTTTTGTCAATGTAATAGGCAAAATGTGGACAAACAGAAGTGAATCCTGCCAATTACCGCACGATAGGATGAGATATGAACACAATTTAATGTAATATATATTTTTAGCAATGGAAAATTTTTGCTCCGGGGTGCCGTGAAAAATATTCTGATACCCAGGGGTGCATGATTCAAAAAAGTCTGGGAACCACTGAGTTAGACCATAAACTACTGAAATGCCTGTATAAAACACTGGGGCAGATGTATTAAGCCTTAACGAGATAAATGCAAGGGTGATGAGGAGAGATAAACATCCAGCCAATCAGCTCCTTACTGACTTTTTTCAAACACAGCCTGTAACATGGCAGTTGGCAGGTGATTGGCTGGACGTTTATCTCTCTCTTTATCACCTTTGGATTTATCTCTTGTTAAAGTTTAATACATCTGCCCCATTGTCTCAAACCTAGGTAACCTGGTGTTTCAGGTATTGTATAAATGACTACCCCAGACTTAACTTTGCAGAAGTTTAGTTCTGGGATATTCCATTATTTATTTATTACCAGTCATTTATGTAGTGCATGCATATTCTGCATTGCTGTACAGAGAATAGTTGGCAACGTTAGTTCTATGCTAACAGTTTAAGATTTTTTTTTTTTTTAAATCGCTGTTCACTGGCTCAGTAATGCATTATCTATATTGTAGCCATTCAGTGTTAAATGTTTACGATAAGGCTAAAATGAATGACAGTTGCAGAATTTATCACTGTGCTAGAATCTCTATTAGTTTAGTTTACAGGTTCCTAAATGGCAAGGTTTACACTGGTTGCTATTTCCACCATGTCTGCTCATTGCAACAAAATATACACAGACTGTCTCATTTTACTCTTATAAGAATAAATAAATAAAACCATTCATTGTCATCGCTTTGTCTGTCTGTCCTGGGCAGTTAGAATGTATTCTGTCAGCCTAGATCGTACCCATGGCCAAATGCATGGAGGGGCATTTGGTGTGGTTGTCCTGGGGCCTCAGGCTCACACAAGGATATCATTTAAGGATCAAATAGGGTTCAAGACTAACAATGTGGTTAAAAGGGGCAGGTTAGATGGCCGGAATGATTCATGGCTGCTGTCATTCTGTTTCTGTTAATGAAGGTACTGTATTCCAGCCTGTCAATGTATATGATTTATCCCCAAAATAGCTAATTATTGTATTTCCCTATATGTTTTAGCCGCACTCACACAATTTGAATATTTAAAGTGTGAAAAGTTTTTCACATTTTTTATTTTATTCACCCGAATGTCGACACTGAAACGTAGCACCGTGTTCCCTCGCATGGCTCTCTGCACTCTCCAAGCTATGGGCACGGTGCCTTGCTACGCTCGGCACACTTTCGTTCTCCCACCATGCTTTAGTGGATTGTAGGGCATTAAATGCCGCCTGTTGACGAGCCCCATGTCCACCTAGTGACCTCATTGCTGCATATAAAATATCTAACTACAAATATAACTTTATTGCGAGGGCCCCATAAATTTGTTATCCAGGGCCACCACAGACCTTAATCCAGCCATTGCTGTACCATACAAGTAGTTGCCTAAATTCCAAGGACTGTGGGCCAAATGTTTTAAGCTTTAACAAGTGATAAAGGGGACAATGCTAAAGTATCAACTTTATAGCTCCTGTCCTTTTTCAAACACAGCCAGTAACATTGTAGTCGGTACCTGATTTGGCTGCTACTTTTATCATTTTGAAAACAGGCAAAACGCACTACGTGTGTAGGGGACAATGCAATCTGACTAGATTAATAGTCAAACATTAGGTTAGCACAGATGGCTCAGCACACATTGCTGGTGTATAGCATGGGTATCTGTGTTACCTCAGATCGCTTTACACAGAAAGTACCCTTTTGAAATGGAAGGCTGGATATGTCAGCCCTAATGCATTGGGTCGGAATCAGATGGATAAATACTGTTAAGATGTGACTGTTAAGATGCACCTCAACATTGTTTTCAGCTATTAGAAAACAATGTGTCGTTCTGCATAACCAAGCACTCACTCAGCAAGAAGTACCTGTGCTAGCTGTAATCACACTGTATGTACTTACACAGAATAGCGAGCCTCAGTGG
The DNA here is from genome assembly GCF_055691185.1 of Crinia signifera. NCBI lineage: Eukaryota > Metazoa > Chordata > Amphibia > Anura > Myobatrachidae > Crinia > Crinia signifera. The sequence goes on from NC_139218.1 coordinate 286,605,370, forward strand.
GGTTATACTATAGCTTGTGAGTTGCCGTTGGCTGCAAGATGCACATGATCTATAGCAGCATTATTTGGTCACCCTGTCACATTTAGTACCTATGTATAGGGGGGGAAAATGTATCAATAATGAGTAGTATCAATAATGAGTAGTATATTCACCAATCTGCTTCTAGCTAGCATTTATCTAGTACAGACTATAAAATGATATACGTTGATGGTTTGCTATGGGTGACTCATACCTCCCAACTGTCACGATTACAGCGGGACAGTCCCGATTTTAGGGTCCTGTCCCGCTGTCCCACCCGCGGCAGGCATTGTCCCGCTGCGGGGGGTGGCAGTTGGGAGACCCCCCCAATCTAGTAGAATAGACGCTGTGCGCACAGCGTCTATTCTCGTATGAAAATGAGGTCACGGCTAATTAGCATAAGCCGCGTGAGTGTCCCTATTTCTACAGGTCAGAAGTTGGGAGGTATGGTGACTGCTGTACACTTTAGAACTGGGGTAGCCAACTCTAGTCCACGAGGCTACCAACAGTGCAAGTTTTCCAGATCTCCTCACATAATCACAAGTGAAGTAATTGGCTCCACCTGAGGATCTCTTATGTGTTAGTGAGTAACAAGTACACCTTTGCAGCAGCTAGGTTGCCAGGAAAATGTGAACTGTTTGTAGCTCTCGAGGACTGTAGTTGGCTACCACTGGTTTAGAAGGTATGATACGTTTTCCCATAGTGACTATTTGTTCCTGTTGTTCACCATTATGGGGACTCTATTCTTTGCTGTTAAGCATTCCACAGTGTTTCTGGCTAACAGACCAGTCCCGTGGCATTGGTTTGTACTGAGTGATTTAGCAGCACAATGCTGGTCAGGTGACTTATCTGGGAATTTGGAAGCTAACTCTAATTCCTCAATGCAGGGGGTGGGCCTGCTAGCTTGCTAAGGCTCAACGCCCCCCCCCCCTTTTTTTTTTTTTTTTTCTTCCCCGTTTACTATTACAGTGGTTGTGGGAATTTAATAGGGGTGAATATTCACTAACCCATGATCTCGAAAGCCCTGAAGTAGAAAATTTAGTGGTAGTGGGCAAAGGTTTTATTGGCTTTTATTCTATACATTATGCCGAGCACTGCTAACTCTGTACACTTGCATACTGCCAGGAACAATGAAAAAGCCAGAACGGTGGCTAGGGGGAAGGCTGGGTGTATAATTGTATTAATCATTTCTAGCCCATGTGATCCCAATTACCCATACTGCTATATCCATGCAATGAGACTTTTCATTACAGCACCTGAAGTAGATACTGTATGCCGAAGATCCTTGCAAATAGATTTAAATATATATAACTGGCCAACTAATGTTAAATTAGAAATTGGTTTTGGGTGATCCCCTAAAGTAGACCTAACAGCTTGGACAAGGTGTGATTAGTAATGTTGGGACCTTCTACAGGTGCTTAATCTCCTAGAGTTTGGGTCCCCTTTACTATTGTATCTGTCACACCCTCTCCTGTACTTGGTGCCTCTATTCTGCACTGTTTAAATGGAGACATACTTGTTTTATTAAGGCACTCCTATTCACTGACTGTAGGGGTGTAATGATGCGACCAACAAAATTCAAAAATAATGTTAACTGGTTTTACATTCCAGCTTTCTTTTTTCTTTAAAACTTCTGTTTCTGTCTCTCTCAGGGAACTTTTCTGGATATAACTGTGGAGACTGTAAATTTGGCTGGACGGGACCAAATTGCGACCAGAGGAAGCCACCAGTTGTGCGGAAAGACATCCTTTCTTTAACTCCCCTGGAGAGGGCTCGTTTCTTAGAAGCACTGGACCTTGCTAAGACCACCATTCATCCGGACTATGTGATCGCTACTCAGCATTGGCTTGGTATTCTTGGCCCCAATGGAACCGAACCCCAAGTATCAAATGCCAGCATCTATAACTTCTTTGTCTGGCTTCATTACTATTCCGTCAGGGACACACTCCTAGGTTTGTTCATGATTTTTGAGATCACAAGATGCAATAATTAGGAACTAAAGCACTAGATTTGTGGCCAGAGCTTGCATGCACAAGCTTTGTGAAGGAATAAGGGGAATGCAGTAAACATTAGAAGTTACAGTAAGAGGAGTTGCTCCTAGATTGTCAATTTATTGTATGTACAACATTCGGTCCATACACACTGGGCGATTATGCCAAGTGTGTATGGACAGCGATGACGGCTGTCATCGCTGGGGGTAAAGTCGCTCAGTGCATACACACTGAGCTGCTTTCCCCCTGCCCAGCGCTGTCAGCATGGGGGATAGTGGACGGCTTTGTATAGCGCAGCGCTATGCAAACCCATCCTCAAAGCCACTCATCTGCTGGTAATACCGGCAGATGAGCGGCTTTCCCGGCAATGATGTGGGAGCGCACATCACAGCTCATCACTGGGCCATACACACTGGGCGGCGACACTCAAACTTGGTGTTTTGAGAGGCTTACAGCTCAGTCGCCCAGTGTGTATGGGCCTTAAGTGCAAAAGTGAAGCAGCTAACTTTTTTTTTTGGGGGGGGGGGGGGGGGTAGCATTTTTTTTTTCTTTTGCACTTTAAATAAACAATGGAACAGAAATTTAAGTTTATTTGCTCTACTATGAATACTATTTATTCCTATAAAATAACTTGCCCAGAGATCGATCTATTCTGTACAGCTATTAAAAAGCAGCAGACCTAGAAGTGAACCTTGCTATATCATTACTCTGCCATACTAGCTCCTCATAATAACTTGTAAGAAATTGCTCCACTGGCACCTAATTAATCTATTGATTGTCCTGCATAAGATGCTCATTTATCCTCACATAACTTTGGTGCAGCAATGAATATAGAATGCTTAAATCCTACAGCACAACTTAAAACCAGCTTTTTTTCCCCTTTCTGCCACAGGGCCAGGGCGTCCATTCAAAGCCATTGATTTGTCTCACAAAGGCCCAGCTTTTGTTACTTGGCATCGCTACCACCTGTTACTGTTGGAGAGAGAGTTACAGGTAATGCAGCACTAACTGGTTGCCATACAAAACAATCTTTGATGTCCGTAATTCCTATCATATGTAGTAACAACTGTAGAATTACAGTAAGTTGTGAAATGACTATCCAATGTGGGCTAATACATGAATTATGCATAGAGGGCCTAATTCAAAGTGGATTGCAAAAGACAACTCTTAAATAGACAAAACTGTGCTGTACTGCAGGAGGGGCAAATGTGACGTGTAGAGTTTGGGTGTGCTACAGTAACTTGTTTACCTGCAGGGTAAATACTGGCAGAATGATTTTTTAGACTGCAATTTCAGATTGAACACATCCCACCCAAATCTAAAGGATCCTACACACGTAGAGATTTGAACAGTGCTAGTACGCTCAGTGCACAGCGATACATGCTGTATATTAATCGCAGGGCGATAGCAACGCATGGAGCCTTACATCGCTATTTCCCCGTAGCTCTCTGTACATGTTACGTTTGTCTCACATGCAGTGCAGGATGGCTTTGTCCATTTTCCAAAGATTTGTCTTTTGTGGTCAACTCTGAATCAGTCCCTTAACCCTTTGGGTGGTATCCCCGGAAATTTTCCGGGCTCAGCTGTGCTGCCATGTCCCGGAAAATTTCTGGGCATACCACTAATATGCAGTAGGTGCACGCCAGTGGTGCCTCCCAGGTGTGCATCACCTCTAGAGCCCCCCACCATCACCTTTGCTCCAGCTATCATACGCTGGAGCTCCTCCCAAGCGGCAGGCTTGGGGAAGTTCGGGGAGGACTTGGCAGTGCTCAGAAGTTCAGGCGCCAGAGTCCTCCCGAGCCACCACGAACATCCCCCGAGCCTGCTGCCTGTGGTCACTGCTGTGACTTGCGGCATGGGAGCTCCAGCATACAAATGCTGGCGCGGAGGTGAGAGGAAGCCCCTACAATCTCTGGTGGGTTTTGCTGGGGCAGGACAAACCTGCCCTGGTAGGTTTGTCCTGCCCCAGCAAAATCCACCACTGAAAGGGTTAAGGCTACATTCTGAAGGATAGTGGTTCAGTCCACAAATTGGCAATATTGAAGGAATTCATAGTGGATTGTCTTTTGCCTTGGTGTGTGGTTTTTTTTATTTTTTTTTATCCTCAACAGAAAATGCTTGCCGATGAGTCCTTTGCTTTGCCATACTGGAACTTTGCCACTGGCAGAAATGAGTGTGATGTCTGTACAGATGACTTGTTTGGTGCACCCAGACCAGATGACCCTTCTCTAATCAGTCTGGGTTCCAGGTTTTCACGTTGGGAGATTGTCTGTGACAGGTAAGATCTTTCATAAGTTCTATAACGTTAAAAAATTCTTGAAACTGCGAAGTGACCTTGCCCAATTCAATATCTCCATCCAGCACTTGGACCTGGGAATGATGAATGCACTACCTTCGGCTTGTGCACTACTGCAGCAGGACAATGTCTTCAGCTTTGTCCTCCATGTTAGGTCTTGCCCCCGAGAGTCTACAGCCATAAAGACTGGTGTCTGTACTGAGCCTTGGAGAGAAAGTACCAACAAGTTGATTCAGGAGCTGGTTGGTGCTTTTAGCCTTGGAGAGAGATAAAAGTACCAACCAGCTCCTGTACATGGCAGTTCTAAATCAATTGGCTGGTACTTTCTCTCCAATGCTTAGTACATTGACACCACAGTCCCTATGGCACAGTCTCCCACTTGGGCACAAGTCTTAGCATGAAGAATGGCGCAGAAGACATGGTCTCCCTGCATTTTTGCAGTAGCTCACAAAAACAAAAATCGGTACTTGTGAGTTATCCGGGCGTCCGATTTTTTGATTGTATGCCTTAAGTTAAGGCATACAATCAGATGCGATGCGATATCGCATCGCATGCGACCATCGGATGCGATGACCCGATTTTTCCATAGGAATCAATGTTAAAATGATTCCTATGGAAAAAGGGGTCCTTTTCATACCCCTACTATCCAAGTGGGCATGGAGTTGGATATAAACCTGTGGCGAGCGTAGCGAGCCACCGAGCCCGAAGCATGGCGAGCGGACGGTATTCCGTGTCCCCTCGCGGGGCTCGCCACGCTTCGGGCTCGGTGGTTTGCTACGCTCGCCACAGGTTTATATCCAACTCCATGCCCACTTGGATAGTAGGGGTATGAAAAAAAGGACCCTTTTTCCCATTGAATTCCATGTTAAAATGGACTCAGTCCATTTTAACATTGATTCCTATGGAAAAATCGGGGCATCGCATCCGATGGTCGCATGCGATGCGATGTCCCGATCCGACCCGATTTCAAAATCGGACGCCCGGATAACTCACAAGTACCCAAAAATCATTACCAGTGGACAAGTCTTCAGGTGTATACCCAGCCTTACAGTTCCACTAGCCAAGATCACACTAAGCTTATAAGACACTGTTTGACCAGAATCCTGTCTAACATGAATCTAATTAGTGTGATATGTATTTAATGAGGAGGCACTTGATCATATGTTAACCAAAGGTTTGATGTCACCTGTGCAGACTGCCTTTCTGTGGCCTGGTATATGACCTATTCCTATGTGATTTATTATGGCTGCTCATACCCTCTCTTGTGTGGTTTTATTTTGTGTATAATGACCCTTTGGAGTAAGGGAAGGGTGCTAGAGAGCAGGGCTGTCTGCTAGAGGCACCATCTCTCACCTTGTGCATGGTGTCTCCATCTCTATCCTCAATGTTAGAAGTACTAGCTCCTGAAGGTTTCCTGAAATACAGATTGCACTTACAGAAGGTAATTATCCCAGGTGCTTCAACTGCACCATGACTGCTATACTGCTGCCTCAGGTCCATATTGGGACATCAACACAATTCTCATATTTTGGGCTCTATACACCACCACAATGGATTTGATTTGAGGGTATAAACATCCAAATCGGGCAAACGGTGTAGGAATTACAACAGTTTCTATATGTGCCTCCCACTTTTTAAGGGACCAAAAGTAATGGGACATAACGCAAAAGCTATTTCATAGACCAGTGTGGGCTATTCCCTCGTTATTTCATAATCAATTAAGCAGGCAAAAGGTCTGGAGTTGATTCCAGGTGTGACATTTGGAATCTGTTGCTATAGACCAGGCTTTCCCAACCACCGTCCTCAAGGCACACCAACCGTGCAGGTTTTAGTGATATCCAGGCTTCAGCACAGATGGTTTAATCAGAATCAGTCAGGTACTAATTAAGTCACCTGTGCTCAAGCCTGGATATCTACAAAACCTGCACTGTTGGTGTGCCTTGAGGACTGTGTGTGGGAATGCCTGCTATAGACTCTCAATAGGAGATCCAAAGAGCTGTCACTATCACTGAAGCAAGCCTTCATTAGGCTGAAAAATCAAAACGACCCCATTAGAGAAATAGCAAAAAACATTAGGTGTGGCCAAATCAACTGTCTGGAACATTCTTAAGAGAACTCTGCAACACAAAAAGACCCGGAAGACAACTGTGGTGGATGACAAAATAATTACTTCCCTGGTGATAAAAAACCTCTTCACAACAGTTGGCCAGATCAAGAACACTCTCCAGGAGGTTGGTGTATAGGTTTCAGTCAACAATCTTGAGAAGAGAAGTAAATATAGAGGGTTCACCACAAGATGTAAACCATTGGTAAGCCTCAAAAAAACAGAGAAACCAGATTAGTTTGCCAAACCACATCTACAGTAAAAAAAAAGCCTTTACAGTTCTGGAAAAACATCCTATGGCCAGATGAGACAACCATCCACTTGTACCAGAGTGATGAGAAGAGCATGGAGATGGAAAGGAACTGCTCATGATCCAAAACATACCACCTTATCAGTGAAGCATGGTGGTGGTAGTGTCATGGCATGGGCATATATGGCTGCCAAGGGAACTGATTCCCTTGTATTTATTGATAACGCTGGATAAGAAATTGCTCATAATGACCATGAAATTGAAAGATTTGTTGCAGTTTTATAGTTCACATTTGTTGTTTTCCTAAACAAATAGCTTAATATACATACACAACATCAACAATAATAATATTAATGATTGCTTTTAATGCTGCTTTCATTTTGCAAGTCGCTTGTACTCTATTTCTGGGGCATCTGACATGCATCCAACAATATGCTGCTAGCATTGAAACATTCCATTTCCCCTGGTATCTCTTCTCCATCTCTGAAATATCCTGGTGAAAAATGTTTACAGTGTTAATCACTAATGGCAGTTAGCTGGGAAAAAAAAATAAGTGAGAATGAAGAAAATGCGTCTTCAAAGACATATTGCACCCAAGTGTCTGATATGAGGAAATATTTTTAACCAGATCAAAGAAGTCTGCTGCCTTCTTATTTCCCAAAAAGTTTTGTGCTACCACAAGCAAAAGGATCTTCAAAACTTGAACTAATAAACAATTTTAAACATCATATTCCTGTTCAGTGCATTGAAATGAGTAAGAATTGGTGTTTTTTATGTAGGATCCTTTTTGGCTGCTGATAAATGCATCAGGATGAATTCTAAAATTTCGGGCAAGATCTGCTCATATTCAGTCAAATGCATCAGAACTCATTGGACAGCGCTTCACAGTGCAGATAGACTTTGCAGTACGCTTCGGGTCATTGTCCATCGCCTGACCTGAATCCGATTGAGCATGTATTTCACTTGATGAAGACAAAACTTAAGGGAAAATGCCCCAAGAACAAGCCAGAACTGAAGCCATTTGCAGTAGAGTTCTGATGGAGCATCAACAGGGATGAAATAAAGCATGTGGTCTGTGTTCCAGACTTCACGCTGTAACTGGCTGCAAAGTATTTGCAACAAAGTATTAAAGTGAAAAAGTTTGATTTAGGATTGTTTAGTTTGTCAATTTTTGGACCCTTAAAAAGTGAGAGTAACATATAGAAACCGGTGTAATTCCTACACCGTTCTCCTGATTTTTTTAGATGTAAATACACTCAAATTAAATCTGAAAGTCTGCAGTTAAAGCACAACTTGTTTGGTTCATTTCAAACCCATTGTGGTGGTGTATAGAGCCCAAAATAAAAATTTTGTCCCAATATTTATGGACCTGACTGTATGTACAAACGTAGGTGTCTCGTGTAATTTGCAGGTCACCTGTATTCCCCTAAACACTCCTATCTGAATCTGGTACATAAATTATGGGTATTATGCGCTGTTTATACCTACTGCATTAACCCTGTGACAATTTTTAAGTTCTCTACAAAGCTAACCTCCATTATATTATTTACATACATTATAAATTTACATACATAACAAAAGCGTGCGCCCACAAAGCTTTTTTCTGTATCATGTTTGCCCTCCTTGAGCAAACAAAACCCCTCATTCATTAACCTCCATTACACACAACTGCCATCAATATAAAGTATAGGATCTTCGAACAACCTTCTCTACTGTGATTTTAAAAGGTTTGCACATATTAATAGAATATTCTGAAATTCTATGTACTGTTCACTTACAAGTAAAGTTATTTTCAAAGACACTACGGCTGTCCTCTCCCTCCCCAGCCTTTAATAAAAAGGTATACTTACTGTAAATGATGTGACTAATGAAGTATTAAACCCATAGTAGTGGTGATTGCCTCTAATTATTCCAAAACTATGCCAAATCTGGTCAGCAGTCTCATTGAATTTATTTTGAGTCCTTTCATCTCTGGAGACATATGATTACCATACATATGATGGCGCAATATTGACTTGTATATGAGTCAAGTGCAGTGTATTAAACCATGACTGGTTTAGATGAGGAATGCAGTGTACCTTACATTAAATCTATCACATTGCCTAGTGGGGAACTTGCATGATATTTGTCATGGTGCTTCTGAGTCATCTGCTTGGCTCAGAGCAAGTCGATGGCTTTATCCAGCTCAGAATCTGAAGGCGGAATTCAATGGGGGTATATCTGTATTGAAGTCAGGACAACGCCTCTCCACAGGCTGTGTAATGCAATGACCAGGACTCTGACATGCCAATATCCTATACCTTTGCATTCACATGTCCCCGACTAACCCATATGCAGATGGTGCGCCAAGCTTCACATCCCTCTTCCTCTTATGTAGCAGCACTTTTCTTAGAAATCTAGGCTGAATTCAAAGGTCAAAATGACAAATCATGGGATTTGAAAACTAGGGAAATGCAAATGTACCTAATAATGCGGCCCAATTAACTGGTAAAATTATTTGTAGGTTGTAATAAAGTATTTGCGTGTGATGCAATGTGCCGTTCGACTTTATAATGTTTGCCAAAGATGATTATCTGTGGAAACATCATTCAGTTGAGCACTTTACTACCCTTCTCCAGGCTTTATACAATTTTTAGTTTCATGTCCTGGGAAACCATATCTAACTTCACCTTACAGGCGAGGTCTGTTCATGGGTGTAAGGTTCTGTTTATTGCCCTTACCAAAGTATTTGTTCTCATGATAGTAACAAAAAAAAAAAATCAGTCTTCCCCCTTGATATCTGCAGTATTTATTCTATAGGGACTGTAAAGAACTCTGTTTAATTTCTAGCTTAGATGAGTACAATCGCCTGGTCACACTATGCAATGGAACAAATGAAGGACTTATTCGGAGGAGTACAGCTGACCGGTCTGGTGGGAATCTGCCAACTATGGATGATGTAAAGAAATGTCTCTCGCTTGGAGAGTTTGACCGTCCGCCTTACTTCACAAACTCTACTTCAAGCTTCCGGTATGTGGTTTTGCTGATCTGTGGAGTTTTTTAAAGTTATGATATTGTGCTTGTGGTATGAATCTAGGGTCATTATTTGGTTTAATATAAAATAGAGTGGCTTGTACTGATTTTGTTCTGAATTTGATCTGAAATTTATTCCAAATGTTGTGTAAACTTTATCAGCAATGACTAACCATGCATAACTAAATCTTGTGTTTGAATAATGACAGTGCCTTAAGCCTTCCAGGACAGGTTCAATTGGCCTGTAACATGGCTGAAAGGAACCACCCCTCTGGCCCATTCTGTTGTAGATATTGGTTACTGTGCTGCATCACCCACTTCTTGTTGTTGCTGCGAGAGTGTAGATGTCCTCCTATGTTTGGCCACTGCTATCTTGTCACTTGATTACAATGTATATTCTGACTTATGCCAAACGGCATTTAGCTTAAATATCTTCATTTTCTAGGCCAAACACTATTGCATGTTAAATGGATTGGTATTACAAATGGCCGCTGGATGGCTTGCTGACAGTGTATCCTGGTGGTCACAATGCAGATGGTGAAATCAACTTGTGGTGACCACAGTAAAGCCTGCAAGGGTTTTTTTTTTTTTTTGTGCTCCCCACTGGCCGTGGGGATTCCAACAGTCAGCGAGTTATACCGAACACCTACAAATGTGATTATGCTTGATTTTTTTTTTTTTTTTTTTTCCCTGTCCTGGTTTGCACTTTTTTATTGCCTTTTTAATATGATATTGCTTGGCGTTTACTCAGTTACTCATTATGGCATATTAGTATACAGTATATGAATGTGCATCTTAATGCTCCTAGTATTACTAGGTTTTGGCTTACACTTGCATAATATTGAGTTACCATCTGACAATGAAGACTTATTGCCTTAAGTTCTTTTTTTCTTGAGTGTAGATCCAGATCTCTTATAATATTTTTTTTAATTATTTATACAGGAATGCACTTGAAGGTTTTGAGGAGCCAAATGGAACACTGGACTTCCCGGTCATGAGCCTTCATAACTTAGTACACACATTCTTAAACGGAACCAGTGCATTGTCCCACTCTGCTGCCAATGATCCTCTCTTTGTGGTATGTATGTTATATAGTAGACCCACCTACCACTCTGAATCGACTGCCCATGTCTGAAGGGCTTTATACTCCAGAATTGGTAGGAGTCCCCTTACGAGGGGGGTATTTGCTGGCATTTGTCTGATCCTTTTAGTAGGAAAATTGTAGTAACCAAAGATAATCCAGGGAAATGGTGGAAGAGCTTACACACTTTACATGTCCTGTACATCTTTGTTAGCTAGAACGCCTTTTACAGAGAATGGCTAAGTGTACCCTGAGCTGAAACAGTCTCCTAATTACAAGACTTGTGACTCTAGGTAATCTAGTTTTCCAGATATTGAATGGCTTTATCATAACCTTTTGCAAATGCATAGAACATACACCCCTCCCAACTGTTACCTGATCTAATATCGCTGATTGAGTATTTTATAATGTCCCTGATGCACCCCCATACAACATTTAATGATCTCTAAGCTTCAAAAATGATAAAATGGAGAGTGATAAACAGCCAGCCAATCAGCTCCTACCTGCCATGTCACAGACTGTGTTTGAAAAAATGTCAGACAGGAGCTGATTGGCTGGCTTTTATCACTCTCTATTTTATCACTTTTGAAGCTTAGAGAATCTGGCCCTTAGTCTTACTTGTGAAGATGTCCGCTGCTCCTTCCTGTAATTTGATGGTTAAGGAAAGTGGTACTGGGTTTCTTCCCGGCAGGGTCCTTTCATATTGAAAACCTTGGTCTGGGTTTCTTGTACCCTACTGTTCTTGTGTGTGTGTGTGTGTGTGTGTGTGTGTGTTTTGTATGTTGTGTTAATGTATGTTTTATTTCTAGGTTCTCCACTCATTCACTGATGCAATATTTGATGAATGGATGAAGCGATTTCAGCCCACAGATGCTGTTTGGCCACAGGAACTTGCACCACTAGGACACAATCGCATGTACAATATGGTGCCTTTCTTTCCTCCTATAAAGAATGAGGAGCTCTTCACACCAGCTGAGCAGCTAGGATACACCTATGCTATTGAATTACCAGGTAAATATTTAAAGTCCTTCAATTTGGCTCCTATCTGCACCCTACTGTTCCTGTAATCCCACCTCCTTACATCTATAATTGTGTACACCTTGTGTGATATTTTTTTTTTTGGCTTACAATTTTGACTAGATTGTCAAAATTGTATAGAAAGTTGGCCAAAATTGCAGTGTTAACACTGCTTGCAATACCGATGCGCAGCAACTTGGTCACTATTGCATGGCTAAAAACTGTGCAGGCAAGGCAATTTTGACTGTTGCTTGTAATGTATTTGGATATAGGCCAAATCGCACATAGTCAAAACATCAAGTGAGGATTGTTGTATGGTTCTATGCTCTGGGGAGTTTCAGGGAAACTGCATAGTCCAAATCAGTGGTATTCAACCTCGGTCCTCAAGGAACCCCAACAGTGCACATTTTCCAGGTCTCCACACAGAATCACAGGTCAAATAATCAGTTACAGCTGTGATCTTTTAATGTTTCAGTGAATGAGTTCACCTGTGCACCTGGAAAACGTGCACTGTTGGAGGTCTTTGAGGACCGACGTTGAGAAACCACTGGTTCAAATCGTCCATAGCCAAAATCACACAGTGTTTACACAGCTTTAAAGTTCAGGCTTTAAAATATTACACCAGAACTCGCCTGATATTGTAGCACACAACGGTCTAAACGCATAGTTTGATCTATTTGTAGGATTTAGCAGTTCAATTATTTGGAAGCAATTGAAATACAGATAAAGCCAGAGGCTCCCAACAGCAGTCCTCAAGGCATCCCAATAGTCCAGGTTTTAAGTCTATCCATGCTTGGCCACAGATGACTTAATTAGTACCTCAGCCAATATGACTTAATGAGCTTAGCCTCAATACACCCAAACTTGGACTGTTTGGGAACTTCTGGATGAAACTGTAGGTTTATACTTAATTACATGCATATCTCACTAATGACCTGGAAGACAGATAGCACTGTGGGTATTCTAGTGAGCTGGTACAGGTACCTATGGACCGTGCACTAAAGTAGCATTCTGAAGCTATAGCACCATATTCAGCTAGTTAAGTGTTAACCAGCCAAATGGATGGTTACATCATGGATCAGTAGGAAGTGGAAGCTGGTATTGAAGTAAGATTTTATGCAGTGTCAGCACTTTCTTTACTAATTACTACATATTTACCAACAAATTCTGTAACAAACCTAAGTTATGTTTTCTTCCCCCTTCAGCCGCCGACACGGACAGTCGTGCAGTTGCCGTGGTTATTGCATCAACTGTTGGTGGAGTCCTCATAGCCTTGCTTGTCCTCTTGGTGCTGCTTGTTCTCTTTATGAACCGAAAAGGGCGGCGAGGTTTTGAGCCGTTAATGAATGCAAGTTACAACAGCAGAAAATATACAGAAGATGCATAAAACGCCAAGTTTAAATCTTTGTAATATTCCTTTTTAATTTAGATTTTTTTTGTTTTTAGTATGTATTAAATCCAACTACTCCTACACCAAAATGTATTAGCTTTAAATGCTTTTAATGAAGTGCTCTCGCGCACCTTTTATTGTCCCCATATCCTGGCATTATGTAAATATATTTTCCCTCTTTGTAGGCTGTATGCTTGGACATCCTCACTGCTCTTCTACCTAGTATACATGTACGGAATACTGCCTCCTAGTAGTAACTGCTTACCTGCAGTGTCCACCATCCTGAGTGGTGCCAACTGGTTAGAAGTGTTTGTGTTACAATGTAACCAATATATAAAACATCACACACCGTCATTTAATGGTGGGTAAATCAGCACATTATTAAACTGCTGGGATAATCTGTTACTCCTACTAGTGTTGGACACATTAGATTTATAAAAATATACATGTAGGATGCATCATGAAGAGGTCCTCTCTTGTAATACATGAACAATGTGACTTCTCCGTTACGGATCCAGCTATGTAAAATAAAGCTGGTTTAAATGGTAGAGCAAGTATGGCCCTTCCCACCCACCTCAGGTTATGTTATAAATCGCCTTATTTTGACCTGAGTTTGCATTGCCCATACCTGGATGAGTTCTACTGCGTGGATTACACTTGTCAATACTAACCTTTCGTATGAGCGATTTATGTGTACTAAACAAGGTTGTAAGAATAAATGACGTTTGGGATCTCTGGCAAGATTCACCGTTTTATATAACTCATGATGTTTTCATAGTTTGCCTCTCTGGGGTGTGTTCTTCCGGCCTCATACATGACCATCTCTAACCCTTAGCTCTGACAGTATTTTTGCTATATGCCAGTCTGATTGTTTTTTTATTCTGTTACTGTTCTTGTTGGAGAAATGTATCCAAAATTTACTCTGTATTTGTTTTTTTTGTTTTAAAGTTTATTTTTGATTATCAAAATTGATCAAATACATTTAAAAAATAATAAAGCAATTCTAGTGGGGTGGGGTGATGCCTCTGTATTAATGAGCAGAAATAAGATTATAAATACCCCTCCCATATTCTACATTACCTACTTGTCAAAAACTAAATTCTGATCACTCCATGTCATTCTTATTTGGGAGCAGATGTTAATGTAACTTTCAGTTGGTGCAATATTAAACTGCTAATCCAAATAAAAAATCTGAATCTTTATCCAAATATATGGAATACAGTATAATTAACCTTTTTTTGCTATAAGATTCTGTTAAAATGTCAGAGTATGCAGCAGTTAAAGACCTAATTTTAAACATTTACTGTGTCAATAAATGACTTTAAACCCACACATCCATGTAATTACTTATGCACTAGAGAAGGTTCAATACAATATCAGTATGGTTTGCTCTTGAATGCTGTGTGATTCTTATACAGGCTTCAATTAACCATGAGCAGTAAATGCATTTGCAAAGGAATAAGTTTTTTGCAATAATAAAGCAGATAAATGGTTTTAGTATTAGATGCAGAAGCATACAGTACCTGGACAATTCTCTAGAAGTGTTTGTAACCTAGAAACCTTTATTGCTATGAGTGACCAGAATGACTGGCATTGCTTTGAATATCTCTTATACTTGCTGTATTGACCTGGGTTTTTTTTTCTGTCTGAAAGGGTCAACATGGGTCTAAATTCCCTGGACTTCGACCCAGGTATTTACCTGTGTTTTTTCCGCGTCTCACCCGTGTTCCCGGCTGTGGGAAAGGCTCCGACAGGATTTTTATCCCGGCACTTGATAAAAAAAAGCGCTTATTGGCTGTGCAGCATGGCGCTGCGTGATTGGCTGATCATTTCTGGTTCTCTGACTGGCTGAGCGGATGTGGCAGTGGCATCAGGCGTGCTGCAGCCCAAAATCAGACAGGCATGGTGAATTGGAAAGGCGAGGAGGTCCGTGAGTTGCTGGCGGTCAGAGGGGAGGAAGAGATCAGGAAACAAATTACTGGCACAGTGAAGGACGCTGTAGTCTATACCAGGGGGTCCTCTAACTATTTTGCTCTAGGGCCCCATCAGACAAAAATAATTATGGGACCCCAGCAAGTTACCGCAGAAGGCCAACACTTCACATGTGTAGTCGGCAGATAGCACATACATGGCAACATTGTGGAGGCACAAAGTGACGTGAGGAGTCTGAAGTAACAGACCATTCAGATTTTTCAGACTTGAATCACTGAGATTAGAAAAGTCATCAGCCTGATGGTCCGCAACGTGGAGCAACGCCAAGCTGACCCCTTTTGGGGTCAGGACCCACTGGTCTATACCAATATTGCCAAGTTCCTCACCTCAAGGGGCATTGTGCGTACCCAGCAACAGGTAGTCAACAAACTAAAAGCTCTGCACAAGTACTACAACAAAGTTTGTGACAACAGGAGGAAAAGTGGTGCTGGGAGGATGGAATGTGTTTACTTTGACCAATGTAATGAAGTCTTTGGCAATTCTGCCCTGGTGAACCCCATTGCCATATTGTCCAGTGCAGCTTCATCACGGAGCCTAACTCCAGAATGCAGCCCATCTTGCCCACCTATAATGGATGACAGCACAGACAACTGCAATCCTGATCCTGTTGCTGCCACAGAGGATCCAATAGAAAATGAGGTGGGGCAGCTCTTTTGGCAAGAGCTGCCCTTTTGTGATACTAAGCACGTATGCAATTAGTATCACTCTGGTAGCCGACGGAGAGGGCGGCAAATGTTAGTACATTCCCCCACAGTGAGAAAAATAATTGGAAAAGTCCTTTCATCCACCCTATAATACCAACTTCCTTTTACAGAGATGTATATGGTTAATCTCTTTTCATGTATTGTGATCTGGAGATCTTCTTATACCCCTTCAACCACTCAGCCAGGCTTCCGTACAGATGAGTGACTGCTATTAGGAGTGGGACTCCGGCGAGCCTACACGGGATGCGACCTGGTGATTTAATACACTCGTGCCTAATTGAACAGCGTTTATTTTATTTTTTAACATCTATGGTAATCGCAAACTTTGTTCTCAATTTGCCTGGAACTATTTCCAATTTATTTAATTGTAAATTGTATGGTGTATTACACTATGGATTTGTTAATTTCCTTTATGAATTGAACCCTCACTGAGGGGTTGCAGGGGTATAAGAAGATCTCCAGATCACAATACATAAGAGGTCAACCATATACATCTCTTTAAAAGGAAGTTGGTATTATAGTGCTGGTGAATGGACTTTTCCAATTATTTTTCTCAATGTGCCATTACACCTACCAGTATGCACAGATCACAAGGTGACCCTTCTGTTTAAGGTCCAGCAAGACTTCCATGTTTCATAGAGTTAGTATATTTGTTGGAATCCCCTTTATGTGAAATAATTATTGTACAGATATACTACACTATAAACATTGCCACACAAGGGGTGACTGACAATCTGGGCTAAGCCATGCAGATAAGCACAGATCACTTAGAACACATTGCTGCCTGCAGGATCTGTCACGGCCAGTGTTCTCTGAAGAGTATTGAGAGTCCAACCTGAAATAAGACGGGAGACATTATACTGGACTGCTCCTGCATGCCAAATAGGCATAATCAGTACTATGGCCTCACTGTAGATCACAGGTTCTCAAAGTCGGTCCTCATTACCCCACACAGTGCATGTTTTGCAGGTCTCCTCACAGAATCACAAGTGAAATAATTAGCTCCACCTGTGGATCTTTTAAAATGTGCAAGTGAGTAATTAATACACCTGAGCACCTGCTGGGTGATCTGAAAACATGAACTGTGTGGGGTCCTGAGGACCGACTTTGAGAACCCCTGCTGTAGATAATCCAAATGTATCAACCACAAGTTTTCTATATCCATACCAGTACTAATTGTAGTGCAGTAGTATTGCAAGCTGGTAACACCATTATTTTTCTGATTGGATGACTTCTAGGGAGTGCCACAGATTTTTTTTTTAAATGTATCAACCACACCAGTGATGTGAACTTGTGCTTGGGCCCACTGCTCTTTTGAAAGGAATCCGCATTCAAACTTTCGTTTTTTTTAGCAGACAGAAAACATACCTCCCAACATGACCCCCTCCAGGAGGGACAGAATGCTCTGTTTCTGGACTTCCATCTTAAATTTATGATTGCCATTACCTGTTTTAAACAGGGTAATTGATAAGAAAGGTGTTTCAGCACATCCATAAATTAAGAGGAAAGTCCAGAAACAGAGCATTGTGTCCCTCCTGGAGAGGGTCATGTTGGGAGGTATGTGCATGTTTAAGAGGTAAATTAACTAAGATGGGAGTTCTATTGAAAATTGGATGTTGCCCTTAGAAACCAATCATATTCTCATTTTCTAGAAGGTGCTAAATAAAGTAGAATCTGATTGATTACTATGGGCAACATCACATCATCAAGAGATCTCAAACCTTAGTCAATTTACCCCTAAGTATTTGGATCTCTCAGTGAACAATATTGTATCAGTTGTGAAAAAAAATGGAGGCTGCATGATATCACCTAGGAAGGGCCACATGTTGTGTGGACACATTTCCTTGGAGAAAACTGAGCATCTTAAGATTACTGATACAAAAAAAAAAACTGAATCAGGTTGTCTTACATAATATTTTCTCATACCTCCCAACATGACCCTCTCCAGGAGGGACACTATGCTCTATTTCTGGGCTTCCCTCTGAATATATGATTGCCATCACCTGTTTTCAACAGGTTAATGGATAAGAAAGGTGTTTCCACACAGGTGATGGCAGAGCCGGCCATAGGCAAGATTTTTGCTGGTGCCCCCTAGCACTGCCACTAGTTCCGCCTCTGACCCTGCTCCCCTTTCCCAGCACCATCAACCCTCATCATAGCAGTCATCATTTTGGTGCTCCTACCCGCAATATTTTAAATAGAAACAGTGCACACATTCGGTGCGCAGCCCAAACAGGAGTGTGTTCTTTCTGGGAAGGGGCATGGCCACACATTAGTACCCCCAATTCAAATTATGCCACACAGTAGTGCAACTTTATTCACATTATATCATGCGATGGTGTCCCTTATTCACGTTACATCACACAGTAGTACCACTTTACCTTATGTACATTACTCCTCACATTATTCACATTATACCCTTAGAAAAAAATCCTGAGAAAATATTGTATTTTAAGCACCTCCATGGCCACACTGCAACCCAGCACAAAGCAGTGTGTGCTGGGCAGAGGAGAAGAGCTGCAGCTGTCACTTAAGGGGAGGGGGCCCAGGGCCCACACTGGGCCCTTCCATCAGACTTTGGCCTGGGTAATTTTTACCCCCTACCCCTTTCTCTCGGCACCCCTGATAATACCACACAGTAATGCCCCTTACACATAACACACATTATTAATGTCCTTATAACCATAATGCCCCTTACACATTATGCCAACCTTTATTAATGCCCTTCATACACATAATGACACACATAATGCCCCTTACACATATGTTGCACACTATTAATGCCCTTATACATATGACACACATAATGTCCATTACACATATGTTGCACATTATTAATGCCCTTATACACATGACACACATAATGCATGTTACACATATGTCGCACATTATTAATGCATTTATACATGACACACATAATGCCCCTTACACATATGCCGAACACTATTGCACAACCAACCCACCCACAGAGAGCACTCACACAGCTGCTAACACTGTGACCTCTGCCTCTGCTTGGATACAGATGTTTCCTCCTAACATCTTGACTCAATAAGCCACGCAGCTCCTGGCCAATTCTGCTAATGTTGGGTGCCTTTTTTGCTGAAAATTCGCCTTATTTGCATTGTTATGACCAGCACACACAAGGAGCTTCCGATTATTAAAATGATATGTGGCATGAATATATTCTGTGTGTGACTGTGGCTGTACCTGCATACAGAATGCTATGTTACAGTGATTTCCATGAATACACTATTTCATATGCAGATACAGCCTCACTCACACACATAATATAGGCATGCTGCATATCATTTTAATCAGCAGAAGATGCTGATGCCTGTAGGCATTCCAAATGCCCTAGGCAATTGCCTAGTTTGCCTATGCCTAAGGCCACGCTTCGGGGCTCGGTGGCTCGCTGCGCTCACCACACTATATAATATCAACTCCACGCCGACGTGGGGGTCTGTGGGGCATTTACCTTGGTTCCTATGTAAAATCTGGTCTCAGGGACCATTTAACATTGGATCCAATGTAAAAATCGGGTCGAATCGGTCGCATCGCATGAGATTTTTCGGACCCGATGTCAAAATCAGGCGCCCAATCCTTCTTCGATGGACAAAACCATGTGCACTGCAGGTGGGGCAGATGCAACTTGTGCAGAGAGAATTAGATTTGGGCGGGGTTTTACTTCAAAGTGAGATCTATATTGCAGTGTAAAAATAAAGCAGCCAGTATTTTTCCTGCACAGAAACAAAATAACTCACCCAAATCTAATTCTCTCTGCACATTTTACATCTTCCCCCCTGCAGTGCACATGGTTCTGTCCATCTAATGCTGTGTACACACGGGGGTGATAGGGGCTGACATCGCTGGAAATATGGTCGCAGGCGACCATATTGCCAGTGATGGAAGTGTGCCCCAGCGATAAATCGCCGGGTGCGCGCTCCCGTTTTCAGCCCCATTGTAATCGCTGATTACCTCTGCGGCACCGCCCGGCAAAGGTTCCCTTTTATCAGCGAATGTTATCACTATGACTGGATCTCTAGCAGACCTCAGATGTTAGGTCCTTGTCTGATCAAGAATGCAGATCTCAGAACTGTCCTATACAGTGGTTTAGTTTCAGGATTGTTGCTGCTCCAGCCTTTCTGTTCCAGTGCATTTTATCACTGCAGTGACTTCAAGAGCAGGATTGGGGTGCTGGTATTTAATATCCATGTTGACCATTTGACACCAAAGAAAACCTGGGGTTTTCGGCAAATTCCTGGGTTGAAAAGCTTTAACCCGGTAATTTGCTTCTGGTGTGAAAGGGGTATAAGATGGGAGTTCTATTTCACAAAGGATGTTACTATGGGCAACCAATCAATCCATTTATTTAGAACCTTCTAGGTCGGAGATGATAGTATCTGATTGGTTGCCGATAGTAACATGCTATCTTCTAAGATGGTAAATATATAAGTAGATTATGATTGGTTGTCCTTCGCAACATCCCATGTGAAATAGAGTGCCCATCTAAAGGTCCATGTGTATGGGCCTTTAGTAAATTTCCTCCCTATGTAGATATTGTTCCTTTTTTTTTTATTCTCACATTTGAAACCTGGTCTCTTACTGTATGAAGAAGGTTTTAACTCCCCGGTGGGTCACTTTGCTGTCTTACCTCAAAACTGTTATACAGTATTGGCTGTGTTTGGCTGTGGTTACATGGTTGATGGTTGCAGTGGCTTCTTTTTGTATTTGCAAACCACACTTTATTGCTTAATATACTGTACATTATGGGCAGCACGGATGGTGTAATGGTTAGCATTACTGCCTCACAGCACTGAGGTCATGGCCCTAACTGTGCAGAGTTTGTATATTCTCCCCATGCTTACGTGGGTTTACTCCGGGTACTCCGGTTTTCTCCCACAATCCCAAAAAAATATACTGGTAGGTTAATTGGCTTCCAACAAAATTAACCCAAGAATGTCTGTGTGTGTGTACATGTAGTAGGTAATATAGATTGTAAGCCCCACTGGGGCAGGGACTGATGTGAATCTTCAACTATTCTTTGTACAGGGCTGCGGAATATGTATGCGCTATATAGGAAACTGTTAATAAATACATTTAGAATTGTATGTTTGTTTGCAATATCAAAATGTGAAACAGGACTAATCATTCAATACTTAAAGGCCTTTACTAATCGTATAACAATGCCTGATGCATGCTTGTAAGTCTATAAAACCGATGTGTAGTGATCTAGCATTAGCTGTGTTTATGGTTTTACACAGAGACTTACAGTCTCGGCGAGTCAGTTAGTAATATCGTACAGCACTTAATGCTCTTCTTTCACAAAAAACAAAACAACAAAAAACTTCCTCTTATATTGAAGTTCTTTCAATGTTACATCAAGGACCATAATTAAAGAAACGTTTAAACACTGATGCATTGTATCAAAGACGTGGGAGCATCTGATGAGTGTTGCTCCCAGCTGGAATGGTTTGTTCACATAAAAATGCTAAAAGCAGTTGGCTGGAACATAAACCTTATATTTATTGCTATACTTAATGACGCTACAAAAATTATCTCAGACAGGTGTTCATTTTACACTGACAGCTTAAGATCCATTACTTCATGGGTGCGTCATAACCTAAAAAAAAAAAAAACCAATTGTATATTGTCAAGGAAATCATCTTTGTGGCAGTATGTTAGGAGTGATCTATGCTCACCATATATCTTGTTTATAAAACAAACATTGGTACAGTTTTCTTACGTACGCTACCGTAGCAAAATCACATTGCATTGCATCTCATGGGCCATTATAGTGGCATGCTATGCAATGTGATTTTTTAATGTAATTTATTCACTGCTCTGTTGGCCCTAGGGCGATGATTTTGAACCTTTTTACCTGGCGGCACACTAAATAAGATTTTTAAATTGCCAAGGCACACCATAAGATCCACACAGGGCAAAACACATTAGCCCCCACAGGAAAAAAAAAAACCTATTGGCCCCCATATAAAAAACAATCACACTGGTCCCCACAGGTAACACAAATAAAATACATTGGCCCTTTACATGAAAAGAAGAGACCAGTAAATAACAGTTGAACTGGTGGTGGCTGGAAACTGGTTTGGGCATCTCTAGATCTGGGGGCACACTTGAGAACAGCTCAAGGCACACTACTGCCCTAGGGGATTGCATTGCATTGCACCTCCCCAAAGATTGCATGAGATTTTATAGGGTGCGATGCCATGCCATTAGCTATACACTTGTATGACATACAATGAGGTTTCACTGACCCCCCCCCCCCCACTATCCACGCCACCCAGGGGCGGATTTAGGGATGACGGCGCCCCTAGGCACAACAATAACGCCGCCCCCACCCCTTGTCTAATTGTATTATTTTTATTGATTACTTATAAGCTCTCATTTGATAATAGCCAATATAATTGCTTTATTTTTAAAAAAGGCCACTAACTGTGACATGTTCTTTTATTATGTATACATATTTACTTAGTAGGACAGTTTATAGGGGCAGTATCTGCATGTCCTATCCATTTACACTATATTTAAGATGGAATATAGTACAGTACAGTGGATATTTTGCAGTTATTGGTACATTTTGGGCTGACAGTACCTTCACAGGCATCCAAGTGCCGCCCCCAAACATGTGCCGACCCTAGGCACGTGCCTCATGTGCCTAATGGGAAATTCGGCTCTGACGCCACCCCAAAGCGTGGCGAGCACAGCGGAACGCGTCCTCCCGACCTTTTCATACCCCCACTATCCACGTCGGCGTGGAGTCTATTTTATATAGTGTGGCGAGCGCAGTGAGCCACCGAGCCACGTGAGGGGACGCATAATACATGTAAAGTAATCTGCGTCCGCTCGCCACGCTTCGTGCTCGGTGGCTTGCTGTGCTCGCCACACTATATAATATCAACTCCACGCTGACGTGGATAGCGGGGTTATAAAAAGGTCGGGAGGACGCGTTCTGCCACCGCTCGCCACGCTTCGGGGTGGCGTGGATAGTGGGGGGGTCAGTGAAACCTCATTGTATGTCATGCAAGTGTATAGCTAATGGCATGGCATCACACCCTATAAAATCTCATGCAATTTTTCGGGAGGTGCGATGCAATGCAATGCAATCCCCTAGGGCCAACAGAGCAGTAAATAAATTACATTAAAAAATTGCATTGCATGCCACTATAATGGCCCATGAGATGCAATGCAATGCGATTTGGCAACAGAGAATAGCCCTGTACGCTTACAGCGCACTGGGCGCCCTGCTAGGAAACAAGTACCCAAACATTCTTTAATTTGCTGGATTTGTACTGTGTGTTCTAAGTATTTTTAAACTGTATTAAAGGCCCATATACACTAGAGCAGTTGTTCTTAAAGTCCCCACACAGTTCACGTTCACGAGTGATAGGGGAGTCTGGACACAGACTGTTGCTGGAAGAAACAGAGAGAGCTGGGGGAGTGATGGGACATGGAGACTGTCAAGAGAGAGAGAAATGACAGAGAGCTCCCTGGGATTTGATAGAGACAGTTTGAGAGCTGTGGGAGTCACAGCTAGGGATGGCCATAGACCATCGATGATTCAAAATCATTGATGGTTCATGGCCGATGTCGAATACTTTAGCCATCGATGGGGGAGAACCAGATGGTTTCCCTCCATCGATGGAACAGCAAATTGATGTTTTGCTTTTTTTTTATGAAGTGCCGGGACACGGAGCATAGCTCCGCCCACCGACACCCGCGAACCCCCACCCCCGTGTTTTGATTGGCCCACAGGCCAATCAAACAGTCACAATGGATGACCATCGATATGTAAAAATATCGATGGTCATCGATAGCATAGTTTAGCACTATCGATGGGCAGTTGCAGAATTGCCATCGATGGCAATGGCAACGATGGAAATGTCCGAGTGGTCTGGAGCACTCGGAGCTGTCTGACCGCTCGGTCCATCATTTGATGGTTGGCGACCATCGGAGGATGGGGAAGGTTCCCACAGATGGGGGAGTTGTTCACATGAAACATCCACTCACGGTCCGTTCGCTCTGCGTCTTACCGCATTCGGACGGTGTAATCGATCCGTACAGTAGGCGGGGCTAAGAACACTTGGTGGCCGTCCGAAAATTCGTATCCATCCGAGTCAACTAGAATAAGGGCCTCCTGCTTTCTGTAGGAGACTCTCTGAAATAGCAGCAATCTCCCTCTCTCCCTCACTTGTCTAGCAATCTCCCTCATTTCACCTAACCCATATTACACTGTTACGTTTTTTTGGGGAAAAAAGGAATGAGAGACAGATACATTTACATTGAATCATCAGCACCATTTCCCAGCACTTTAGCAATTTGGATATACTGTAAGTCATTTTAAAAGATTCCTCTCAGATGTAGCTTTACACACCAAAGATTCTAGGTGCCACGTTCACAAGCTAATTTCACAATCTCTCCATATATCAAACTAGACACATCCTTTGGGTGGGGAATGACACACCCCTCAGTGGGGCGCTGTGCAAAATTCTATTACATAATATAATCTCCCTGAAACTAGTTTTCAAAAGTAGGCAAGTATGCTCTACATTACAGAGTAATGACCCAGACCATCGGGGGATCAGTATGAAATCCCGGCAGTCGGAATCCCGAATGCCGACAAGAGGGGGCCGTGGATCGCCCCCCCCCCCCCCCCTTGCGTGCTCGCCATGTAGCGGGCCTGGGGCCTTGCTATGTTTGGCACACTATTTTATTCGCCCTCTATGGGTGTCATGGACAATAATAGAGGGACAAAGTGCTGGCATTGCGGCAGTCGGGTTTCTGGCCGCCGGGATTTTTGACCACATCCCACCATCAAACAGATGACAAATAGAGATGTGTGTGTGTGTGTGTGTGTGCTATAGGTTGTACATTGAAGGTCACCTGGGAGTAAAGAGAAAGGGCCATGCGCCAGGTTTCCTCTGCAGTGGGATGCCACATTCCATGTGAGATACAACTTTCATCTTAGTAAATTTCCCCTTATGTTTATATGGTGGTGTGGGTGTGCTTGTGGGTAGAAGGTGGCATGCTGGGGATGTGTATGTGTAAGGGGGGCACTTTATAACCATTTTTGCAGTGTCAATTTAAATTCCCAATCTGTCCATGGCTAAGTATATCAATATTAAAGTGTTTCCATTACAACATAGGCCATTAG
This sequence comes from Crinia signifera, assembly GCF_055691185.1. Taxonomy (NCBI): domain Eukaryota; kingdom Metazoa; phylum Chordata; class Amphibia; order Anura; family Myobatrachidae; genus Crinia; species Crinia signifera. The sequence continues at coordinate 286,630,394 of NC_139218.1, forward strand.
GAAGCAGCTCTCTTTTTAAAGCAGTGGCTGAGTTCTGATGATTGCCACCAGGTGGCACCAAAACTGTGCTAGTAACAATGCTCTGTGCTATAGATGCATGGTAAGGTGTGAAGTGCTGTGAAATCAAATCATGTTAATGCAATCCGTCATTAGTAATGCTAACATTGTCCACACTCATTATGTATATGATGCTGCTTTCCCACTGCCAAACCTGCTTTGACCCGTTTTTTTAAACGGTTCTTTAAACGTGTCAAAGCAGGTTTAACCCCTTTCCCACTGCATGTAGTAAACGGTATATTACTGGTTAATTACCGTTTTTGTACCTTTCACATTGAACCCCTTGTGAAAGCTACAAAACGGTAATTAACCAGTAATATACCCCCCTTCCCCTGGTACCTGCCCTGTGCCCACCCTCCCCTGATACTTACCTGCGTGGGTGATCCGGGCAGCAGGGTTCACGCACTGCTGGGGAGGCATCGGGTCCGGCATGGGCACAGTACTTCGGGTCCCTCTGGATGCTGGGCAGTGGAGATGCTGCGGGGTCCATCCCACATGGGCACGGTGCTGGTGGTGCAGCAGGGTCCATTCGGGGTCCATACGGCGTCGGGGCAGTCCCTGCAGCTGATGGGAACTAATAGTTCCCACTATGCGCATGTCTACTGAGCGCCGTGCATATCAATGAGCCGCTCATTACATATGCGCATATAGTGGGAACTATTGGTTCCCATCAGCTGCAGGGACTGCCCCGACGCCGTATGGACCCCGAATGGACCCTGCTGCACCACCAGCACCCACAGCACAGTGCCCATGTGGGATGGATCCCGGAGCGTCCCCACTGCCCTGCATCCAGAGGGACCCGAAGTACTGTGCCCATGCCGGACCGATGCCTCCCCAGCAGTGCGTGAACCCCACTGCCCGGATCTCCCACGAAGGTAAGTATCAGGGGAGGGTGGGCACAGGGCAGGTACCAGGGGAGGGGGAAGTAGTGTGGTATTTTAAATACTGTTTAAGAGGCATTCCCACTGCCTTTAAAACGGTATTTAAACGTGTAGGACTCTGCTTTTTAATCGGGTTGAAATACCGGTTAACTTCAACCGGTATTTCAACTCTGGCGCTTTCCCACTGCAGCCTTAAACGGTAAATTGTGGGGAAAAAAAGGCAATTTACCGTTTAAGAGCTGCAGTGGGAAAGGGGTATAAGAAAACACACTTTTGTAAACTATTGCAGTATTAAACATTTGTATTTAAAAACCATTGTAACTTATTTGCAAAGTACTCCTAAGCAAAACAGTAATGGAAACTAGCAACATTTCTTGTATCAGGCAATAGAACAATGTATCCAGGGAATGGGTGGCACATTACTGGATTTAGGATTACTGGTTTTGTACCTTCAATGTGAAGGGAACAAAAATGGTAATTAACCAGTAATATATTGTTTTAAACATGCAAGCATGTGAAAGGGGTAAAACTTGCTCTGACCTAATTAAAGAAACATTTCAATGGGATCAAAGCAGGTTTTGCAGTGTGAAAGCAGTATAATTGGGGGTCCAAGGGCTTGGATGTAGAGATTGACACCAAAAAATGTGAAGAACTCATGCTGACCTTTTTCATGGGTTGACCCTTTTCCATACCTTCCAACTGTCATGATTTTTTTTTTTTTTTTGGACTGACCCGTATCTGACCTGCGGCTGGCATTGTCTCTTGGTAGGGGTACACAGTTGGGAGTCCACCCATGCTGCTCTGCATAGGAATAGATGCTGTGCACATGTGCAAATGTCTTTTCAGGAAAACTGAGGGACAAGGGGCATGGCCATTTGCTCACATGTCCCCACAGATCGCAGACATTCCTGCAAAGTCACACCCCATTTCCCAAGGCCACACCCCATTTCCTGGAGTTCTGGCCCTGGACGCAAGAGAGTTGGAAGGTATGCTTTTCCCATGTCGACCTACTGCATGTCACCATTTTAAGATTGTCCTAGACACCTGTCAACCTAATTACAGGTGATCCTGTGATCCACAACCTAAGGTACACCTATCTATTTTTGCCAAAGAATGTAAAACTTGATGTTTTCGAAATTTACTTAGAAGTGTAGCTGGGTACACACTGGCCGATATATCGTCCGTTCAATTGAATGGCTGATATATTGCTGATCTGTTGGCCAGTCGGTAACAGCAAAATGTCTGTAAACATATCACTGGGTAAGATTATGGTTAATGCCCCAGAGGTAAGATTAATGGGCTACATCCCCACCCCCCTACATTCACTGTACTAACACCGCAGCAGGAGCTGCACAACAGACTTGTGCACAAATCTACATCAGCTCACAATTAGCCACCCGTTTCCAAATCACTGTTTTGTGCTTTATTTGCTATGGCAAAATATAGCAAATATTGTTTCTCTTTTCTTAAGAAACTTATTAATGTCATTGTAGTTATCACATTTCAATTAACAGTAATAGTCACCCCACAGGTCCTATGTGTCAGTCATTTATATTTGTAATGTCATTCTAATATAGAACACGTACACATATCTGACATCTTGAACGCATTCCAGAAAAACAAGGATAGAAAGGATGAAATTGAAAATAGTTAATATTTGCATAAGGAAATGTTTTGTATAGAATAAAAATTGAACAATCAGTTTAGCAAAACATTATAAATTATCATCAACAAATACTTATAGAATCCCCCTTGTAAAAGCAAAATATTCAGAATAACTTATCACATAGATTTACACCCAAAGCAGTTTAGACTGAAACAGGTTGTGGTTTGTGCTATTTTATTTTCCTTTTAAATAATGAACATTTGATTCTTCATTTACATGTTGCTGGTTAAATCTACAAATCTACAGTGTTGTAATTAAGTCATTCATACTGTAACCACTTTTTATAGAGGGAAAGACCAAGTTTGAGGTGATGTGGCGCATTACACATATAGAAAACACTGTTATGTATGGAGATCCTAGGGTCACCAGATCAGCCATGTAAGACACATATGAATTATACATGCTGCATGGTGGCTGTGCTGTTATATCACATGCATAGGATAGTTCCAACCATCAGATCAGATGTTGATAAACCTTTTCGGTACTTATAGGTTAGCCCACTAAGCTATTTGCTTCGTTTTACGCGTCCCCTCGCTGCGCTCGCCACACTATATATAATGAGCTCCGTGCCGACATGGATAGTGGGGGTATGAGCGTAGTAACTATAGTGGGCGCCCAACTAACATATAAGTACCACCTTTTCTTAGGTGGTGCAATTCTAGAGGCTTGCCTACCGGATTTCAATATCTCTCCGCCCTCTCAAGTGGTTATGGGTCATAGGGTCAAATTAATTAAGGTCAATATACATTGGGTCGATCACTGAAGGTCAACAAGTAAACACCTAAAATAGGTCAATATGACTAAGGTCGACAGAAGCATTAGGTCAACAATATGGAGGTCAGCAGTCAAAAGGTCGCCAAGAGTTGGTCTCATTTTGTCCGGAATGCTGACATAGCCGACATGGACATCATCTAAGTGTACTGTGTCTCCACGCATGGCTCATTGCGCTCACCGTGCTTCTATTATATTCTTCCAACATGCCATAGTGGATGCTAGGATATAAAATGTTGACCTTTTGACTCAACCTTCCATTGTTGACCTAGGTTGAGTCAACCGTCCAACCATGGCCACTTTAGCCATGTAGACCCATTTCAAGTGTCCAAGCCCTGTCGACTTTCAGTGGTTGACCCAATGAATGAGTGAACCTAGTGTCCGTATCCCCCTCCCTAGTGCCAGGCAGCGGTTACAGCATTCACCTGCCGTGATTACAAGTAGAAGTACATTATACACAGATATATTGTGTGGGAGCATAGTGGCGGACAGCAGGGTAACAGAATGAATAGCGGTAGAAGAATACTACAGAACATCTCCCATCCTGTTTAATTCCTAACTATATCATGTGGCTGATTATTCAATGAGTTTTAGCACAACCAAAGAGTTTTAAAACTGGTTGCGTATGATACATGGTGATCCAGCCAATCAGCTCCCTCCCAGCTGTCATTTTTCAAACACATGACTATTAGGAGCTGATTGGCTGGAGCACCATATATCATATGCAACAAAATTCTAATGAATTGCTTTGATAAATCAGCCCCCATGTTCCTAATACAGACACTCCAAGGTGAGGCACGTGGTGATTTGGGTCACTGTATGATTCCTTCTGTAGTTATTGCATTTGTAAGTAGTGACTGCTGTCTGTAAAAGTACTGAATGTGGCATTGGTCGGTTGCAGGACAAAGGGCTCGAATAGTATATTAAGGGCGGTGTTCAATCTGGGATTCCGACTGTCAGAACACCCTGACAGTTGGAATCTCGGCGCTGTTTTTCACTCTGCTCGACAGATAATTGACAGACAGGATTCAATGTTTTGCCTGTCAAGAGATTGAAAAGTGGGCATGCCAGCGAAAACCGGCATGGGTTGTCAAGAAACGGCCATGAATTGGACAATCTATGTTCGTTTCTGACAAAACAGATTTGACTTGTTTTAAAGTTGGATCTGTTTTCTCGAAATCCATCTTCAATGCTGTTGGAAACGGCAGCATTTAATAGGCGGAGGCCGCTATTTCCCCTGTCGGAAACAGAAGCATTTAATAGGCAGCGACCGCTATTTCCACTATCGGAAATAGCGGCTGACATTAAATGCCCTTAACGGTAAATAATAGAATATGGATAAGCAAAACCCTAAAATAGCTTTTTGTGTTTATCCAACCCCCTGCTGTACCAGGAAGACAATAGGCCAATTATATCTCAAGGTGGGAAATCTCGTCCTTCAAGCTGAGGAAGAATGAATGATAAACTCAGCGTTAAAATAATTGTTTTAATTCTTATCCCCCATTACCATATTTATGCATCTAAACTTAAACTTTCGGCACTGAAAAATGGAGCCTACAAGTGTGTTGTTACAGTAATGTTACCAAATGTTACCATTTGCTTAATGATGTCTTAAAGCAGCTCTGACTTAAGGTGGCCATACACACGCAGATTTATCTGCAGATCTGTCTGGTTGGAACAAAAACATGGTTATGGATGAGAGCAAATGACAGTTGACCATTTGCTTGGAAATGCTGGAAAACTGACAAACTGTCACTCATCCATAACCATGTTTTTGTTCCAACCAGCCAGATCTGAAGATAAATCTTACTAGTGTATGGGCACCATTACTGTACATATCTTATATTCCATAGAAAGCATAATTCATAATAAATTAATGACATTTTAGAAGTAAAAAATCTTAGCAAACCTGAACTATGTAGCTTGGGGGCAGGATGATACAAATTATTACAAAATTAATCTATTCTTCATATATAGCCAAATAAAATAGCTATATCATGTATATTTTACAGTAAATAACCACTGATTACTGAATTCACTGTATATTTATGGTACTTGTGTATTATCACGGCGCCCATCGCATTACATACCACTAAATAAGGAATGCGATGGTACGCGATTGTCACGTGAAAAAGCCAAAATGTACAATTAAATATCGCATCTCATCGCATGCCAGCAAATGGCATGCGATGCGATCGCATGCGATTTTTAATTGTACAAGAAACCCTGATGGGTGCATACAATGTTAAATGCCCCCCCCCATTGTCAATGCGACCCCCACTATCAACGACAACCCGAAGCGTGGCGAGCGCAGCAAGCCCGCGAGAGGCGGCGGTACGAGTCCTCCGACCTTTTCATACCCCCACTATCCACGTCGGCGTGGAGTTGATTTTAGATAGTTTGGTGAGCGCAGCAAGCCACCGAGCCCGAAGCGTGGCGAGGGGCCGTGGAATACATGTAAAGTAATCCGCGTCCCCTCATGGGGCTCGCCGCGCTTCAGGCTCGGTGGATCACTGCGCTTGCCACACTATCTAAAATCAACTCCACGCCGACGTGGATAGTGGGGGTATGAAAAGGTCGGAGGACGCATACCGCCGCCGCTTGCCATGCTTCGAGTTGCGGTTGATAGTGGGGGTGGTGTTGACAATGGGGTTGCATTTAACATTGTAAGCACCCATGAGGGTGCTTGTACAATTAAAACTCACATCGCATGCTGCTATATTGCATGCGATGCGATGCATGCGATGCACTACGTTCAACATCGTGGGCGCCGTGATAATACACAAGTACCATATTTATTAAATCATATACATGGAGAGATGTATCAAACACTCTAAAAAGGACAAGTGATGTTGCTCGTTTCAACCAATCAGCTTCTATCTATCATGTATCAAGTACATTCTATAAAGTTATAGCTAGAAGCTGTTTTGTTTTTCTATGCGCAACCTCTCCACCTGTCTTTTTTTCCAAGGTTTGCTACATGACCCCTCACTAAAATTGTTTTTCTGAATTAAATCCTCGGCAATTTAGGGAAAAAAAATTACATAACATTCTTGGTCACTGTTTTTATTAGTTTTTGAATCTCAGCTGTGATTCAAGTTGCTTTTAATGGTTTAACGTTTGGACAGTGTTATATGATTACTATGGCAACCACTTTCACATTACCCCTTTCCTCAGTTATCACAGGACCATTGATCAGCTTCATGTCTCTCAGGTGACACTCTGCTGGGAAAAAAGTATAAACCAAATTCTTCCATGTGTTCAGCACTTCTAATCATATTATACCTCTTTGACAATGCAGAAATAACCGGGGTTATTGCTTGGTTGACCCGGGTTAAGAAAGCACCAAACCTAATAACCCAGGTGGACCAATCCGACAATTCGACCCAGGTTAAACCCATGACACCCTGTGTATAATGGGTGACTCGGGTTTAGTATGAAAGGATCTGACCCAGCTTTGCAATGTGAAAGCAGTACAGAGAGATTTTGCACAGGGAGCACTGACTTATGGGGAACATTCCTGGAAAACTTAAAACACTCTAATGTTAAAGAGGTACACAAATTGCCATTTAAAACCAAAGATCAGATGTGGTAATGCAGCTTTAAATGTAGCTTCTCTGCAGCAATAAGAGTATTATTTTTCTAAGAACGAACCATTAGTAATGTCTGCATGGCAAATGACGTTCAGCTCTGTTGCTAATAATACAAGAAGGAAAATGTGGCAGCTCAGGCTACTTTTTGTTTCAAACTTACGACATTCCTGCTGAAATCTCCAATTCACAAGTAGGTAGGTTAGAAACTATAATGTATGCATATTTTCCACCAAAAGGAATCAGAAGTTTAAAATAATCCTTATATTTACTAGAGATATGAATAAAAAAATGCATTTTTTGCTTTTATTAAAAATAACTAAGGTAATTAAATGTGTGTATGTACAGTTCCACTTCAAACAGACATCATTCAACCAAGACCTCAAATTTCCAGATATCCACTACGGTTCTGAGAAACGCTATTAGACATTTAGGGGAAATGATGGTGATTCTTTCAGGACTAAGATTTCTTCTGTTGTACAGAAATGAAAAGAAAAATATTGTGTACGTAGAAAATTGTCAATATTTCGAGGGGAAATGGTCCATTGTTCCAAAGTGTATTAAAAGAAAAAAATAACTAATTTCATAACTAAACCAGTTTTTTCTTTTCTTTTTGGAGGCCATTCAAGATTATCTCCATTGCCTCTCCAAAACTAGGAGAGTAGGTGTGACTAGAATAAAAAGTGATTTCCTAAGAGGGGAATCTCCAGAGTACTCCAATTCCCGCCTGTCAGGTACAAATGGTTGAGCTTCTGTGGTGATGTAGTCATACTCTGTTGGGCAGATATCATCAGTGCAGCCACTCCCACTTCCAGAACCACTTGTTTCTTCACCTTTAAAATAAAGAACACCATTTTTTTTTCTAACACAAACAACTGATCTAATACATTTGATGACCATATAAATAGGTATCCTCTAGCATCCAAAAAAACGGTCTGCTATAAGGGGTGCTGACATTTTGTGAGGGAGATTTTTCATAATAGCAGGAGGTAAGCCAGGAAAAGCATCGGAACTGGTCACTGCAGAGAAGTAGATCTGCGTGTCACAGTTAGAGGCGGTAGCGGCAACTGGGGTAAGGCAGGCAGCTGCAGAGCAATAGCCCCGCAGATCCCCGGCGCCCACACTTTACTCATTGCCTTCCCACCGCTGCGGGGTCTGTTGTTACGCCACTGGGTGTATTCAAACTGAAATCTAAATTGCAGTGTAACAATAAAGCAGCCAGTATTTACCCTGCACAGAAACAAAATAACTCACCCAAATCTAACTCTCTCTGCACATGTTACACCTGCCCCACCTGCAGTGCACGTGGTTTGTCCATTTGCTACAAAATGTGCCCTGCGATCAGGTATGAATTAGGACCAATGGGGCCGATCCACACCTGATCGTGTGCCTGCGAATATTATGAGCCCAGCGATCATTTAACCACCACCTTGACAGAGTAGCAACCCCCCCCCCCCCCCTGCGAAGAGGGGGAAAATCCATTCAAGTTCACTCTCCATCTTATGAATCCCCCCCCCCCCCCATGTGCAGCGCCCCGCAAATCAAGAGATTGGGGCCACTGCTAATGTTAGCATCCCTCCCAATGGCCGGGCTCGCTTGCATTTTTCGGCGGAACTACCAGAAAACGCCATGTTTCCACCCACAGACGCCGGCTTCCTGCCAGTCAAACTGCGGCTCCATTGCGATTGTGATCAGTTTGCATTTTTAGTTGTTAACTCCCCTTGTGTATGTTCAATGAAATTGTATGCATTCGCAGTCATTCCATAATCGATTTGCCAAATCTCTAATTAGACATCCATTAGAGAACATAAACTGCCTTTACTATATTATTCTTACCATACTAGCCTGTCTGTTTTCACCGCCACTTTGCATTTCCAAGCATAGAGACACAACAGAGAAATAATAAAGATATTATATAGATGTCTCCCTAGTGTTAACCAATACTAATATTTTCCATAAAAAAATTATTAAGATTCCTGAACAGCTGGGTATCCTCTTTATATTTGTGTATATCTTATTATCTGATTAGTAGAATGTGAAACTTAAAAAAAAATGCTTATTATAATTTGGCACAGTATATTTTAATTCCATTTCTTTTAAAAACTTTTTTATTTATTGTTGCAACAAAAGAATAAATTGTTTTTTTTTTTTTACTTGCTGTAAAAAATTATTGGTACTTGTTTCCTAGCAGGGCGCCCAGATTTCCTACGTACGCTCAGTAGTTAATTAAGTTAATTTATTCACTGCACCCTGAGTGAAATCTGTGGCGTGAGATGAGATGTGAGATGAGATGAGATGGCAGTAGTTCATATGGTAAAACACCTAAAACAGCACCACTCTGCACGTCACCCCGAAACATGGCGAGCGGACACGGAATACATGTAAAGTAGTCCGCGTACGCTCGCCATGCTGCGGGCTCGGTGGCTTGCCACACTATATAAAATCAACTCCACGCCGGTCGGAGGATGCGTTCCGCTGCGCTTGCCATGCTTCGGGGTGACGTGGAGAGTGGTTCTGTTTTAGGTGTTTTACAATATGAACTACTGAGATCTCATCTCATCTGCGATGCGATTTCACTCACGGTGCAGTGAATAAATTAACTAAATTAACTACTGAGATCATATTGCACAAAAAGCCATGTGTTGCGATGTGTGATGCGATTTCACTACGCAGAATATCCCACTAAGCAAATAGCTTAGTGGGCGCCCTGCTAGTATACAAGTACCAAATTATTTTTTTCTTAAGATTATTCCTGTCAGTTATTTGGCTGGAGCATCATTAAATACCCATGGCTTAATCATTCATACATTCCTCTGATGGAACCAAACTAATTGCTGGAAAAACGCATCAGAAGATGTTGGCGGATAGCCTTTATATACTTTGTATTGGTATGCTGCTTTAACAGTGTCATTGAGATAAAAGACAAGATAAGCTAAATAGTTTTCTGTCATTGATGTGCAGAGCATACTTTTGACTGTTGCTATGTCCATTCATGCAGTACTCATGGTAATTACCTTAACAGTTAAACTTCACTCATGTACAGATGGCAATTAGCTATAGAAATTTTTCTATCATTTGAGTCACTGATTTCTCCTGTGGCATAAACTTACTGTTAAAACTTTTATTCATGCAGCACGGATGGTAACTATCAGCAAGGAAGTGGAAACTACTGTATGTTAAGTCATGTGCAAGATTGGCTAAGTACTCTCTCAATACACTTTACTATGTTCTATTTGAATCCTTGAATAAGAATTGGAGAGTAATTGTCTACAATGTACTGTCTACTGGAAAGTATAATTAGATGCCCATATCATTGACTTTTAATGATTTCACTGGTGGATCTACTATTGGTTACTATTAATCTACAAAGGGAGAAGTTGTTGGAAGCTTCTGACTCATGTTTGGTAAACATACAGCACACAATTATTGTTCCTCTTGTATGATGACTGACATTTCCGATACATGGTGATACACCCAATGGGTGTGGTATGACACACCGACAGTCGGGATTCCAACAGTCATTTCTCCGATGTCGGAATCCCGACTGCACAGCGGGGGGAGACCAATGAAGCCCCTTGCGGGCTCGCTGCGCTCGCCACCTATTTTATTCTCCCTCTATGGGGGTCGTGGACCCCCACGAGGGAGCAGTCGGGATTCCGATTTCGGAGTAATGACTGTCGGAATCCCGACTGTCGTGGAGCCGTCTGGCACCCCATCCAAAGCCTCATGCAGCAGATTCAAATAGGATAGGGTTAAACACATTCTAAGATAAGTAGGTATCTTAGCGTGAGACAGAGAAAAAAAGAGGAAAGTGAGAGAGAGAGAGAGAGAGAGAGGGAGACGAAGACGGAGAGGGAGAGACGGAGATGGAGAGGGAGAGAGGAGGAGGAAAGGGGAGGTGGTAGAGGAGGGGGAGATTAAGAGAGAAGGCGAGATAGAAAATATGAGGGAGATTAGGCTGGGGAAGTGAGAGAGTGCAAGACAGAAAACAAGAAAGGAGAGAGAGGGGAGATGTGTCTAAGGGGTAAGCAGGAGTTTAATCCGCCCATTACAGGTTACTGTGCATCTCCCCCTTTTCAGTATAAACTGCTTGGCCCCTCCAGTGGTGACATTAGATTTCCACATCAGCACTGGGTCTCCTTAGCGGAGGTGGGTTCCCTCAGCGGCACCAGCTGGTGGGCCCCCTTAGTGGCACCGGGTCACCACATTAGCAGTATCTGTCTAATCAGCGCTGCCAGCCCTGGGTCTCCCTCACATCGCCAGCAGAATCACACTTTAATTTTTGTGCCGGGGCTGGTCACTCACCGACCAGCCCTGGCAATGTCAGAGAGAGCAGAGGCTGGATTAGCCAGACCAGCTCCTCCCCCTTCATGGTCCAAACCATAGACGCTGGTGGCAGAGGAGGAGAGGAGGTATGGGGCGGTGGGGGCAGGGGAAGAAATTAGGTACACAATGGCTGCGATGCCCGACGGCACTACTTAAAAGAAAAATTAGTTACGCTACTTTATTGGGGGAAAAAAATCTATTGGCCAGCCTAGCAAGCAGGTTAATACCGCCCCACTGAACACACGCCCCCTGCCGCCCGAATGGCCTCGATATGCTGCAAGCAGATGTGTGCACTTACACATCCCCTTGCATGGGCCCGCACAGAGGAAAAATAATTTGATGGGTTCACCATCAGATGGGCCAAGTGGTTCTTATCTGCCGTCAAATTCTATGTTTGTTTGCAGACGAAAGGTAGCCCAGGAGCTACTATTTGCCTGTATGTTGTTCCACAAATTGGGGATGGGCGCTGAGGTCATGGGATGTCATTCGCGCGCCCCAGGCAGGCAGGGGAATGCCTGTGTTCCTTGGGGTCTGCTCAGCATTTCTATGGATGAGCCCACCATTTTTATGGGCATGCCCGTGAAACGCTGTGTGTCCATCACGGAACACCCCCTGCCAATCAATCTGTGAGCACCCCGTTGAATTAAAATTTAGTGGGGTGCCTATGTGCATGCGCAGTTCCCCAACATTGTAAACAGGGCTGAATTCGGACCTTTACAAACAGGTACAGTACAGTATCCAGAACAAAAAGTGGATACGCTGGCCCCATAAGCATGTGGGTATAATAAAGAAATGGACTGGTCTCAAAAATCCAATAAAAAGATTCCAACTGTACAGTGACCACATTGGCCAATAGCCACTTTAACACTCACTTACTCTGCCAACATGTTGTGGCGGTCACTGCAAAATATAGCAAAACACTCACTTACTCTGCGAACATGTTTTGGCGGTCGCATCCGCCTTTCTCTGCTGAAACATGCTGTCAGAGTAAGTGAGTCTTTTGCTTTATTTTATTTGATTGCACTGTTAATGTGGCTATTGGCCAATGTGGTCACTGTACAGTTGGAATCTTTTTTATTGGATTTTTTACATTAAATACAGTTTATTGAGACCAGTCCATTTCTTTATTATACCCACATGCGTATGGGGTCCCATGTGAATAGGACTGAGTGATCGCTGTGCTTTTAAAGATACCACAGGGGGGCGAAATTTAATAGGGTGCGATTTTTGGACGAGTTCCAAACTCGCCAGAAATCGCACCTTTAAAAATCGCGTTTTTTGCCGCGAATTCGCATATGTAATGAGATGCGAATTAGCGGCAAAAAATGCGATTTGCCGCGATTTCGGACGATTTTCAGTCATGAAAATGTGCGCATTTTCAGTCATGAAAATGTGCGCATTTTCATATATGCGAGTTTGGGTAAAAAATTTTTTTTTAAAAAAAAAATGGCTTAGGGTCCCCCCTCCTGAGCATAACCAGCCCCAGGCTGAAAGAGCCGGTCCTGGTTTCATAAAATCAAAGGAACAATCAAGTTGGGGAAATCATACTCACCACAGACGTCTTCAGCGCTTCCCCGGGAGCCCTGCAGCATTTTCCCCACGATCACCGTCCTCCGGTGTTCTGTTTACATCTGGGGCTCCGCCCCCAGACTGGGACTTAGCCCCGCCTACCAGCCAATGATGGTCCGGGAAAACCCCCATGCTGGACCATCATTGGCTGGTAGGCGGGGCTAAGTCCCGGTCTGGGGGACTCAGTGCTACAGAGGCTGAGAGCGCGTTTGGCTGAGCTATGCGTCTCCATGGAGACGCATAGCTCAGCCAATCAGGACTGAGCTATGCGTCTCCATGGAGATGTATCGGCCAATCGCGCTCTCAGCCTCTGTAGCGCTGGAACAACGGAGAAAGCCGGTTCTCCCCGCTGCCTGTCAGTGCGGGGGGAGCCGGCTGTGAAGCAGCCAGACCAGCGCTGGATCCAGGAATGGTAAGTAACGCTGGTGTAAAAGTGAGGTGTGTGTGTGTAATAAACTTTTACTTCTCTGTGTGTGTTTTTTATAAACATTCTTTTTACAGGTGGACTACAAGTCCCAGCGGGCCCATTAATGCCCCGCATGCTGGGACTTGTGGTTCTCCAAGTCCCAGCATGCAGGGGAGGTCTGCTGGCACTTGTAGTTCTCCGGTATAAAGCAATGTAACGTATGATCAATTTAACCCTATCAGGCCGGCGTCCACTGGCCACGGACGCCGGTGACAGCCCCGGGCTTCAGCCCTGGACGGGTGAAGCCTGGGGGGGGACCCCTTTATTGGGGGGGTCCCCACTCCTCCAGGTACCCCGTCCAAGGCTGACCAGCCACGGTGCTCATGTTTTGGCCGGGGGACCTTGTATAAAAAGTGTCCCCCGGCTGTGGCATGACACCGTGGGCTGTTGGAGCCCGGTGCTGGTTTCAAAATACGGGGGACCGCCAGATTTTTTGTCCCCCGTATTTTTGGAACCAGGACCGGTCCAAGAGTCCGGGGCTGGTTTCAGAAATACGGGGGACCCCTATGCTTTTTGTCCCCCCGTATTTTTGGAACCAGGTCCGGCTCAATGAGCCCGGGGCTGGTTATGCTTAGGAGGGGGGACCCCACGCCGTTTTTTTTTTAATAAAAACACTTTTACACATTTTTATTAACAGGACCATGCACAAATCTCAATGATCTGTGCATGGTTCTGTGAAATTCGCCTGTCAGAACCTGGTCTATTTTTTTTGCGATTTTTGGTAACATTTACCAAAAATCGCACCCTATTACATTTGCGAGTTGTATACTTTATAATGGGAAAACATCTGGATGCGATTTGAAATGTGACTAAAAATCGCACTTCTAAAAGTGCGATTTCGCGGTAAAAAGTGCGATTTTTTACCGCGATTTTCAACCTATTAAATGTGCGATTTTCGGAAAATGTGCGATTTCGGCCGTTTTTGACCAAAAATCGCACATGTCTAAAAATCGCACCCTATTACATTTCGCCCTAGGTGTTTGAAATGATCTTCTTGCCTAGTGAGTATAGTATGCAACATTCCTGGAATTTGCTTGGGTAATACCATCTACAGTATATTGTCACACGAGGTGTTTTCAGTTTGGATTTCCACAAAAGATACCTTTATATGCTTTATGCCCGCCGTCACTATAGTGAGTACGGTATGCACTTGGAATTCCATTTGTTTGGTACATTACCACTGGGGAGTTCACCTTTGTGATTCTATATATCGAGATTTAAAGATACCTTTACAGATATGGTCACTCCCACCTCATTGTGAGTTTTGGTATGAGCTCTGAGGTTCCTTCATATAAGCACCTTTATTGTGTATTAAAATATTGTGTTATTTACAAATTTTTTTATTTAATTTTCATATCATGAAAATTGTTCACTGGAAACGGAGACAAACAAATTCAGCGCCAACATATCCACTTTTTGTTCTGGATACCTTCGATAGGGGATTGCACACATAGTGGTCCTCCAACTGGATTTTTGGCTGCAGGAACTTGTTGCGCCTTGGGACATTTCTACACTATTTGTTTACAGGTACAGTACAGTAGAATGCAGTTTTATTTAAAAAAAAAACAGTAAGACAGATCGCTATTATCTTCTTTTCATCCTTGTTATAAATTCTAACTCTGTCAATTAGGGATATTTACATCACTGGCGTAACTATAAGGACGCAGCCCCCGCGGTGGCGGGGAGGCGCCGGGTGTCTGCGGGCGCTATTTTTTCTCAGCCAGCTCCCCACTGCTTGTGGGTGCAGCGGGGAGCTGGCAGGGGGGTCCGTGCGGCGCGGAGGTACCTATATTCAGGCAGGGAGAGCCTGGAGGTCCCTGCGCCTGCGGCGCTGAGTAGGATGTTGCCGGCCGGGGTCCCTGCAGTGAAGTGGAAATAACGCGCTATCTCCGGCGGAGATAGCGCGTTATTTCCACTTCACTGCAGGGACCCCGGCCGGCAACATCCTACTCAGCGCCGCAGGCGCAGGGACCTCCAGGCTCTCCCTGAAATGAATACAGGTACCTCCGCGCCGAACGGACCCCTGCGGGGGGCAGCGGCAAAATTGTCCGGGGGGGGGGGGGGGGGGGGGGCGCGCGAAATTGTCCCGGGGGGGGAGGCAAAAATTTTCGTTACGCCACTGATTTACATTCTTTCACTGTGCTAGTAAATGTACCGCTGATTGTAATAATATACAGCTATGTTGGTTTCTTACTTGTATCTTGAAAATTAACATCATTCCCATTAAGAGCGTTCCGAAGCTTATTTGTCACCACTCTGAGTGCCATTATTTGCTGTCTAACAAATGTGTCCGGCCTTGTGATGTCCACTTCCACCTCTGGATTTTCCATCTGGTTTATCAACCCATCAGTCATCACTGCGGGAAGATACCTGGAAAGTCAAACCAGACATATTTCATAAATAGTCAATTCAACAGGAAACACAGTTCTGGAACACAAGACATGTTCTGTTTCAAGGATTTGTTGTTGGCAGCCATTCTGTCTTAGTGCAAAGAGGTCAGGCCCTAACTATTAACCGCTTCTCTTCATTTTTTATATTGTGATGCTAATCGCTGTCCTTGAGAAATCTCTTTTTGAGCTATACAACAATTCCCCAGAAGAAAGGGTGCTCTCACGAAACAGGGTAAAAACCCTGTTATCAGGATTTTTTCACAGATTTCCGTATGCACTAAAGCCTGCACGCCGGGGTATCCCTGTGAGGGGGGGGGGGGGGGGTGTATTGCATGTATGGCATGTTTAAAAAAAATGTTTTTGCCTTGTGCTATCCTGCTTTTATTTTACCATTATGCAGGATGTACAGTGTATGACATTATATTCCACTCAATATTTTTGTATGATTGAGATTGGCATAGTTTGAGTGACTAGCCATAGATTGGCATAGTGTGAGTGACTAGCTGTCACCGATCTGCTTATTCAAGCTTACCTGACTTGTGATTCTGCTCTGTGTCTCAGTCTGACTCCGTTCATGTTGCCAGTCAGTCTGTGCATTGCTGGCTCATTGATTGTGCACCTGTTGAAAATCCTGTAACCCTTTGCTATTCTTTTCGATGTGGCTCACCTGTTTAGTTCAGATCTTGTAACCCTTTGCTCTCCTATTCGATGTGGCTCACCTGTTTAGTTCAGACTGGTCTTCTGGATTCATGCCTCAGATTGCAGATTGCCCTCTGTCATTTTCTCCAATCAATACAAGGCAGGGGGGTTAAATATTTTGCTCACAGATGCAGAACCGCCTTCAGCAACTTGTCTTCTTGCTGCATGTGTAGGATGCTCTATGCTGGTCAAGCTTGCTTCCTGGATTTCCTGCGTGAGTCTTCAGCTTCAGACAAGCAGAGCCTCTGGGAGCTGAACAAGGGGTTTGGTGAGCACTGTGTGGGGGTGTTCCGCAAGGGGTGCAAGATATGAGTGGTATTAGGGGTGGCAGCTGCACTGACGGGTTAGTTGTACCCGATGAACAGAGAAAAAAAATGGGGGTTCAGAACAAAGGTTCTGTGGCAGCACTAAAGTGAATGATTTAAAAATGTATTTACAGATCGGATGATCTTTACAAACAATTTTAATATTGATAAATGACCTGTGTATATACAGTATTTTCTAAAAAAGAGAAGAAATGCAACATGTACATGTAAAAAATATACAATAAAAATGAATAAAAACACTATCTGCTTGCTGGACTGGTCTTTTTGCGTTTTTTTGCACTAAAGCAATAAAGTTGCGAAACGTGTTGGTGACCCCCCAATACTCTGATGCCTGTCTTGCTGGACCCCTATTACACTCCTGGACTCCATTGTTCCACCGCTGTTCTTAAAACAGCAGGACACTTTTCTCACCTCCAGTGGCCGTGGACTTCATGCCATCAGTCCAGACCACAGTATAGAGTGGACTCAAAACTCCCCGCAAATTGGGACCTAACCCATTGGGCTCTATATTGGTCATTATACCATCTGGGACACCCAACCATCCAATTGATTGGACAGACCACCGATCCAACTTGGTCCAGTAAAAGTGAAGAACACGTCTTGGAATACCTCCAGTGGCCACGGAATACAAACATATCCCCCTCCAGGCCACCCACTAGTGAGGATCCACCGCACATCTGCTGGGAGCTCAACTTGTTTCCCTTCAGCCCATTGGGGCCCATTACCATCACCCCAAACTTTGGGAGAAGCACCCAGACCCATTGGACATCGCCCCAATCCACTTGCCACCAACAGGACGGCCCAGTGCACCGCACTATTGCCCATGGAGTGGTAACTATACCAATCACACAATTGTGTAACTTTATTGCTTTAGTGCAAAAAAACGCAAAAAGTCCAGTCCAGCAAGCAGAGAGTGTTTTTATCCATTTTTATTGTATATTTTTTACATGTACATGTTGCATTTCTTCTCTTTTTAGAAAATACTGTATATACAGGTAATTTATTAATATTAATATTGTTTGTAAAGATCATCCAATCTGTAAATCCATTTTTAAATCATTCACTTTAGCGCTGCCACAGAACCTTTGTTCTGAACCCCCCTTTTTTTTCTCTGTTCATCGGGTACAACTAACCCGTCAGTGCAGCTGCCACCCCTAATACCACTCATATCTTGCACCCCTTGCGGAACACCCCCACACGGTGCTCACCAAACTCCTTGTTCAGCTCCCAGAAGCTCTGCTTGTCTGTCTGGTACAGCGTTCCCGGTCCGGTCCACAAATAGTCATATTCCTGCTCTGGTTCCTGTGTTTATCCTCAGTTTTCTTCAATTACCTGTTATATATGCCAAGTCGGCCATTTCAGTTTAGTTATCTCCATCACCTGTTCCTGTGTTAAAGCCAAGTCAGCCTTTAGTTTCCATTATCCAGACGGAGTGTTAATACCAAGTCGGCAAGTTCAGTTTCCGTGATTGTCTGCATTCATCCCTCCAAGGCCTACCTCATTTCAGCTATACTTCAGTCTGTCACAGCTGGACGGTCTTTCAGTTGTACTAGTTGCCTTCCGACCAGAGACTCCTACGTCAAGTCTTCAACTGCGTAGCCTCTCACTGTCAGTGAGCACTTTTAGTGAGGGGCTGCGACCTGCTGTACAGATGCAGCGAAACCCAAGCCTCCTAGTGTGAGTGACTAGCTATAGACTGGTATAGTGTGAGTGACTAGCCATAGCTTGGTATAGTGTGTGCAACTAGCCATAGATTGGTATAGTGTGAGTAACTAGCCATAGAAAAGTACTGTATAGTGTGAGCTGTAGAGTAATATAGTGTGGGCGACTAGCTATAGAGTGATATAGTGTAAGTCACTAGAGACTGAGTTGCTGAACCCAGGAGAGCTGCCTTGTGCCTCAGCCATAGCAGGGGTCTGCAACCCTGAGCCCCAAGAGGGGGCCCGCAATTCTGAGCCCCAAGAGGGGGCCCGCAACCCTGAGCCTCCAAGTGGGGCCCATAGTGTGATACTCCATGTGAGTGACTAGCTGTAGTATGATATAGTGTGAGTGTCTGGCTGTAGCGTGATATATTGTAAATGACTAGCCATATATTGGTATAGTGTGAGTGACTAGCTGTAGATTGGTATAGGTATAGTGTGAGTGACTAGCCATAGATTGGTGTAGTGTGAGTGACTAGCCATAGATTAGTATAATGTGAGTGCCTAGCCATAGATTGGTATAGTGTTAGTGACTACCCATAGACTGGTATAGATATAGTGTGAGTGATTAGCCATAGATTGGTATAGTGTGAGTGACTACCCATAGACTGGTATAGATATAGTGTGAGTGACTAGCTGTAGATTGGTGTAATGTGAGTGACTAGCCATAGATTGGTGTAGTTCGAGTGACTAGCCATAGATTAGTATAATGTGAGTGACTAGCCATAGATTGGTATAGTGTGAGTGACTAGCTGTAGATTGGTGTAATGTGAGTGACTAGCCATAGATTGGTGTAGTTCGAGTGACTAGCCATAGATTAGTATAATGTGAGTGACTAGCCATAGATTGGCATAGTGTGAGTGACTAGCTGTAGATTGGTGTAATGTGAGTGACTAGCCATAGATTGGTGTAGTTCGAGTGACTAGCCATAGATTAGTGTAGTTCGAGTGACTAGCCATAGATTAGTATAATGTGAGTGACTAGCCATAGATTGGTATAGTGTGAGTGACTAGATGTAGATTGGTATAGGTATAGTGTGAGTGACTAGCCATAGATTGGTGTAGTGTGAGTGACTAGCTGTAGATTGGTATACTGTGAGTGACTAGCCATAGATTGGTATAGTGTTAGTGACTAGCCATAGATTGGTGTAGTTCGAGTGACTAGCCATAGATTAGTATAATGTAAGTGACTGCTCATAGATTAGTATAATGTGAGTGACTAGCCATAGATTGCTATAGTGTGAGTGACTAGCCATAGACTGGTATAGTGTGAGTGATTAGCCATAGATTGTTATAGTGTGAGTGAATAGCTGTAGATTGGTATAGGTATAGTGTGAGTGACTTGCCATAGATTGGTATAGTGTGAATGACAAGCCGTAGATAGCCGTAATAGCAGAACAGGGGATGGGAAGAAACCAGCGCTGATACGAAACTTGCTTGCAGATCAAAAAGCAGGTGGTGTGATCAGTGCACACTTATAGATTCTGTCTCACGTTCACATAGCAGTTTCTTTAGACCACTTTTAGTAGCTGGGTTTAGCAGTGCACCGTTTATATGAAGTGTAAACACTTAATATTTCTGTCTCTAATGCACACAAAGGTATCTGGACTTCAAATCACAAACCATCAGGTGGGCACAAATCGGAACAGATAACACTTACTTTTTATTTCTGTCACAAGTACACATAGCAAATTTCTTTGAAATGCCGGTCCAGAAGCTTCGATTACCATGTAAAAATGTATTAAAAGTCCAAAGCACAAAAACACATTAAAAAGTCCACATAAAAGAAAAGTAGCAAGCAGGCTTCAAAGTGTGCGCACCAGTCCGGGGAAAATATTTTACTGTCAGGTCCAACGCATTGCAGACACAAGTGTGGCTCCATATGTGTACCTTTTTGATCTGTGTCTCGCTAGCAAGTTTCGTATCAGCAATGGTTTCTTCCCATCCGATGTTTTGCCATTTGTAGTACTTTTACTGAGAATTGAATATCAGTGGTGCAAGTAGAATTTTTTTCTTGGTAGTACTGATAGCCTCCACCAAAAAATGGGCGGGCCATGTTTCATGAGGGGGCGTGGTCACACAAAGCTAGAGGAGTGACTAAATGACAATAGTGGCGTGGCATCAGGAGACAGGGAATCGGAAACAGGGAATGACTGGGGGTGGGTTGGCTCTTGCTTGGGGGAGAGCCGGGCAGCTTGTGCTTACATTTGTCAAGCCTGCTCTTCATGCTGTCGGCGCCACTGATGCCTGTCAGTGTGACAGGCTAAATCAGCAGTAGACGGTAGCTGCATACAGCACCAATCATAACGCTGGGTGGGCGGGCTGCGGATGCATTATATTTAGACTTAAAATAAAAATAGAATTGAAAAATAGAATTGACTGTCGTCTCTCCTCCACCCTGATCACTGCTTCCCATGCTAGAGTACAGGACTTTGCCCGTGCTGCACCCCTTCAGTGGAACGCACTCCCTCGCTCCATTAGACTCTCCCCAACCTTGCAAAGCTTCAAACGGGCACTGAAAACTCACCTATTCATCAAAGCATACCCTTCCACTGCATAAACCAGCTGGTTCTCCCACCCCTTGCCTGTTTACATCCTGCTATCTAGCCACCACCCACTTGCTTGCACCTCTTGTAATCTGTCTGTCTCCCCTTCCTACTAGATTGTAAACTCCTCCAAGCAGGGCCCTCTTTCCTCCTGTTGTCAAAGCCCACTTCTCTCACAGACCATCTTCGTCTGCATACTCCATCATTGGCCTCAAGCCTCTAGTTGTATGTTGATTGAGTCCTCACTACTTATATTTAAGCTGTAATGTGTATTGAACTGTGGCGCTCTTTATTTGTACTCTATTTTTGTTATTTATTCAATGTTATGCCAAGTTTTGTCTCCCTGTATTGTTTCTTTGTACGGTGCCTTATAAATAAAATTATAAAATTATAATAATAATAATAAAGTGGGTCAGGGGGTAAGTGGTACTGCGTACCTGCAACATATTTCTTACAGGTACTCCGTACCATGCCGTACCCCCTTACTTGCAAAACTGGAATTGATGTGCTCTGTTAGGGATGTGCACCGGCCACTTTTCGCGCTTTGGGTTTTAAGTTCTGATTGCCTTCAGGTTTTGGGTTCTACTGGGTTTTGCCAAAACACCCCCTTAACATTTTGGGTTCTGATTTTTTTTTTAAAAAGCATAAAAACTGCTAAAGTCGCAGAATTTTGGGGCTTTTTGCTCCTACGCTATTATTAACCTCAATGACCTTCATTTCCACTCATTTCCAGTCTATTCTGAACACCTCACAATATTGTTTTTAGGGCAAAAGGTTGCACTGAGGTAGCTGGATAACTATGCTAAGCCACACAAGTGGGCGGCACAAACACGTGGATCATCTAGGAGTGGCACTGCAGCGGCAGACAGGATGGCAGTTTTAAAAACTAGTCCCCACCAAGCACATAATGGTCAAAAAAAAGAGTTGCAAGATGGAATTGTCCTTGGGACCTCCTACCCACCCTTATGTTGCGGAAATAGGACATGCACAATTTAACAAACCAATCATTTCAGCGACAGGGCCTACAAAACTTTGGGCCCCCACAAAAAAAAAACAATCAATCTCTCCCTGTATAAACTGGCTCTCCTCCTCTGATTCCTCGCCCCTTCAGTGTGTACTTCCTCATCCTCGCAGATTATCAATTCGTCCCAGCTGCAATAGGTACTGGTTGGCAGGGCACCAGCAGACTGGAATTATATACTGCAGTAGGTAGGTAGGTAGGTACTAGCAGCCACTAGGCAGTGCAGGGCAGGCACTAGCAGCACCAGTGGACTATACAGCAGAGGCAGGCCCCAGCACAAAGGAGGAGAGACAGTACACAGCAGCTGTCCTTGCACTGGTGATGATCCCACTGAGCAGAGAGGAGAGACACAGTACACAGCAGCACACGAGGCCCCAGCAGAGACAGTATACAGCAGCACAACCTATCCCACCCTGCTCCTAGACTGGAGTGAAGATGGCGGCGCGGGGAGGCGGAATTTAAGGGATTCCGTGATCTCGCGAGAATCCCATGCCGGGCAATGTCGTTTTGCCCGCGCGCCCGGATCCGAGTCAGACGGGAAGCTCCGGGCTTGGATTGATGACGATCGTGCGGGCTCGGATTTCCCAGATACGATACATCTCTAGTCTCTGTGGGTTGTTTCCAGCTGTTATTTGAAGTCTGCGCCAGTTCCAGATCTACTCCTTTGTGTTTTAGTGACCGTAATAGCTGTACAGTGAAATAGTGCTGCTAAACTTGTTAACACAATCTAATACTGTACCTGTAGTTAAATTTGAAGAGCCTCCTACTCAATGTAGATGAGAGTTGAGACTTTTAGGAAGTACTGTGACATAGAATCCCTGACATTAAGGTATCAGTACTGGCGGCTCTAAACTAGAAAAACCTTGTATACTGCCTAAATGATCACTGAAAAACCCATATAATTTACCTTGTGTTTACTAAGTTTTAACCAACTGAAAATGTGTTCAGTGATTCTGTTACATGTACATGTTTTATTTTATGATGTTACCGTGATTGGTTGCGCCCATTCCAACACTGCTCCTGATTGGAATCTCCTGCAGTAATTCTCTCGTCTTTACAGATAGAATGTGGTAGAGTTGACCACATTTTTTTGGAGATCTTCAATCTGTCTTTGATTTCTGTTACCTAAGCAAAAGCAACAAGATAATCATTTAGGTATGTGATCAGTATTTCAAATGACAGTTGGTTATATAAAGGAGACTTATCATGGTTTTACTTACAGTATAAAGGACTAGGGGTATATTCCAGTGATGTAGGGGTAACATCTTGGATTTGCCCTTTGGATGTAGTGACCAGATATATACAAATATAGCCATTTTCATCAGAGCTGCAATATGTCCACTAGTGCCCACTTACTGCAACAAGTCACACGGGTGTCTCATATAGGCTGGGTTGTGCCGGGCACCAGCCAATTTATTTCAATAAGTTGCGGGTGCGACTACATTGAATGAGAGCAGCGGGTGCTGCATGCCCTTTGCCACTTGCAACATGCTGGAGGTCTAATGAGCGTGGCTATATTTGTGTGTGTGTGTGTGTGTATATATATATATGAAAAAAAGGGTGAGATGGGCGCCTCTAGTGTAGTATTTTTGAACCAATTTTGTCTCCCTTCACCACATGAAGACAGACCAACACCCCAATCTTAAAGGTGTACCGTATGGGGTGGTATTCCACCACTGCTTTATGCTTGTCTTATACAGAATAATCCCAGTGGCTGACATTTGAGGAATTTCCAAAGAAAGCCTCCCTCCTTGATCCACTTCTCGTCACAAATTACTTGCTGGGTATTACAGACCCCTCAGGACCACAGTAATCCGGGTCTCCCAGCTGCTGGTACCAATGTGTAAGTACAGGAGGAGTCACATTGGGTCAAACGGTGGCCATTTTGTCCCGGAGTTCGTACTATATATATACACGTTTTTTCTCCCACTTCAATAACGCTTGAGCAAACGTTAATACGTCTGCTAGCTGCCCGCTGTCTCTAGGCATTTGTTATCCAGCTGTCTCTGAGCCTGTGCATAGTACCGATATCTTCGGTAACTATGCGGCTCATACATGCGTTCCACCGGCGTCACTTCCGGGTTACGCACTTCCGGTCTAACTGGTAATTTTGAAATTGGCGCCAATACAGCCCCTTTTCTCCCCATTTACTCAGGTATATAAGCTTGTCCTGGACAGCACTAGGTTGTGGCTGTTTCCTAATCCTCCAGGGCTGAGGTATAGGCTTGTTTATGCGCTGATGATCCATCTAAAAGTATGTTACCCATTTCTTTATTTACTATATGCACTCTGGATGTTTTAGCTATGTTGGTATCCTAGCATCACATCTGGGTGATACTTATTGTGTGTACATATTGTATTATAGGCTCCTTGAGGAAGGTCCGTTTGTGGACCGAAACGTCGGGCAATGATGGAAATTGACTCATTGGAATAAATTATTTATGTGATTTTTTACTACACCAGTGACTTTCTCTTCTATCATTATTACAAGGAGAGTGTTCATTTCCCCCCCAACAAGGGAGGGATCCTTTGGTTATATTTGGGGCACATGGTGATTCATGTCAACCCCTTATGGACACCCCTGATTCTACTACGTTACAAGTGAGAGTGCGGTTTCCCTCGATTCTATATATATATATATATATATATATAGAGAGAGAGATACCCAGCGCAATTAAGTCCACCACAGTCTTTAAATCAGGTCTAATCCACAATCACCAATGTGTGCAGCTCCAAACAATAGGATCCAACCACGAATCCAGGGCATATGTTTTGTAAGAGAAGAAATAGATAGAGCGCACAGTCAAAAACCATATGTAAATTTGTAATAGTTTTTACTGATATTTTTAGCAGGGATAAAAAATGACATACATGGGATATAAAAGATAAATTGCCACAATACGGCGTTTGTCACCAGCACAGCGGGGTTAACCAGATTTTCAGGAACACGCGGGGTGATCAGCCCAGCGGGGTTCGTCCACCCGCCGCAGTCAGGACAGAGCCGAGAAAGTCTTTTCACCGGACCAGAGGACGTCAGCCGTCAGCAAAGGAAGGTAGCCACGCCCAACGCATTTCGACAGAGGTCTTCGTCAGGGGGTGTGGTTACCAGGAGATAACCACACCCCCTGACGAAGACCTCTGTCGAAACGCGTTGGGCGTGGCTACCTTCCTTTGCTGACGGCTGACGTCCTCTGGTCCGGTGAAAAGACTTTCTCGGCTCTGTCCTGACTGCGGCGGGTGGACGAACCCCGCTGGGCTGATCACCCCGCGTGTTCCTGAAAATCTGGTTAACCCCGCTGTGCTGGTGACAAACGCCGTATTGTGGCAATTTATCTTTTATATCCCATGTATGTCATTTTTTATCCCTGCTAAAAATATCAGTAAAAACTATTACAAATTTACATATGGTTTTTGACTGTGCGCTCTATCTATTTCTTCTCTTACAATATATATATATATATATATATATATATATATAACGGAGGTGCGGCACTCATAGCATAAATAAAGAGGCAATAAACGAGTTTCTTAGATCTAAGAAACTCGTTTATTGCCTCTTTATTTATGCTATGAGTGCCGCACCTCCGTTCTATATATTATTTACTCCTGTGAGGGCACCGGCTATTTGAAATACGTTATTGGGAGTGCCAGACCCCTGGCTGCTATATATACAGTATATATATATATATATATATATATATATATATAAGACTGGTGGACCGGCACTCCACTCAAGGTGATTCAGCTGCCAGCGTGCCTTTGCAGTAATGAGATAGACGGTAGAATCCCCACATCAGGAAGAGACCAAGCACGGCACTGGAGGACTTGTAAAGGTGGTTTTATTACCTCAACGTTTCGAGGCTGTATGCCCTGTCGTCAGGAGGAGGTGTGTACTTTTCCTCCTGACGACGGGGCATACAGCCTCGAAACGTTGAGGTAATAAAACCACCTTTACAAGTCCTCCAGTGCCGTGCTTGGTCTCTTCCTGATGTGGGGATTCTACCGTCTATATATATATGCTATATATATATAGCACTTGCTGGCTGAATCTCAGAGAGCACACACACTCAGGAGCTATACAGGGAATATTTTCTAATTCCTTTGGGCCCTAACGGGAATTTATACACTGAAAAGGTGGTTGAATGAACTTATGTGTATACTGGAACTTTGAATTTCTTTATGTACTGAGACGGTTATAAGATACCTTTCTTGGGCTTTCTATGCACAGGTGTGATAACACCCAAAGACGTTTGTACCATATTTTAATAGCACAAGGTGTTTACCACTGTAGAGGACTGAGTCCAGTTCTTTATTCGACCAGTAGAACAACACCAATTGTTTCAGAGCCTTAATGGGCATTTAATGTCTATAAGAAGAAACCCCTGATGAAGTCTCCAAGGGCCTTATTTTGGTTCACTCTTTCTGACAAAATCCTTCTTAGATGGACAAAACCATGTGCACTGCAGGGGGGGCAGATGTAACATGTGCAGAGAGAATTAGATTTGGGTGAGTCATTTTGTTTCTGTGCAGGGAAAATACTGACTGCTTTATTTTTACACTGCAATATAGATCTCACTTTGAAGTAAAACCCCACCCAAATCTAATTCTCTCTGCACATGTTACATCTGCCCACCTGCAGTGCACATGGTTTCGCCCATCTAAGAAGGATTTTGTCAGAAAGAATGAACCAAAATAAGGCCCTTAGAGAGATGGGTTCTGTCTTAAAGCTCTGTAAAAATAAAGAAAATTTATTCCACAAGAAACAAGAAGCTTCAAGTTTATATTGTGAAATTAATAGTGAAAAAGGCTAACGCGTTTCGTCAGAAAGGTGACTTCATCAGGGGCTTACTAGCATAGATTTTTGACAACCAAATGGCACTTCGTATGAGGCAAGATTTCATACAAACTGTCGGGGTAGCGTCAATAATTCATAAACGATAATGTATATCATATAGACATATATATACTGCCAAACTTTTGAACTGACAATAATAATCGGACCACAATCAGTCTTTGGGACCAGATGAATGGGAATTAATATCAGCCCCAAAACCAAAAAGACCTCAGAAAGATTTTTTTTATATATATAAAGTGTTGGCCCATATATATCAGGACCACCGGATGTGTGCTCACTAGAATTCAGCTTTTGGATTTATTGAGCAATTATTCTGCACAGAATGATATCTTCTTCAAACTTGGGTAATGCCATCAATTTGTTCAATAAGGTGGATGTGTCCAAGAGAAACCGTGGATGGCTTTGTATGTAGGGCTGGAAGAGGGCATCCAGGTATAGTGCTTCTGGTTGAAATAGCGAGCCAATGGCCGATATGATCGGGCGTCCTGGGGGTTTGACCATAGATTTATGCACTTTTGGGGTTGTGTACAAAAGTGGTACCCTAGGGACTAGTGCTGTTTTCAATTCTTTGTTAATGGTACCCATAGAGAGCGCTGTATCCAAGATGGAGATCAGTTCTTTGGTATAATGGGTTGTAGGGTCTCCCTGTAGCCGCATATAGGTGTCTTGGTCTTGTAGTTGGGACTCAATCTCATCCATGTAGTCCCTGTGGTTAAGGATGACCAATGCTCCACCCTTATCCACAGGGCGGAAGATAAGGTTGGGATTGCCTGCCAGATTTTTTAAGGCCTATCACTCCTTCATGTTGAAATTGGGCCTATCGTTATGCTTTTTCTGTACATGTTGAAATTGGGCCTATCGTTATGCTTTTTCTGTACATGGGCTTCGCACTGTGCTTCTAGCATTCGACCGAAAGTGCGGATCGAAGGGTTAAAGCTCTGGGGATCAAATTTAGATCTTGGTAGAATTTTTCTAAGTTTTGCTGGTATCATAGAACCTGCATCATTGGTCGCGTTCGGTATAGTACTGCTTTTTACAAAGAATTCTTTAAGTTTTAGTTGTCCGTACAGCCTGTGTTTATGTCGACGCGTGCTTTGTTGATGTAGGTTGCCTTGGTGATGGGAGCACAGCGTGACGCACAGGCCTGTGACGTCATTCACTCAGCGCCGACCGGTCGGGCGTAAAGTCCCGTTCCCGGAAGACGCTGCTGCACGGGATGTATAAGGTAAGCTCATTTCTGTACTTTCTTGTAACATGACCTGAAGAAATTGCTCAATAAAGAGCAATGAAACGTTGTCGTATTCATGACTAAGTGAGAGTTTTTTCCATAAGACGTTTGGAGTGCTACTTCCACCCCCTAAACCCTATATATATATATATATATATATATATATATATATATATATAGTCCTTGGGAAAACAGCGGCACTCTGAGACTTCAGATGGTGAAACAAGTGAATATTTTACTATATAAATAAACACACACTGACACCCATTAAAAATAGACTTTAATACATCCAAAGCCCATACATACTGATACTTACCTATCTTGAGGCCGTCGGTAGGTCCCAGGGTCCGGTTCCGGTGCCTTGGTTCCGGGGCTGGTCCGGGGCTCCAGGGCTGAAGAGTCCGGGGTCCTGGATCCGAAGAAATCCATGGGGGACCTGTGGAAGGAAATCCTACTCACCCAGGCGAAGATCCCCTCATCTTTTCCGTCTTCTCCGTCTCCGCCGTAGAAAGCCGCCGGTACCCATTGGACTTTGAGAGGCGCAGAGATGTTTCATCTTCTGCGCCTCTCATCCGAATGATTCTATTGGCCGCCTAGCGGCCAATCAGGAGACGACTTTCTCGGCTCCTGATTCAGGGGGGGGGGGGGAGACACACTCCTGCTCCTGACTTCCACCCTCCAGTGGCCGGCGCCCTAGGCAAATGCCTAATGCTGCCTAGTGGTGGCGCCGGCCCTGCCTGTGGTGAGATAATTAATTGATAATAAAGGTGTTTTACCACAGCTGATGGCAATCATACATTAACAGAAAAGTCCATGAATAGAGCATTCTGTCCCTCCTGAAGAGGGTCATGTTGGAAGGTATGCTAAGGAAGCAGCTGTCACATGTTTAATATAAATGAGCAGAGCTTACATAGAGGTGCATGAGAAAGCTGTGATCCCAAAAAGGTTAATTACAAATTAGCCCAAATATACACATTCAGGATTCCACAGCACTTGCCATTCCTAGGAAAGGGGTGCACACTTGCTGTTGACATTTTCAGAATGGAGTGTAGTGTAGTTTTCCTGGGACCATCAATAGAAAACATAGAACATTGTACAAGCTCTAGATGGCACTATTGTGCAGTTGTTTTATATGTATGTAAAAGTTATTGTGCAGTAATGAAAGTGAAAACAATTATAATATGTGAAGCTGGCAGCATCCCTGTTCTCTGACAAGACTGTTATTTTAATGAGGTTTACTGATGCCAAGGTTAACCAAAGCTTTGTTTTCCTAACTATAATACTCTGGCTTTAAAAAAACAGTGCTGTGAAATTTCACAGCCAATAGCAGCATGTCCGCTGTAAGGTATATGGTCATCTCCATTATCTTGTGTCCCAATTCACATGCAGCTATTCCCTGTCTAATGAATGATTTCACCAATGCAGTGGCACATTCACTAGGCTGAATGCTGTGTCCTGCCACCTGTTTAATGACTAGAAGATCTGAGGACAAACGGGAGAAGAATGGAAGGTGCTTCAGAATATTTTCTAACTGCAGACATTCTTGAAGTGCACAGTGTCACGCTAGCAGTGGCACCAGCTGGAGTGTAACGGTTTTTGCATAAACGACAGAAGGGAGTGATGCAATTGGATAAAGAAAACCAGTTTTAATAAAGATACTGTAATACAGGAGATGAATAGTGGCACAAAGGTAATACTGAAGATATGCGATAACCAAAGTCAATGATATATAAAAGTTGGTACTTGTGTAGTTTCACGGCGCCAGCATGGCGCCGTGCGTCTGTGTCCCCTTGCGGTGCTCGCTTCGCTCGCCCACGCTGCGGGCTCGGTGGCTCGCTACGCTCGCCACGCTATCTAAAATCAACTCCATGCCAACGTGGATAGTGGGGGTATGAACTATCCACATTGGCATGGAGTTAAGTTACTTTATTTTAGATAGTTTGGCGAGCGTACCCAACCCGGAAGTAGCACGGCACCGTGAAACTACACAAGAACCTAAAAGTTATTGTAAAGTTCCTAGTGGGTGGAGCACGAGGTTGATATCTGAAGATGGCTTGAAGTGTAGATTGGATAATAAACGTAAACTTGAATAATCGAACTAAAGAATATACTTGGAAAGATGATTGGATTGATGATTGAAGAATTGAATGAAAGATTGGACGATTGGACGGTTGGACGATTGGAATAATAGCAGGCCTGAATGGCTGTGACCAGGAGGGTTGCAGGTGAAGTGACCGTCAGGTGAGGAAAAGGGTGATCCCCTTTGGGGGGCTAACCTTGTCCGGACCGTAGAGGCGGCAGCAGGGTCCTGCAGGTGGATGGTCGAGTACAGCAGGCAAGCAGAAGGATTCCTCTTGGAGATACCTGGCAGGCAGCAGCGCTGTCAGCAGGAGGGAGTCAGATGTCTAGGGAAGGACATCATTGTACTGACTGACTCCTAGACCTAGTCAGTCAGTATTTATCAGGAGGGCTGCACTGCAATTGGTTGGAGCTGATTGGCAGTGCAGTCCCATTGGAGAAACCAGATGGCCGCCGCCTAGGGGCGGCGACAGTTCCCAGCCTGCAGGAAGCATGTGCAGCATTCTCCAGACTGTGTGTCCAGCAAGGCCCAAACAGGCACAGAGCATCATGGAGCCTCAGACCCCACGCCGAGCAGTACCCGCATGTCACCAGTGCGCACGTCATCACTGTCACCAGCAGGTGACAGCGCGACAGTACACAGCCCAGCAACCTGGGGACTGCCAGCGGAGGTAAGCACCAGAGCATGTACTGCCCTATTAGGGACCCCAGAGGTAACCATAGTATGGGAGGCATGGGTAGCAGCCATGGTGGTCGTGACACACAGATAGCTGCTAGGGGGTTCCGGCTATGAAAATAAATATACAGCCATACAGGGCCGGTGCTACGGTGTCCGACACCCTCCTGCAAACTTTAAATTTGTGCCCCCTCATACTTTAGCAGCAGCAGCACACACCAAATAAAAGACGTGGTCTCCCAAGTAAGAGGAAAGGCCACACAATAGTAGCACACTTAAAATTAGCACATTCTTATTCACATTACACAGCACCAGCGCTTAAACTAGCTATTTTGGTGCTCCTGTGTCAAGTAAGGGAATTGGTGACTCCCCACCACCACAGTCAAAATAAGGAGAGTGCGCACTAAAGGCGTTGCTTCATGGTGAAGAGGCATAACCACATAACAGTACCAATAACATCGTAATGCCCATTACACATTATCCCACATGCCATAATGCCCATTACTCATTATGCCACACAAATCGTGATGCGCCTTATACAATATGCAGCATACCTTAATGCATATTACACATTATGCCAAACACTGTTATTCCCCTTACACAATATGCTGCACTTTCATTCCCATATGACATTATGCCACACATTATGCTATGCGTATTACTATAGTAGCATAATAGCAACAGTAATAGCAACAGTAGTGCTGTATAACTCCCAGACCATATGGCGACAGTAGTAGTGCGCTGTGTAATGCCCACACCACTTGCAAACAGTAGTAGCGTTGTGTAACATCCACACCAGATAGTGACAGTAGTAGCGCTGTGTAATGCCCACACCATTTGCTGACAGTAGTAGCAATGCTTATACACAATGCACACACCAGTTGCCAACAGTAGTAGTAGTAGTAGTATGTTTATTTATAAGGCGCCGCAAAGTGTCCGCAGCGCCGTACATAGCAAACAAAAAACAAATGACAAGGTAACATACAGGGTGTGTTGAAAAATACAGTATAAATAGGGGTATAGCTGGTAGAAATAAAATCAGCATCAGTTCAGAAGTAGGTGTCAAAATTGTCGAGGAGACTGAAGATGTAGTAGAGGAAGGGAAGAACAGGACAGGAGGACAGGTGAGGTAAAGAGGTAGGGTGAGTACGTGAGGCAGGAGGACCCTACTCATAAGAGTTAACATACTAAAAATAGGTGGGTGGACGAACGAAAAACAACAGGATAAGTAGGAACAAAAACAGGATAAGTAGGAACGGAGGGGAATGGAGTAGCGCTCCTAAAGCCTACACCAGTTGCCAACAGTGTTACTTTCTGTATCATACCTTAAAATCTGTCTCTGGCAGCTCATCCTCTCCTCCTTTCTTTCAATCTGCTCTGCTACTGTATAGCTCTGCCCCCTGTCCCATGTAACCCCGCCCCCTTGCAGTCCCTACAGCCACTAGTAATGTTGTTAAGGGGGGTTTGGGAGCCAGGACGGAGCTTCATGCTGCTGTGTCACAGGGGACAGCAACGGGGATGCAGAGCAGGGAGTGTGCCTCTCATGCCCGGCGCCTCCCTGCACTGCATCCTTTGCTGAGCAGCTAGTCCGGGCCCTGCAGCTAGAAATGTCTCTATATACAGCAAAGTCAACTTTGCCATTTGTTATTAGTCTATTTTATATAATATTATTATTATTGTTTTATTTATGAGGTGCCACAAGTGTTTCGCAGCGCCATACAAAGGAACAGTACAGGGAGACAAAACTTAACATTACAGTAAATAAATAACCGATATAGATTACAGGTAAAATGAATGCCACAGTTCAAAACACATTACAGCTTAAATGTAAGTAGTGAGGACTTGATGAACGTACTGCTAGGGGCTGGTGAACAAAGATGATCACTAAGGGGTTTATTCTAGTTCATTCTTTCTGACAAAATCCTTCTTAGATGGACAAAACCATGTGCACTGCAGGGGGGCAGATGTAACATGTGCAGATAGAATTAGATTTGGGTGAGTTATTTTGTTTCTGTGCAGGGAAAATACTGACTGCTTTATTTTTACACTGCAATATAGATCTCACTTTGAAGAAAAACCCCACCCAAATCTAATTCTCTCTGCACAAGTTACATCTGCCCCACCCACAGTGCACATGGTTTTGTCCATCTAAGAAGGATTTTGTCAGAAAGAATGAACTAGAATAACCCCCTGAGTGTTTGCGTATGGTAGAGCTGTGAGTGAAATGTGAAGAGAAGAGGGCTTAGATGCAGGAGGGAACGCCTCCCATCTGCTTGCATGAAGTGCAAGCAGATGGGAGGTGGGTTGATGGCAGGGTATAAGCAGGCAGAGACTGTCAATGCGTGGCGCAGGGGTCAGAGGACAAGCCTCAGGACTCAGTTATGCAGTGGAAGGGTAGGCTTTGATGAATAGGTATGTTTTCAGTGCCCGTTTAAAGCTTTGCAAGGTCGGGGAGAGTCTAATGGAGCGAGGGAATGCGTTCCACTGAAGTGCCACAAGGTGTCAGAGGTGCCTTACAGGGAATACACAACACAATTACGCACCAATAAAAACTATTAACACATTACTACAAAAGTATAGTTGACATTCTTCAATACATAACCCTGGGAGCACTTATATGTCTTCCATTTAGCTTGTGGCATTACAAAGGAATATCTCTGTAAAGGCCGCCATCCTTCAGTGCATTGGTTCTCAACCTCGGTGCTCAGGACCCCCACACAGTGCACGTTTTCTATGTCTCCACACAGAATAGTTAAAGTTAATTATTAAAGTTAAATAATTATCTCCACCTGGATCTTTTAAAAGTGAGTAATGAGTGCATCTGTGCACCTGCCGGGTGACCTAGAAAACATGAACTGTGTCGGGGTCCTGAGGGCCAAGGTTGAGAACCACTGCTCTAGTGTGATATGGTAACGTTTTATGCGATTTTTTACACATTGCTGCAATGGATTGCATGAAAAGTGTCACATTGCATGTCATTATCCTGCGATTGCTATGCCCTCACATTGCATCACAGTCGCAGATTCTACGAGATGCCATGAATATTCATTGCAGCCTGTAGCCTTTTCTGGGATTGCATATGATACATTGTAATCAAAATGACCGCATACAATGCATCATATGCGATCCTGCTGCCCGGCAGCTGCTGTGTGAGTTGGCGGGGTATTACATGAGATGCCTTGCCCTAGTGGACCAGGGCCTTTAGAGAACAAACCAGTGGTGGCTCCAGAGGTGGGGCTGTAGCACAGTTCAAAATTCCATGCCTCCCAACTTTCGAATGTCATCTTTCGGGACCTTTGTGTCCGTCACAGGGGCCAGTGGTTCTGTTAAGCTGCTGGCCATGACCCCATCCCCTCGGGCTGTGAGAATAGGCACTGTGCACCAGCTTCTATTCACAGTTAACAGGGGGGACTCCCAACCGATGACCATGGGATACTGCCGGGCAGGATGCGGGAACATCCCAAACAATTTGACATTCCCGTAAAAATTGGGACAGTTGGGAGGTATGAAATTTAAACTGACTCCCTGGCAGTTGGTGTGGCTCCCCTATTTGAATTTTGATCTGTGATGCAGCCCCACATCTGGAGCCGCCACTGCAATAAACCAATGCCCATCATTGGCAATACCATTCTCTTAACAATAGGAACAGTACTGACCATGCATTGGCATCCCAATTCATCATTCATCATGCACTTTTGTCTCTGTGACTGTCCTCTAAGTTGGCACTGTAAAACTATTTTCCTTCTTTATGCACTGTTTTTCTCTAGAGGGTTGTAACTTACCATATGTACGCGCTAGCAATAGGTAAATTGTTGACATTTAATGCTATAAGTTTATCACTGCCCTCCGTATGCTGCTGATCTCAGCATGCCGTGTTACAATAGTTAGAACATCTTCATTAAGGGAAACTAGGGAAGAAAAGATGACTCTTTCTTGGGGCACAACTCAATAAAAAGTAATATATTTTATTGGTATACATTAAAATGGGAATCATATACACATATTGAAATCACATACACTAATGCCTCTGAATGAAAGAAAATGAAGACAATATAGCAATATCACAATTGTGATATACATATATGACTCTAGGGAGCACCACCAACAGGAGTAATTAAATAAGGACGTGATAGGTCCATAATTCACAGTGTATGTTGGTTATAACTACTGTATGTGAGAAACTCCAAATGAATAGCCAGTGCTGGTCTTTCTTTCTTTTGTAAACATCTGCATTAAGCAGGAAACTGTAATTTGTAATAGTACAGACCTGCAGTCCTGTATAAAATGTGTTATTATAGCTTCATGGATTTATTGAAGTGTGAATGGAAATGTGGCCACTGGTATGTTACACGCATGGGCAAATTGCTAGTTTTTGCCCACCTATGTTACTAATCACCCACTGAGGTATAAACAAACAAATGATGGCTAGAGTTCTTTTAACTACTTTTAATTCAGTGAAACAATTCTAATGGGGCATACACACAGGGCGATTTCAGACTGATTCTAAGCGATCTGACTAGCATGAATCACTCCATGTGTATGCCACCCACCGATGGCGATTCACGGTCCCACGTGTCACCATCGACCACATGTAAAGATGTGTGTTAAGTGATCCGTGCGGTTTAGCACAAATGCTCAGCACTGTCCTGTCGCACCCTGTGTACGGGGTTTAAGGCTCATTTATGGATGTAAAAATATACCAGGTAGAGCAAGTGCAGCTTTATTGCTTTTAAATTCAATATTTTTTATTTGATTTTGTGCATAACAGAACAGAAAAGAAAAAAACAAAAAACAAAATAAGAGCAGCTAGGAAACAAACAAGGGACATGGTAAAATGAGTCAACATATAATTAGCATCATGTAACCGTGTACATATGAAAAAGGTATATACAGTATGACCATCTAAGGATGTGAAATACTCCTTAAAATAAAAACCATAAATACACAAGCTCAATCACTCGAAGGTGCCATTCGGGATCAATATTACACAGGCATAGAGGAGTATATATTAAAGTAGTGTTTTTACAATAGGGTATACTGAAACCCAGCTTATTAGTACAGGATAGAATAATTAGACATAGAGCCAAATTTCAATAGCGAATCAAAACAAAAATGTATACCAAGCGACCATAAATAAAAATATAAATATCCCTCCCCATAGCCCCCACCATGTACTACCTACCCCCATCTTAGGTGTACCTGGATACCCCCAAAAATAATAACAGTTTACCCCTAGCCCACTAACTAGGTTACCTATCTGATATTATACTAATACTAATCTAACCCACCCCTCCCCTTCCCACCCACACAAGCAGTGAAGGATATACAGACGGATAACTGAAAGGGGCTAAAAAAACTAATGGCCTTAGTAAGGCTAGAACCAGCTCTCCCATATTATAAGGATATAAAGTATCACAGCCCTCCAAGTCTAAAATGAGTACAGCTTCAAAGGTATTGAGTGTAAACAGAAAGACAGAAAAAGTCAAAATATGCTAAACAGAATATAATTAACTCTGCCTTCTTGCTACTCACCGTATTACAAAATCATGCATCACACTGAGAAATAACAAAGATTTCACAGATGAAATAAACATTGGCATACAGGATATAAAGAAACACGGCCACATAGGAGAAGAAAAAAAAAAACAAGAAAGAGAGAAAAGTATATAAAATAGAAATTGAAAAGGAAATATATAAATGGCAGCAAACTTATCCAGGCAGATGGGTATGTTATCTACTAGTTCGGACAGAATTCAGCATTACTAGAAAAGATTTTAGAGGCAATAACATCCCAAATAGAACAGGGGAAAACAAATGGAACAGTAGATCCATTATAGAGATAGTGGTGATTTTTGGAAGGAGCGCGGCACAGAGAGGACATCCGAAAAACCAGTACCATAGGAATTCAGCG
The DNA here is from genome assembly GCF_055691185.1 of Crinia signifera. Classification (NCBI taxonomy): domain Eukaryota; kingdom Metazoa; phylum Chordata; class Amphibia; order Anura; family Myobatrachidae; genus Crinia; species Crinia signifera. The sequence continues at coordinate 286,667,150 of NC_139218.1, forward strand.
TCCAACCCATGCACAGAAAATGGAAGGTTCTGGGTACATTCACGCCCAAAAGTATAGGCTGTAGGGTTTACACATTCAGGAGCCAGCTAGAGATCTTGCACAGCCTCTACATGACCCTGTCCATACAAACAAGGAGAGGCAATATCATTTGGCACATCATTGAGTAGGTCAAGAAGTCTCTGAGTAGATTCAGAAATTCTGAAGAGGATTATTTGCATAACGCTTGCCATGTTTCCAAGGTGTCTCCATGCAATGACTCAGTATTAAAGCAGCAAGTGAATGGTGACAGTTAGCATGCCACCAGACTCTGCACCGTTGCAGATAAGGGATCCAAATATAGAGCAGGCAGTCAGTATAATATAGGCCACAGTAGATCCAAAGTTTGTAGGTAATTAAGGATAGACACGTGTAAACAACTCGCCTCGTCTCGCCTGCATGGAACCTGGGAATGCAGGGGTTTTCAAAGTGGCTTTGGGATCCAGCCAGAGGACGGTGGACAGAAAAGGCTCCCTGGAAGGCCGCCCTGGTCAATACTGCAGGAGCGCAGAAGGTTCCAATCCAGATGCAGCTAAGAGAGCCGTGAGGCGCATCCACCCGCAGCACCAGAGAGAGACAGTCAGGAGCAGGAGTGCACAGCAGGTGGACAGCAGCGTCCAAGATGGTGACCGCATCCCAGAGACTGGTGCAACAGCACAGCAGGATATCTGCACCAGGCCCAAAGCAAGAGCCACCAGCAAAATCAAACTGCTCAGAGGAGGCCAGCAGAGACCAGGAGACCAGGTATACACCACAGAAACCGGCTATAGCTGGGGAAGAATGGTGTTTGCAGGATATTTGGCCGGAGAGGATGCAGGGCTGTGTCCTACACCATTGCCATCTTGGCCACATCGAAGAGCACTGTTTTTATTGAAATGCGTTGATGGTAGTGGCACAGGCCAGATGTACTAAGGCAGGCATGTCCAAACTATGGCCCTCCAGCTGTTGTGAAACTACAAGTCCCATCATGCCTTGCTACAGTTCTGCTAGTAAGGAATGCTAAAACTATGGCAAGGCATGCTGGGATGATCAGTTTCAGAACAGCTGGAGGGCCATAGTTTGGACAATGCCTGTACTGTCTGTTTGTCCATATATACATGCGACCCCCCTATTTGTAACCCTGTCCCCACCACCTCTTCCCTCATGTGTTTTTCCTTCTCTTACTTAGACCTTCTTCGATGGCACCAAATACTGAGGTTATCTGCCACAATGATACTTATTTCAGTGTAAGTTAGGGGTGGCCAAACCGGTCCTCGAGATCTACCAACGGTCCGCAGTTTTCCAAATCACCTAGCTGCTGCACAGATGTAGTCAATACTAACTGTCACATTTTCAAACATGCTGCATTCATTCCTACTATAGATCCACAGGTTGCCTGGAAAACATGCACCGTTGGTGGATCTTGAGGACAGGTTTGGCCTCCCCTGGTGTAAGTTGTTGTTTTCCTGTTTGCCTATTCATTTATATACTCTGCAATTGGGCGCTGAAGTCTATAGTGGCCCATACCTAATAATAGAAAAAAAGAGGGATATGTTTTGGATAAAAATACACCTTTTGTTATTTATATTTTGTGAAGTCACTATGTCAGCGTTCTTTATTTCGACCTGAGACTGTAGACATGTTTTAATTTTTAAACTATGTCCTCATACATCATGTCAACACTTGTAATGTCAGCATTGTTGAAGCGACAAAACTGTGGGTGAAACTTAATAGACCGATAGTTTCTGTGGTATAGGTGAGAATGTTGTTTAAGCAATTGTGCTATATTCTACTTAAGTAAAATGTCACAGAAAAGTTTTCTATCCATGAGCTTATAAAATTGTGCGTAATATGCACATAATATCAGTGTAGATTACATCAGAGCTTTTATTGGAAGACATTTTAGTATCTATAAAAACACCAAAATATAGAGGTAAACTCAAGTTCATGGCTAGCAGCAAACACTTCACAGACATCTACTTCTGTCTTCTCACTTGAGAAATAGGATGACATTCAATTGACACCTTTTACCATTTTCTCTATTCTTAGAACCTTTATATGTGAAGGTTTTTAGGGAAACTAAAGCAGAATCTGTCCTTTTTGGATCTCTCTTGGCTGATTTAAACACTGTCAGTGAGACTTTTCATAGACAGATAATTACTTTTTGGTGTTTTTATATTTCTTTTCCTATTCTTTATTTCAATAAATATTCATCACATGATACAATCACACTTAAGACATTGCCATCAAAATATAATGTTTACATATCATTGTTTCCCAATAGGGAGCGACAGCAGAGGAATATGTTCTGAGTTATAATTGCTACTCATCCTTCACAGTCAGTCCTAGTTTCCCAGCTGAATCTTTGTCCTTCATTGTGTGCCCCCAACACATTCCTTGTTGGGTTCCGGAGTGTGACCTTTATGTCTAAACTAATGACTACCATCCTAGCTAACTTTACATATATCTTACTCTCCTACACAGCGCTGTTAGCCGCACTCCAAAGCACACATGAATCTACATTGGCAAATTGGACTCGCCAGGTTGGTGGTACAGAAATGTCAAAAAAAACATGCTATTTTCATAGTATTTATTAAGGTCACAGATGTACATAAAATAATTAGGGTTCCTTCATGTCATTCACAATGTATCTCTATATAACTAGATGTGATTAAAATTATGCCTATATATATGTGTGTGTGTGTGTATATATATATATATATATATATATATATATATATATATATATATTATATATCATTTTTTATAAATGATATTTCTTGGACCTGGCTGAATGGATCCAACAGTCATGTTGAGTAAGTTTTGCGAACGCAGACTGGCCAAGTGCTGGGACCATCGCCAGTCATGACTGATGATCATGATGGTCACAATAGTGATCAGAGGATTAATACTCAGTGGTGCCAGAGTGTAGGGGAAAGCTGGTACTACTTACCCGGGCCCAGGCTCCTGGAGGGGCTTGGGTCCACTGCCCCCGGGAGAATACCTGTGGCTGGCACCATCTTCCCGTTTATGTCTTTGCGAAGATGGAGTTGCACATTAAAAGCAAAGACTCTGGAGCCCTGGCTGTCTTTTTCAAGCCTTTACTGGGGCCCGCCATGGCTCTATATGCTTTTGCTCGGATCTCTGGGATGCATGCAGGAAGCGTTCATTTCATACTCTTGCTGTATTTGCTTTTCATTTGTATGGTATTGCACCGATGCTTCCCTGTAACCAAGCAATGAGCTCCAAATCTGAATCAGGCCCTGTGGATATGCATGTTTATTGTTTCTGTGTGCTGACTTGCTGCATGTCTCCATTTAAGAATAAGGCTTTCAAGAGAGAAGTTCCTGACCTGCATGATGGTCTCTTGACATTGGTCTTAACCTCCCCGGGGAAGTTAGGGAAATTGTTACCAGACTACTACTAGTGAGAGGAGGACACTGAGGAGTGGACATAACAATAGAACACACAGGTTCAGATGGAGATGGAATTGAGCTCTAAAACCACCCTGTTATTTTAGTAACTGTGTGCATATGACATAGGGGCGTGGTCACAGGTAATGGGGGCATGACTTTGCAGCACACCTATATATCTGTTTTCCAGGTAACTGGGCCGAGTGCTAACCTCTGAATCGACTTTGTGCTATAAAACTGAGCAGAGCAGCTCAGCCAGGCTATTAATCTGGGCCCATCAGTCCTTATGAAATTTGCAAGAAGAGCCATATGTCCAGTCTGATGCTGGGCGCAGATGTATAGAACCTTGAAGAGTGATAACGTGGAGACAAAGTACCAGTCAATAAGCTCCTAAACTATAACAGCACAGTCAAGACACTATGGGGGAAATTTACTTAGATGTGTATTCTACTTCACATGTGATATTGCTATGGGCAACCAAATAGAATCTACTTCTTATTTAGCACCCTCTAGAAGATAGTAGACAGGATCTGATTGGTTGCCCATAGCAACATCACATATGAAGTATCAAACACATCCTAGTAAATTCCCCCCTACAGTATGTTCCCGAACCTACTCTGCTCTCACCAGTCCTAGACCTGGGGTGCATGTGTGACTCTGGACCCATCATAATAAATTCTTTATTATGGGGAGGTCAGGATCTTTGGGAAAATGGTCAGATTTAGGGGTCCTGGTTGCAGTGTATAGAATTCTACCTGCTGGTAGTGTATAATGGCCTTCCCTCACTGCTATCCAGGGACCTAAGGAGCTGTGCAGCAGCTCTCTCAGCCATTATGTAACCTCTGTAGTATAAAGTCTATCTTGAGTTTAGCTACTGATCAGACAGATGTGTCCTTCTATATCTTTGCAGCTCACTGCAGCATGTATGCCTTGGTGGCCTGCTGGTGGACGAGTGCAGGGCCGGCGCTACCCACTCAGCAGCTCCTGCAAAGCAGGGAGGCGCCATGCTGAAAAGGCGCTGTGTCCCTCCCTGCTCTGCTAAAGCTGCCTCTGCCCTCACTTGCTCACTGTCACTGCCTCCTGCACGCAGCGCCTGTCTGACAGCGGGCGGCAGTATAAAGAGCTGCTCCCTGCACCGCGCACACACTGTCCTCCTCCTGCGACCTGCCCCCTCTTCCTCACGGACACTTGCGCTGAGGCATGAAGCGCTGTCTGTGAATGCCTGGATGACATGTCATGTCTGCCCCCATGATCCGCCCCCTACCCATTGCTCCCTGTGTCTGTCAGCTGTCAAACAAATGACGAACAGGTAGCAGCGCTGCCCTTCCTTTCCTATTCTCAGTGTGCTGTGCCAGTGCCACTGCCAGTCCTCAACACTCCGCCCCATCTATCTCCTCCAATCTTCTTCCATCTCCTCCCTCTCTCCCCTCCTTTCCCCCTCAGTCACGAGAGGGGTGTAATGGCATCCTCAGCGTCCTGCCTATGCAGATAGAAGAGGAGGGACTGCACAAGAGTTAAACAGCAAAAGAACATTGAGTCTTTTATTATACATGTTTACAACAATTTGTTTAATACTATAATAATATAATAATATATTATTGTTAATACTATAATAATATAATAATAGATTTTTTTACTATTAATTTAGACACTTTTTAAATAATGGGCTGGGTTATGTACCTAAAGGTGGCCATACACGCTGTAATAGCAGCATGTGATGCGATGTGCGCTCCCGCGGGCATCGCATCGAACAGTACAAAAAGTATGTGCTGCACATACTTTTTGTACTGCTTTCGGATCGCATCGCACACACATTGCATGAATGCCGTGCGATGCGATCTAGCACATAATGTATGTGATTCTCGCCGTGTGTATGGGCACCTTTAGTGCCTGCAACATTTTGCGGACACAGCACTGAGATGGTGTATGCATACATGTACATGCACCCGAGATCCTCCATAGGATCGCATGTTGCATACGCTCCCACAATCGGGCTGCAGCTTGTTGCAATGGCAATGTGAAAGGGCGCAAAATTTATGGTTTGCAGGAGGGCGCCGGACACCCTAGCACCGGCCCTGGACGAGTGCATGGCATTTCCACCCATAATCCTATAGGATTGCAAGGTGCGAATGGAACAGGTATGTTTACCTAAATATGCATGTGGCAACAACGCAAGAGGACACATCCGCATTGTTGCCACCTTCTGGAGGTAGCCAAATATTATCCTATGCATAAAACCTGTAACTGATACCGCTTGAACACTGCTGTAAATAACCCGGGTTATTGCAGCAACCTGGGATATTGGGCCTGATTCAGACCTGATCGCTGGGCTGTGAATGTTCGGAGCCCAGAGATCAGTTCGCCACCCCACCTCGTGTCTCCCTGCCCCTGTGCAGGGCTGCAAATACATTCCCAGCTGTGCAGACAAGGTAGATCCATTCGTGATCACTCACCATCTAATGAATTTACCCCTGTTCCCCCAATGGCCGGGCAATGCCTACGTTTTCCAAGGCACTCCCCGAACACGCCGGCATTCCGCCTCCATAGGCCCGGCACCTGTCAATCAACACTGCTGGCTGTGATCACAAGGATGGCTCGTGCATGCACAGCTGAGTGAATGGGTCTGAATAGGGGCGATGTGTAATGGAAACCACACCCAATTGAAATGATCTGGGTGAACCGACCCAGTATTTTGAACCGGGTAGCGAGCAGGGCTGAACATGGATTCAACCAGGCTCGTGTTCCAGTTTAAACGGGTAATACTGGTCCCAGGAGCAATGTTCTCTCTAATTTTACGAAGGCTGTGTGCGGCTAAAGATTTTGGGCGGGATGTATCAACATACATCGCCGCCCTTCGCACGGCAGCCGCCGCGATGCTACCGCATATGTACTAACATATGCGGCCAGCATAGGGCTGCGGTAACGGAGACCCCCGCGATACCTGTGATGTGGGCTGCGGGGGTCTCCGTCACCTCCCGGCGGCTGCCAGCGTCCCCCTGCGTCTCCTCCTCCCCCCTGAAGCCGGATGTCCTCCCGGCTGTCACACCAGGGGGAGGAGGAGGTTAAAGGAGGACGGGAGGGGGGGGGAGCGCGGACGGCGTACGGCGGGCGGCGAAAGAAGCCCATAGGCCCTCTGGGTGGCGAAACCCTGGCCAGCAAAAACGGGGCGAACCGGGGTACTTGTTTCCTATCTGGGCGCCCAGGTTTTCAACGTACAGCACCGTAATGAAATCGTATCGCATCGCATCGGATTCGGTACGCGATGATGTACGATGGCATACGATGCTATCCGATCCGATTTCATTTTAAATCGGATCGCATCGCATGCGGTGACGCGATCAACCCCGATTTTTACATTGGAATCAATGTTAAATGGTCCCTGAGACCCGATTTTACATTGATTTCAATGTAATAACCCCGCAAACCCACGATTTGTATAGGAAACCCCCCCTGATGGTTTAAAATGCGCCTCTATTGTTAACGCCACCCCAGTATTGACGTCAACCCGAAGCGTGGCCAGCGGCGGCGGTACGCGTCCTCCGACTTTTTCATACCCCCACTATCCACGTCGGCGTGGAGTTGAGAATAGAATAGTGTGGCGAGCGCAGCGAGCCACCGAGCCCGAAGCGTGGCGAGCGCAGCGAGCCCCGTGAGGGGACGCGGATACCTGTGAAGCCCGCGAGGGGACACGGATACCTGTGAAGTATCCGCGTCCCCTCGCGGGGCTCGCTGCGCTCGCCACGCTTCGGGCTCGGTGGCTCGCTGCGCTCGCCACACTATTCTATTCTCAACTCCACGCCGACGTGGATAGTGGGGGTATGAAAAAGTCGGAGGACGCGTACCGCCGCCGCTCGCCACGCTTCGGGTTGACGTCAATACTGGGGTGGCGTTAACAATGGAGGCGCATTTTAAACCATCAGGGGGGGGTTTCCTATATATCCTATGGGCCAACCATAAAAGCGGGAACGAAATCGGATCGCATCGCATCGCATCGTTCAATATCGTGTATGTGCATTTGTGGTATCCGATGCGATGCGATCCGATTTTTATACGGAGAATAGCATGGTGCGCAATTAACGTAGCGGGCGCCCAGATAGGAAACAAGTACCCGAACCGGTGATGATACATAGGAAAATGCGGTAAAACGGGGGTTTTACCGCATTTTCCCTTTAGTACATCCCGCCCTTTGGCTGTGCAACTTTGGAAGGAAATTTAAATTATTGTGCGTCACTTATATATAACTGGAAAATTATGTTCAGCATTTGTGTTAACTTTACGTCAAAATTATATTTAACATTTAAACATTCAAATGTAGTTAATGGGTGAAACACACATTAATTGAGTCCACAACTGCAAAAAGGGACCACTGCTGCTTTGTGCGCTCTGTTGTAATGTCTGTGCGCATGCTCGTCGAGTTGGGAACACTGCCCAGGACCCGTTCACAGCATTTAAATCCATGCTCTGGCTCAGTACCCACCTCCAGTGACATCACCCACCCAGCATCATGCCAGGTAGGGAGGGCAGTGTAAAAGGGTCACAAGCCGGGTTGCATCCGGTAAAAACTCCCGGGTGTGACCCGATTAAGTAGATGCAGGGGATCATTTACCAACCCTCTCTCTATTATAAGCAGCCATGCATACACTACATTTTCACCATACTACTTCCAAAAAAACTCGCTGCCAGAGGAGGTGGTGATGGCACACACATTGAATACATTTAAGGAAAGGATGGACAAGTACTTGATGGATAATAACATTCAGGGCTATAAAAGAGCAGCGGGCAAAATAAAGCCAACACAACTCACTAGCTAAGCCAAATATGGAATCAAAACATATAATCCTGGGAGAGGAAACTGCATCTAGAATTTACTCCATTGAGTTAGTTAAAACAGATTGAACCTGATGGACGAACGTCTTTATTCAAACTTACCTACTATGTTACTATACTATGTATTTGTTCAATAATTAATAGTCCTTATTCAGATCTTATTGCAGTACAAATTTGTTCTCAAAATGGGCAAACCCATGTGCACTGCAGGTGGGGCAGATGTAACATATGCAGAGAGAGTTAAATTTGGGTGGGGTGTGTTGAAACTGAAATCGAAATTGCAGTGTAAAAATGTTATTTACCCAGCACAGAAACAAAATAACTCTCACAAATCTAACTCTCTCTACACATGTTACATCTGCCTCACCTGCAGTGCACATGATTTTGCCCATTTTGAGAACAAATTTGTACTGCGATTAGATCTGAATAGGGGACAAAGTGTATTTTTTATTTATTTATTTACAGTTTCTTATATAGCGCAGCAGATTCCGTTGCGCTTTACAATAGTAGACAGTGATAGTGATAACACAAACTGGGTAACAACATGCAAACTTGGAGGTTAGAGGGCCCTGCTGAAAGCTTATAATCTATAGGGGCTATAGGAGGGAAACACAAAGACAGGCATCAGTAATAGCATAGCTTGTAGGTCCAGAGGGGAAGCTACATAATACATAAGTGCCTCTGAGCCTGGGTTATGCATGTAGAACTTAAATATGATAGGCTTGCCTGAAGAGGTGAGTTTTCAGGGAAAAGTTTCGAGGCTAGTGGAGAGTCTTATTGTGCGTGGAAGGGCATTCCATAGGATGGGAGCAGCCGACGAAAGTCCTGTAATAGTGAGTGGGAACTAGTGATCCGTGCAGAAGAGAGACGCAGATCTTGTGCAGAGCGGAGTAGTCAAGATGGGAGATATTTTGTGATAAGTAAAGAGATATATGCTGGTGCAGTATGGTTAATAGCTTTATATGCAAGTAGAAGTGTTTTATATTGAATAAGGTAAAATACAGGCAACCAATGAAGGGACTGGCAGAAAGGATCAACAGAAGATGAGCGTCTTGCAAGGAAGATCAGCCTATCAGCAGCATTTAAAATGGATTGCAGTGGTGAGATTCTGTTCTTGGGAAGACCAGTTAGGAGACTATTGCAATAATCAATGCGGGATATAATGAGTGCATGGAAAAGAGATTTGGTAGTGTCTTGTGTGAGATAGGGTCGTATTATGGATATGTTTTTTAGAAGCATGTTACATGATTTGGAGTTAGATTGAATGTGGGGAAGAAAGGACAGTTCAGAGTCGAGGATGACCCCTAGCGCAAAAAGCTTGTGGGGTATGGTAGATTGTCGAGTTGTCTACAGTGATGGAGATATCAGGATGGTAACTGTTCTTAGTTCATGGGAATATAAGTAATTCCGTTTTGGAAATATTGAGTTTGAGTTTGCGAGAACACATCCAAGATGAGATGGCAGAGAGACATTCAGAGACTCGGCTCAAAACCACTGGTGACAACTCTGGGGTTGATAGATAGATTTGAGTATCCGCATATAAGTGATACTGCAATCCTAAAAGAGCTGATTAGTTTGCTAAGAGAGGAGGTATAGATTGAGAAAAGCAGAGGACCTAAGACTGAACCTTGCAGAACTCCGACTGACAGACAGAGGCATAGCGAGGGCGGAGCACATGCTCCGGGCGCTTGAAGATTGCATGGCGCTGGAGCTGTGCTGGCACCGCCAGCCCGCCCGCCGGCTCGACCACCAAGTCCCCCACTCCATCCGGGAGAGAGAGAGGTGCTCCTATGTAAAATTCACAGCTCCCGCTGGACCGCTAGCCAATGGGCGCTTGAGGTTCAGCAGCCAATCAACTGGTGGCTGCTGGACCTCGAGCGCCTATTGGCTAGCGGTCCTGCAGGAGATATGAATTTTACATAGCAGCAGCTCATCTCTCCCAGACACAGCGGGGAGCCGTGAGCGGGCGGGCGGTGCACACGGACGCACACTGGCAGGGGGGAGGGGTGCACACATGCTGCTTTGACTGCCAGCACAGGCAGGGGGTTTTGCACACGGATGCACACTGGCGGCAGGGGGAGGGGGGAGGTGAGCGGCTAACCGGCAGCTGGCTGTCTAAGTATGGTGTACTCCCACCCTGCTGCACCCACCCTCTCACCCTGCTGCTCCCACCCTGCTGCACCTGCCCACCCTGCTGCACCCATCCTCCCACCCTGCTGCACACTACTGCACCCACCCTCCCGCACCCACCCACTCACACACCCTGCTGCACCCACAAACCCACCCTAATGCACCCACCCTGCTGCATCCTACTGCAATGCTGCACCCTACTGCACCCACCAACCCTGCTGCACCCTACTGCCCCCTTGGCATCGACCATGAAGCCCCTTGGCATTGAGCATGTAGGTAGTGGCACTTATGTGTCAAATGTGTAATGGGCATTGCGGAGTGTTATATAGTATGTCATGGGCATTGCGGAGTGTTATATAGTATGTCATGGGCATTGCGGAGTGTTATATTGTATGTCATGGGCATTGCGGAGTGTTATATAGTATTCAATGGGCATCATGTGTGGGCTTATGTGTAATTGGAATTACAAAGTTCACTAAAATGTGCAATGGGCATTACGGTGTGTGGTATAATGTTGATCCGTGCCCACTTGTCACTGTGCAGGAGCCTCACCTACTACAAATTGGGGGGTGCGAAACATGCCCTAGCTCTGGGCGCAGTGGCACCTAGCTACACCACTGCTGACAGAGGTAGTGAAGAGGAAGTAGAGTCAGAGAAGCAAACACTGAAAAAGCAATCAGAGAGGTAAGATGTGAACCAGGAAAGGGCTGTATCATTAAAGGTGCCCATACACGCTCTGATCCCGGCGTGCGTTCTGGGCTTAAATAGCATCCATCACACCGCATTGCATGCCTTGTGCATGCAATGCGATGTGATGAAAAGCACTTTCTTTTTGTACTGTGCGATGAGGTGCCACGGGAGCGTGAACCTCAAAGCACACATTGCACCGCCGGGATTGGAGCGTGTATGGGCTCCTTAAGACCTAGAGAGTGTAGTGTTTGTAAGAGAAGAGTGTGTCAAACGCAGCAGAAAGATCTAGAAGAATAAGTAGTGAGTAATGGCCTTTAGACTTAGCAGTTACCAGATATTTGCATATATTCTTTATTGTTTCTCTACAAACATAGTTTATCCAACTTGTTTTTATAACACAGCATTGATATTTTGTCCTGACTGCAGGCTTTAGTGCATAAGGACATTTATATGTCAGTTTGAACTAAGAAAATAAAATGGGCTGATCTCATTTCCCAAAGGTAACAGACTATGAAGTAAGAGTTCCTTTATTTTATGTAAGAATGACTAATCTTGTCTGATCTACAAGGTGTTACGGCTTGGTGACATTTAAGATTAGAAGCTAAAAGAGAAATGTCCTTGAGCAACTTTAAATAAACCAAGCGTAATGTTTTGTTAAATTTCCTTTTTTTTTTTATCTTAACTTTTACACTGAATTTTTTTTTTTTTTATATAAAATTTGGACACCAAAAAGTAAATGCATGTTACTCATCAGGCACCAGGACAATTACTGGGGATATTAGGGAATAACCCCAGTAATTATCAGGGAACCTAAATGGTTAATTTGGAGTTAGGAGCAAAGCAAGTAACTGTATATATATATGTAGCACTGATGTTTCGGGGCTATGAAACCCAAGGGGTGTACACCTTGACAAAGCGGTTTGTAGCCCTGAAACATTGGTCATCACTAATTACCTATTTTGAGAAATCCGTGGAGTGCCGCTGCCTGTATTCACACCATCTGGGATGGGGCTGGATTCAGCATGCTGTGAGCAAGTCTGAATCGGACCATTAATGCGGATATATTTGCACATATACAACATTGTACGCTGAACAGCAGACCCATTTACAGCCCAGGTTACAGCCAAGGTACACTGCCTGGTTCACACATTTATTGCTTATGTAAACAGAGATTCATCTGTCCAGTTGCAAGTGGAGATGAGACTGAAGGGTAGATGTATGAAACAGTGATGAGGAAGGAGAAGGGAGCCAGAGGAGAAGTAGCCCATGGCAACCAATCAGCACTGAAGTAACATCTAGAATTTGCATACTATAAAATTATACAGGGCAGCTGATTGGTTGCCATGGGCCACTTCTCTGGCTCAATTCTCCTCCTCCCTTATCACTGTTTCATACATATACCCCTGTATTTCATATAAATCTATGATCTGGAAATATGCAGATTGATACTACTCTTTATAATCAGACTTGTATTCAACTAGAATAGAATATAACATCTAGAATTTGCATACTATAAAATTATACAGGGCAGCTGATTGGTTGCCATGGGCCACTTCTCTGGCTCACTTCTCCTCCTCCCTTATCACTGTTTCATACATATACCCCTGTATTTCATATAAATCTATGATCTGGAAATATCCAGATTGATACTACCCTTTATAATCAGACTTGTATTCAACTTTGCATTGGCCACGGAATGCTTTGGTTATTTGTTGAGTGGGATGTTACTGTATCTACCTATGTCTAGGTAGTTTTCATTTTTAAAATATGAATAGTTATTTATTTTGCTTTTATAACATACGACACGATCTTATATTAAAAGAGATCCCAGTGTTAACATAGCTCTAACTAAACACCTTTGGTTTCTCAGACAATTTAGTTCTCTGTGTTTAGAGTTTTTGAGGAATTGGAAACCGATTATAAAGTGCTTTGTGGTGATGATGTTTTCTTTTAGTAGAAGTCAGTAATACAAAGCTTAGAGCATTAGAAATCACTTATCTTAAGCTTCAGTTAAATTTACAATGTGTAAATGTTAGATAACACACAATTAAGACACTTGCACTAGTTCATTTTTCAGTTCCCACAGTTAACATGTTATATGTTCTATACTTATTTGGAACAGGCTGGTGTAATTGACCAGCTCACATAGGCCCTTATTCTGGTTGGTGCGGTAATATCCGCGTGCGTTTGTGCCGCCGATGTTTTGTGTCTGCGCATGTGCAGAGGCGTCTCTGCGCATGTGCGAGCGGGGCGTACGGCCAAATCCCGCATGAAATGTGAACACTCCGAACAGGGGGTGGAGAGGGGCGTGAAGGGCTATTTGGGCTCATTACCATATGCATACGCCCCGCGTTTCATGGGCGTTCCCATGCAAACGCTGGGCGTACGTATGGTAATGCAGTCGTGACGCTCGTGTAGGGGGCGGACATATGACATCGCCGGATGTCAGCTGCCCGCCCAGATCCCTGCTTTTGCACGGAAAAATGTCCATGTGGTCTGAGGTTGCGGGAGCTGGTGGACCACTCGGTCCTGCATTCGATGGTCTGCGACCATCGAATGATGGGGGAGGTTCCCTGAGATGGATGAGGCGTATTCCATGAAAAATACACATGCGGTCCGTTCGGCCAGCTTCTTACCGCATACGGACGGAGTTGGCGATCCGTATGGAAGGCGGGGTTTCGCACGCACGGTCCTGGCCGCATATTCGGATCCGGCCGCACCGATCAGAATAAGGCCCAGAGTAATGTATTAATTTTATAGCTCAGGCCTACTAGATCGGAGACTTTCTATTTTATATTATATTTCATATGTTTTCTATTTCCATAACCTGTTTTAATTTTTAAATAACAGCGGACCTTTGGCATGACACTGGACTAACACCGATGATGCTGGGTGCTGTGGTGACAGTGAGACTATAACTGAACTGGAGTGGGTTCGGGCTTGGACTGAACCAGACTTGATCAGGGCTGGATCAGGGCTTGGGCTTAACTGGATTGGATCTGGGCTTGAGTTAAACCAAAGTGGATCCAAGATTGGGCTGAACTGGACTGTATACGGGCTTGGGCTAAACTGGTGTGTATGTTTTCTTGGACTGAACTGGAGAAAATTTGGGTCTGGACTGACTCATATTGACAATGCAGCTTGAACGGTAACTGCCCTGGTATGTACTTGATACTAAGTACACTGTTTGTACTTTACTATTATGGCTGAGTCTATAAGGAACTGGAGTTATTGCAGGTTACCGGTAGAAGAAGTCTCTACTGTTGGGTACTGATAAAATAGCTGGAAATAAGGATTAGTTCTTGCTGCACCAAATGTTAACTTTAAGGTGATTAAAGCATGCCAGGGCTCAGGATCAGTGAGCTTGTCAAGGTCTGTGATTAGCACTGAAATCAAGATCCTGCAGGTTGGACACACAGCTTAATGCTCTGGTAGATAATTGCATCATGCATCACAGGTCACATGGCCACAATGGACGCCTGTGATGTGATCTTCAGGCATCACAGTGCTGGCCGCTTCTGGTCTAAGCGTCCGGCGTCCTGTGTTGTTATGACAGCCATGACGCACTTCCGGGTACTGTCATGCCGGTAGCTGACCCATGCGGTCCAGTGTCTAGTGTTGTCTTGACGACCGGGACGCACTTCCGGGTCAGGCAGTGTTGCCGGCTACAGACTCCCGGCGTGGCAGGTGAGTAAGATCAGGCTAATTAGCCTGTGGGGGTATTTATATGAGCATATGTGGCTTCAGTCTCTTGCCCATGATTAAGGTGCTGTTGTTAGCACCGAAACAGCCTGTCCTTTCATTATGACATTATAAGTAGATGTCTCCTCTGCCCTTTTATTGGCTTTTTGTCCGATTTTTCTTGCACTTTATATGCCTTTAATAAATGAACTATTTTTCACTTTGATGTTGCTGGCTCTCTAATGCAATCATTGTATTACACCATTTTATGAGCTTCAGCACTCCTCTCAATTATTGAGTAAGTGTGTGCAGCCTTGTCTCATGGTTACACTATATATATATATATATATATATATATATATATATATATATATATATACAGTATACTGTATGTGTATATACAGAAACTGGATGGTAACAGTGATAAATAACACAATTATATTAGAAATAAATATAATATTTAGTGAAAAATAAGTGTATAAAAAAATAATAGAAGAAATAAAAATATACTAAATATGTTGTTTCTTAAAACATTGTATATACTAGTAAAAAAAAGGTAGAATATTAAGTGAATATTATGAAATTATAAATTAAACTAAATCTGTAAGAATATACTCGGTACTTGTGTCGTTTCACGGCGCCACTAGATAGGATACTAGATAGGATACGATTTAGTATGCGATTTGACATAAGATATCGCATAAGATATAGTATAAGATTTACTATCCATTTCATTACCCCACTATCCACTAGGGCGTGGAGTTGATTTTATATAGCGTGGCGAGCGCGGCGAGCCGCCGAGCCCGAAGCGTGGCGAGCGGACACGGATGTTGTTTCAAAGCAAGTCACCAATATCGCATGCCATTTGCATGCAATTCCATAAAATACATTCCGTGTACCCTCGCGGGGCTCACTGCGCTCGCCATGATTCGGGCTCGGTGGCTCGCTGCGCTCGCCACGCTATATAAAATCAACTCCACGCCCTAGTGGATAGTGGGGTAATGAAATGGATAGTAAATCTTATACTATATCTTATGCGATATCTTATGTCAAATCGCATACTAAATCGTATCCTATCTAGTATCCTATCTATCCTATCTAGTGGCGCCGTGAAACTACACAAGTACCAAATACTCTAATGAGTGTTAAATACCTTCTATTTATTTTATAGATTTGTTTCATATATTTAGATTTATACATGCAGCTTAGTTTTGTTTCGAAAACTGTATACCTCCATTGTGGTTAAATTACCAAAACCATTATTAATTAACATATTTATCTATTTTCCTTTTCCTATATATGTTGCAGGGTTCGGCACTCAGTGACTGGGGTACCTTCTGAAGTATTAAAATAGTAGCTGGCTCTACTTTTAAAAATGCAGACAGGAGGTGGCACTCTCCAAATAAAAAATAAAAACGTGTATTTAATGCATAAAAACACTGATAGTGTCAGAAATGCGCCAACAGTTTTGAGGCCAATGCCCCTTCTTCAGGACAGCTGACTATTTAACAAAACTTAACCCCTTATTCAGATCTGATAGCAGTACAAATTTGTTCTCAAAATGGGCAAAACCATGTGGACTGCTGAAGGTGGGGCAGATGTAACATGTGTATCTCTCTCTCTCTCTCTCTCTCTCTCTCTCTCTCTCTCTCTCTCTATATATATATATATATCTATATATATCTATATATATATATATATATCTATATATATATCTATATATATATCTATATAGATATATATCTATATATCTATATATATATATATATTCCAGATGTAAATAATCGGCACTCCAGATTGATTGATTGGATCCCGCGGTGCCTTCCAATGAGAAATATTATAAAATTATATTATAAAATCACCCAACGTTACCCCCAAACCGGCGATGAGATTGATAGGCGGCACTCCACGGACTTGAAATTAATTGTTTTTTCTTTATGCACTAATATAAACTGATTAATTTCAAGTCCGTGGAGTGCCGCCTATCAATCTCATGGGGGTAACGTTGGGTGGTTTTGCCTATATATATACATTACATGTTGTAATAATTAATGCAACTATATTTTTTATCACTCCGATCTCATACACTTCCAATACTTATTTACTGTACGTTATATACTTCTATTTATCAACCAAGAACAATTATTTACCATCTACAGTAAAAGACTCTCAACCTTCTATCCATAACTTCTCCTACTTAACCCATTTAAATTCATTATTCTCACTTAATGTACTGTATTTCATCTCTAACATTATAATTCAGCAAATCATCACCTTTCAGTTTGCACTGTATGCTTTGGTACTCTTACATACAATCAAACTTTCTTCTTCTGCTATGACTTTCATACCATATTTAAAAAAAGATATGGTACTTATGTAATATCTGGGCTCCCGTTTTTCTTATGAGACCGCGTCCCCTCGCGGGGCTCGCTGCGCTCACCACGCTTCGGGCACGGTGGCTCGCTGCGCTCGCCACACTATATAAAATCAACTCCATGCGTAGTTGGATAGTAGGGGTATGAAAAAATGGGGTGCATTTAACATGGGAGCCCAGATAATACATAAGTACCAAAGATATATATCTATATATCTATATCTATATATATATAAAGATTTAGAAGACTAAACACTCACCATAGTAAACTCACTTACTTTAATACATATATAAAATAAATAATGGGGTTTTAATTCAATAATTGGTCAATGCACTTAATCTTGTAGCACATTGCTAAGGGACCCCATTGTAGTCCAACTCCTAAGAACCTGGCAACTGCTGTCACATTATAGCTAAAATCGCGGCTCAGCTCCGCCCCCCTTCGCCGCCCATCGCATACATAATTATGGCATATGTTCTAACATATGCGATAATTATGGCAAAGGACAGCTCTTGCGTTAAGAGCTGTCCTTTGTGGTGAGAGTTGCCGGGTCCCATCGGGTCCTGGCGGCTCCCCCCTCCCTCCCTTACCCGGCGCTGCTGCTGCTGCGCCGGGCTCTCCTCCCTGCACCCGGAAGAGGATTTTAGTGCAGGGAGGAGGAGGTCACAGGTCCGGGCAGCACAGCTCTGTGCTGCCCGGACACAGGTAAGGGGGGGTCGATGCGAGGCGGAGGGGGTCCGTGTGGGGCGTCGGTAGGTCGGTGCGGTGCGGGGCGGCGGTGGGTTAGCGTTAGAAACCATAGGCTGCTATGGGGCATAGCCAGATTTTTATGGCGATGCCCCCGCCGCGGTAACCCGGTGGGGGATGCTTAGAGCATCCCAAAATGCGGTAAAAACCTGATAACGGGGTTTTTACCGCATTTTTTGCTTAGAGAACCACCCCCAATCACCAACACAGCTGCAGAACTAATACTAAGAAAGCAGCTATCACAAGTTTAAGATAAATGAGCTTACCTGAGGTGCGCAAGAAAGTAATGGACACATGGTTAATTAACCCAACCTGGAAATCATGAGTGCAGTTTGCACCCCTTTCAAAGGAATGGAGAGTGTGGTGGTAACATGTATGTGTACATTTGGGTTAATGTTTATTTAAAGGGCAGCACGGACGGTGTTTTGTGAACATTGCTGCCTCACCACACTAAGCTCATGGGTTTGATTCCCACTGTAGCCACTGTAGGTATGGATCATTGGATAGACTCCAACTATACAAGCATTAGGTCGACACCAATAGGCCATAATGCATGAAGGTCGACATGACTGAAGGTTGACGTGATCATTAGGTCAACACAAACATTAGATCAACATGGGGAAGTATGACAGTTAAAAGGTCAACATGGGTTTTTTCACTTTTTTGACCCGAATGTTGACACAGTCGACAGTCGACATGGACACTAAAAAAGTGCGCCACGTCCCCACACATGGCTCTCTGAGCTCATCATGCTTCGGGAATGGTGCCTCGCTATGCTCAGCACACTATTTTATTCTTCCGCCAAGCCCTAGTGGATGGTAGGGCATGAATTACCACCTGTCGGAACATGTCGGCATTCAGTCATGTCGACCTTTGTGCATGTCAACCTAGTGCTAGTTGACCTAATGCTTGTATCCCGCCCTAACTGTGTGGAGTTTGTATATTCTCCCTGTACTTGCATGGTTTTATTTTTGGTACTCTGGTTTCCTCTCACAATCAAAAAATATATTGGTTGATTAATTGGCCCCCAACAAAATTAACCCTAGAATGTCTGTGTGCGTGTACATGTGGTAGGGAATATAGATTGTAAGCTCCACTGGGGCAGGGACTGATGGGAATGTTCAAATATTCTCTGTAAAGCGCTGCAATGCATACACAAGGCATGCAATGTGATGTGTGCTATATAAGTACAGAACGGATCCGATAAACGGACTGTGTATGGGGGGGGGCCTTTAGAAAGAAATGCATATGCTGCATGACTCCACTGACATTATTTCCCATGTGTATGATGTAGGCATGCAGCCTGCATTATAAAAGGATTATAGTAGAAACATTCAGTGGGTAGTATTCAATGCCGCGGCGAGCGGCCGGTGAGGGAGTTAAACAACGAGGATCGCAGAAAACCAGCGATCCTTGCTGTTTAACCCCTTGCCGGCCGCTCGCCCTATTCAACGTTCTGGGGGAATCCTCGCCGTCATAGGATGGCAAGGATTCCCCCAAACAACGAACCCACTGTATTTAGCTGCGAGTCTCGCTGCTTCTGCAGCCGCATACGCCGATTCCCCCTTGCTCAAAAAACGGAGCAAGGGGGAATTGGCGTATGAGGGGGGAAAGTTGAATACGGACAGGTGGTGACAGCAAGCTGAAAGCCATGCTCGCTGTCGCCGCTCGCTAACGGCATTGAATACTACCCAGTGTGTCACACAGTGTCGGACTTCGCCATAAAAGGACCAATGGAGAATAAAGTGGTAGGGGTCCATGCTTATGGGTGTGGCTATCATCCAGAGGGGGTGTGGCCAGCTACCACAGAGGCATGACTAACCATTAGAGAAAATATAGTCTGGGCCACCTTATAACTATGTAAAATAAATACTACTGACACATGCATGATAATGTAATGGATTAATAACAGCAATAGTATTCCATAGTTCTGTGCAGTATAATGTTATATATATATATATTCATACAGTATGTATATAAATAATTCTAGTGCGCAGTCTGGAACCCTGCTCCCTGAGGAGGGATTATGTCATCACAAGTGATGTCAGTGGTGTAAATCTGTACACATATAGCAGTCCCTGTGCCCTATTGGTACACATCGAGTGTGTGGAAATACAACCTGCCTTATTGAAATGCAAGTGGTGTAATACATTTTCCTTTCACTTTATTTACCATTCAATTTCAGGCTAACATCTGGAGGAACTGCTCTTATACCTCATCATTAAGAACAAAGTAGCCATGTTTCCAATAAATAAGACATTTATGGTGGAATAAGAGGAATGTGTGTTAGTAGCAGATGTTTATCCACTCATTAAAATCAGATTATTGCTTCCTTCACTTTACATTACTCAGGAGGGTGTCTGCTCGTAAGCAAGGGAAAGTACAGTGTAACACACCTACTAAAATAAAAAATGGCATTCAATAAAAACAAATGTAATCTTACACCGTACTGCATTGTCCTCCATACTGTCCTCTGCAAATCCAAAGGATGCATTAAAGAAAAGAATGAAAGATTAATAGTAACAGATCTGTGTTATACAGCATACTTAATAAAAACCAGTAATGATGTGCTGTTACCCAGAGAAACCAACCAATCAGATATTATCTTTTACACATCTAACTAAATGCTGCAATCTTATTGGTTCTTTTGTGTTACCGCACATGATTTCATTTTGAACCATGCTGTTTTATAATCTGCATTACGGATGATTTACCACCTTATGTGCTATGCACATATGGAATGCAATTAGATTTGATGTCTGATCAACATAATGAGGTTAGTCTAATGAAAGTAGATGTCTGGTTGTGCACATGGCAAGTAAATAAATAACCCCTCATGTGTGTGTTTTCCTCCCTCAGAACTACAGTAGCACAATTTGCACCTATTCACACACAGGTTATGATATGTTCTAGTTGAATGATTCCACCACATCTGTTCATTTTTACTTCTAATATCTACCCCAGAGTCAACAAATCCAATACGCATCTGTTCATATTATTTATCTGCAGGTGGATGCTGAAGATTTATATTAAACATTATCGAAAACTGTCCTTGTTTGCACAGATTTATTTACAGCAAATATTGTGTAATAAATATACAGCTGCAGAATTTAATGACATACCAGCATGGTGAACATTAGCATTTATTACTGCTAATAGCTACGGTACGTTATACAGGAAGAGGAAGAGACACATCTGTTTTCTAATGCTGAAAGGCAAACTTTAATATGTTTGAAAATGTTACATCATCACAGCAAAGTAATGTTGTTCAAAATTAATGTAACATTTGTAAAGATGCTGATTTAATTTGCTGTATGGATGCTGATAGAATTTGCTGTATGGATGCTAATAGAATTTACTGTATGGATGCTAATACAAGTTGCTGTATGGATGCTAATACAAGTTGATCTATAGAATATAAAAAGCATCATAGAAGGACAAAGCATCTATAAATGTTGAGCAAATTCAAGGCCAGCTCCTCCGAAAAGCTGTAGTAGCCGTGTTTCTTACCAGTGAGGTGCCAGCCAACTGCGCATGCATGGTCACACATGCGTATGGCTGCCTGTTTTGCAACTCCAGTTTCCAGCATCTATTGCCATCCTATAAATGATGATTCCTGCAAACTCAGTAACTACTTGGTGGCCCTTTATATGAATGGTCCATTACAAAACAACAAGTTTTTAACACCGTAAGTGATGATGAATAGCCCTTTAACTCACACACAAGTTCGAATATGGCCGCACAATTTTTTATAGCCCGCACATTTACTCCAGCAGTCACATGCATCTTTCTGACTCTACGAGCAACTGGCACCAATGGTTGTAACTGTGTATTAACTGGGTGTATTCACGAAAAAGAACCATCTTGTTGGCATGTCATGTAACCACACTTGTGTAAGCAGGGTGGGTGGCTATTTCAAGTGTGGGGCGTGCACCTAGCCTGGAGTGTGTATAAGTGCCAAAAATAGCCATGATGGCGGCCCTAGTGGATGGAGAGATGGGGCAGTACGATTACAGATCTGTGCGATGACCGTATACAAGTGTTATATTATATTCCCAATAGTGGTCAATGGGCCCACAAAAAGGGACGCACCAGGCTGGAAGTGGACATTGTTGACATCAAAGTCTCACCTAAAAAACACTTTGGTGTGTCTGCATTTTGGCAAGCACACCCAGAAAATTCCATGTTTCCACCCCTAAATGTGGCTCAGAAACAGGGCCTTAGTTATTGGTCCACATAAACTCATCAAATAAATTTCTCTTAAGTGCTTGGAGTCAGTCACATGTGTTACCACCAAACAATATTGGCAATAAGATATTTTTTTGTGTGAACCCCTGTGCTTTGGTTTTGGTTCTAATTCAGCATCTTGTTTTGGTTTTGTCAAAACGACGCTCAAGTGTTTTAGTTTACATTAGTTTTTTTGATTAAAAAATTTATAATTATTGAAAAAAATTGATAAAAAAAAAAAAACAAGTAAAATCATGTAATTTTTTCAATTCCAAACCCAAAATTTGGATTTCAAATCTGAATTCCAAACTGGAATGGCACTCTGGTGGTGATTGTGCGGTGATCAGTGGTGCGGCTCTGTGCGTGCATATAAGCAAGGGAACGTCCATTTTATGCACATTCCCATGAAACTGCTGGGCATTCCCCTGGGAAAGCAGGTGGACCCGATGCCTACTCGGGACATCAGCACTAGCCCCGTCTTCTGCGATTTGCAGAGAAAATAAAAGTCAGTTCAGACAGGAGAATGCAGGAGAAATCATTTGATGGTCGGAGGGCGTCAAATGATTTCTTCTGCTAGAAGCTGCATGCGAGGGAATGTGTTAGCGAATATATCTTGGGAGATCCAGACTGGGTTTTGCTTTGGTTCAGATCCACAGGGGGATTTAGATTGCTGGAGAACAGAACTGCGCAGGTGTTGTTTCTACACCATATAAGGATTGTTATGTATTAAATGATAGTTTGAATACCAACTATGTAAGTAATTATGGAGAAAAATCCTGTTATTTATCATAGTTGGTGGTGCTCCCCAGAGTTTAAAGTTTATATTTATACACAATAGGGCAGAGTGAAAAAATTGAAATTGACAGATTCAGAATTGGCTAGTGTGAAAAAATTGTGACTTGACCTGAATAAGAAACGTTCAAATGCGTTTTGCTCTAAGTCAATATCTTCTGTTCCGGTAGCCACCTAAAGTTTTGCTTTTTAGATGAAAATAACAAAATGTATGAAGAAGCTGCGACCTAGTTAACATTATGTCAGTACCTCTTAGAGTGGTTCATTAATATACGTTAGCATAATAAAAAAAAGAGTCCTATTGCAAAGTTACTGACTTCTGAGGGAGAGAAAAAATCCCTGATAACTCATGGTCACAATAGTGAATATTGTGTGTTTTCACCCGAAAGTGGTTTTTTTTTTTAAGAGAATGCTCTGTAATTGAAGTGACCAAGAAAAAAACTTGGGGGCAAATAATCAGGGTAAATACCTTTTGTTTGTCCTTAATAGAATAGTGTCTTCTAATGTTCAACTCTTTCTTTACTGAATGCTACTAATGGTGTGTACACAAGGTGAGATTCCCTTGCTATTCAACTTAAGATTCGAGTGCTATGCAATCTTTGCTATCGCTGTACTATTTACATACAATTCATAGAATCTGCATTAGATTGTATTTATAGTCATTGCTGCCCTGTCTATATGTGTGCGCATCGGGATCGCAAGGTAAAAAACCTGTGCGATCTGCATGCAATTTTGACTATATAGTATCTAATATCTAATGTCAAATCTCACTGTGTGTACACACAATAAGTTCAGTAAACAATGCATTATGCTTTGTTATTTAGGTGCAATCACCTGTGATCAGCTGGTTCCCTCTGCAGCTCCCCGGCAGAGTCTCCTGTTCATCAGCGACCATCTCTCTGATGAAAAGGAGACAATGAGCAATAAATTGCTTAGAAATATATTGCACCATGTGTACACAGCTTAATAGTGGACATGAATCACAAGTGGTTTGTATAAAACTACACTCAAAACACAACATAAAAAAACAAGAAGAAGACAATACTGTATGGGCAACATCTTTGAAATCTGTTATTTTTAAATTAATGTTCTTGATTTTATTTTTCTAAACATTAGATTTATCTGTTTATTACAGCATAATGCACTTTAATGTATTTAACTATTAATATATTGGCTGATCTTTTGCAGAATTATATGCTCTAATGCAGCCCACTCATATTCCCAGCATAGGGGATGCAAAACTATTTTTCAGAACAATTTATGTTTAAAATAAACTGCCACAATTAAAGACAATAAACAGAAGTTTATAAAATACTGTACCTAAATAACAGCGTAATGCATTGTTTACTGGAATTAATGTAGCATTCAGTAAAGAGCTGGACATTAGAAGACACAGAGGTGCACTATTCTATTAAGGACAAACAAAAGAGATTTACCCTGATTTTTTTGCCCCAAGTTTTTTTTTCTTGGTCACTTCAATTACAGAGCATTCTCTCTCACAAAAAAAAAAAAAACACTTTTGGGTGAAAACACTCAATATTCACAATGGTGACCATGAAAACAGGTCAGTTATCAGGGATTTTTTTATCCCGCCAAAGTCAGTCACTTTGCTATATAGGACAAGCTCGTACCCTTTTTTTACGATGCTAAAGTATATTAATGAACCACTCTAAGACATCCTGACACAATTTTAACTAGATTGGAGCTTCTTCATACATTTTGTTATTTTCATCTAAAAAGTGAAACTTTAGGTTATCTTGCGGAACAGAATATATTGACTCAATTTCAACTTTTTCACTCCGCCCTAATAAACAGGTATTTTTTTTACCATGAAAAACACCAAAAAAGAGATGAACTCTTTATCTCTGTTTTGCTATCTTGTAAAAAAATAAAAAAAATAACACCTATTCAATTAGTTGGGAAAGGTAATTAATGAATTATGCCTAATTCTTGATCACACGGCTGTGAATTTGCAGGCCAGTAATTATCGTTAGACTGCATGTGTTTATGGCTTGTAGTAAGCATGCACTATGGGCGTATTCAATGGTCTTTTGTGAGCTGTGACAGCTCACTGTTTCCACCCCTCTGGGTTTTTACAGCGAGGTGCAAACGGCATGTGCGGCCACCAAAACAGCAATGCTCACAGCTAAATGCAGCAGGCTCCCTTCATTAGCTGTGAACCTCTCTGTCTGGGGGAATCCTTGCCATTCCCTGACAGCAAGTATGCCTCCGGAACGTTGAATAGAATGAGCGGCCGACACGGGGGTGAAATGGTGAGGGTGGCTTGTATTCGTCAATCCTCCCCGAAAACAAGCCATCCTAGCCATAAAAACCAGCACCTGGCTCCAACAGGTCCCCCGGCCGAACCATGAGCACAGTGGCTGGTCAGTCTTGGATGGGGTCCCAGGGGGAGTAGGGACCCCTCCAATAAAGGGGTCACCCTCCCAGGCTTTACCCATCCAGGGCTGAAGCCCAGGGCTGTCACCAGCGTCCCAGGGCTTTGGACGCCGGCCTGATAGGGTTAAAACAGTAATTCATAACATTGCTTTATACAGGTGAACTACAAGTGCCAGCAGGCCTCCCCCGCATGCTGGGACTTGGCGAACCACAAGTCCCAGCATGTGGAGCATTAATGGGCCTGGTGGGACTTGTAGTTCACCTGTAAAAAGAATGTTAAAATAAAAGACACACACAGAAAAGTAGAACTTCATTTCACACACAAACACACACCTCACTTTTACACAAATATACTTACCAACCCAGGGTCCAGCGCTGTCCTCCCTTCTCCAGAGCCAGCTCACCCCACACTGACAGCGGGGTGAGACGGCTTTTTCCGGCGCAAATTACAGCGTCTGTAGTGCTGTCCCAGCACTATAGAGACTGCTAGCATGGTTGCTTTATGCGTCTCCATGGAGACGCATAAGCCAACCATGCTAGCAGCCTCTGTAGCGCTGGGACAACCCTGATTGGCTGAGCTATGTGTCTCCATGGAGATGCATAAGCCAACCATTCTAGCAGCCTCTGTAGGGCTGGGACAGAAGCTGTCATCTGCGCCGGAGAAAGCCGGCTCACCCCACTGTCAGTGCGGGGTGAGCTGGCTCTGGAGAAGGGAGGACAGCGCTGGACCCTGGGTTGGTAAGTATATTGGTGTAAAAGTGAGGTGTATGTGTAATAAAGTTTTACTTTTCTGTGTGTGTGTGTGTGTCTTTTATTTTAACATTCTTTTTACAGATGGTCCCAGCGGGCCCATTAATGCCCTGCATGCTGGAACTTGTGGTTCGCCAAGTCCCAGCATGTGGGGGAGGCCTGCTGGCACTTGTAGTTCACCAGTATAAAGCAATGTTATGAATTACTGTTTTAACCCTATCAGGCCGGCATCCAAAGCCCTGGATGGGTGAAGCCTAGGGGGGGACCCCTTTATTGGGGGTTCCCCACTCCCCCAGGGACCCCATCCAAGGTTGACCAGCCACGTGCTCATGGTTTGGCCGGGGGACCTTATGTAAAAAATGTCCCACCGGCTGTGGCTTTCAAAATATGGGGGACCCCCAGTTTTTGTCCCCCGTATTTTTGGAACCAGGACCTGTCCAAGAGTCCGGGGCTGGTTTCAGAAATACAGGGGACCCCTACGCTTTTTATCCCCCCGTATTTTTGGAACCAGGTTGGGCTCAAGGAGCTCGGGGCTGGTTATGCTCAGGAGGGGGGACCTCAAGCCATTTTTTTTAACATGAAAAAAATTTGCACATTTAATAATAAAAATTTAATAATTCATGATAAAAAATCGCCCATTATCGCACTTAATCGCATTTTGTTGCCTGGAAAAAGCAGCTCATTAAATATGCGAATTCATGGCAAAAAATTTGATTTTAAAAAGTGCGATAATGGGCGATTTTGAATAGTTACTAAAACTCTCATCCTATTAAATGTCCCCCCCCTGTCTCTGAAAATTAGCATCCACGTCGTCAGGTCTGAATACATTACAACTGAAAAAATATTTTTGAGATGTCATTTCGAGAGACATGACCAGTGCATTTTGCATGTATGAAAAAGGACCAGCAGCATCTGTGGTCTGAGTTCTAAATGTTTGTGTGCCTCTAAATCCACATGCTGTATGTGACACATGCTTTCTCCACTGTGTGGCATTCCTTCCTCCTTTATCAACAGTATAACTCAATCAGACATTTTCAGATAGTGATTTCTCACGGTAGCACTGTATGGTGACATCCTCATATACTACTCCTTATAAATATTTCCTCTAATACTTCTGTATTCTGAGAGCTGCTCATAGAACAGGGGAATGAAGTGCAGTGAAAATGGATCACCCATCTGGTATATGTCAATGTCTGTGCTGTTCTCCTTTCCATCCCTACTCCACACTATGAAACTCATTATCATGTTTTTAACAGGTATCTTATAATAAAATCTAATAAAAATGACATACCAGTTTATCCATGCTAATGTCAGCAGCCGTTGTAGGTCGCTCATGTAAACTGTAAACCTTGAAATGCGTATTATGTCTTCCTGAAAATGATCTTAAAGCCCTTGATGAATGAAGTGATTTAGGCTGACCACACCCGAGAAATACCTGCAAAACATATGACAAAATAAATAAAAGTTGCACTTGTCAGTCTTTCCCTTAGTAGGACGTTACAAATCTCTCCTTGCATTGACCATATTGCCAACTATTTTGCAGTGATCATGCAATCTGCCACCTTGCACTCATTCAAGTGCTCTTGCACTGATAATTTGCAACCACTGTGTTGTATTGAGAGACACTATTGCCTCCTAGTTGGATTAGTGCTATACCCTGCCCCCACATGTGCAGTGTACCCAATATCGATTTTTGCATCTTTTCCCTTATATTGACTGGACCGGAATCAGACCCATTGAGCAATAAACTACTTGCCTTAACCCACCTGATTCTGCTTGTATTCTGTGAATACCAGATTAGCACCAAATGCAACTTCATTGTCCAGATGTTGTGGATTGAGACCAATGTCTCAAAGCTGAAACCGTTTGCAAGATTATGTATCAGGTGTTGCAGCAGTGTGTCCACATATACCCAGAAGTATGTAATTCCAGGTGCCAGTGGTAGCAGCCTGTGTAGGGTGCTTGATTACAGGTACTGTTGTAAGAGTCCAATGGTGGCAGCAAGTTTCCCATCCACTACACAGTCGGAGTCAGTAACGGGTGGTTGCTGATGGTGAGAAGGGAATCCCTAGGGGTGATGGAGTTAGCCTACTCAGGTTACTCAGGCACAAGTAACCAACATCTATTTTATCAGTGTATAAATTCTGTGATGGCCAGACAGAGTGAGGTCATCCAGTGTAAGTCACATTATTGCAGTTCTCCTGCATTTTCCAAGAAATTCAGAGATCTGTCCATATACTGTTAGATTATCTGTTTATAGCACTGGAATTATATATTTTCCCAGCATGCAAACATCCGCAAC
This sequence comes from Crinia signifera, assembly GCF_055691185.1. Classification (NCBI taxonomy): domain Eukaryota; kingdom Metazoa; phylum Chordata; class Amphibia; order Anura; family Myobatrachidae; genus Crinia; species Crinia signifera. The sequence goes on from NC_139218.1 coordinate 286,695,496, forward strand.
TATCAATTTAAATAAAAATGGATTTATGTGATTGCTAATCTAATGTAAAGCTACATGTGATCAGACTATCCATATAGGAGAAGAACATATGTCAAACTTATATAGACAAATCGATCCAGCAAGCGCAGTAGAGAGTTCTTGCCAAAGCAATGCACATTTGAAGTTGGGACACAATTTCTTTGTCTTTAAAAATAAAATTTTATTATCATCAGACTTAAGAAAATGCGATGATGAAGTAACCACAACGTACAAATTGCTCTGACTTAGGGGGTTATTCTGGTTCACTCCTTCTGGCAAATTCCTTCTTAGATAGACAATACCATGTGCACTGCAGGTGGGGTAGATGTCAGATCTATATTGCAGTATAAATATAAAGCAGTCAGTATTTTCCCTGCACAGAAACAAAATAACTCACCCAAATCTAATTCTCTCTGCACAAGTTACATCTGCCCCACCTGCAGTGCACATGGTTTTGCCTATCTAAGGAGGAATTTGCCAGAAAGCGTGAACTGGAATATCCCCCGTAGTGTGACTTGCTGTGACTAGTGTAGGCAGACAAATCCAAGGCTGATTGACAGCTTTATGATACTGCAAATTTTCTCTTGTGTTGTATGATTCTGCTCTAGTAAAGTTTAGTAGTAGAATACAGTAGCATACACATTTACAATCATACAATAAATAACAAACACATAAAGCCAAATGCTAAGTAAAAACAGTACATTTTAATATGAATGAAACATTACTACAGATAGCTTACCATCCATCACTGTCTATTGCACATGTTTTATATGTGCACACTGTATAGTGGGCAGCACGGATGGTGTAATGGTTAGCATTACTGCCTCACAGCGCTGAAGTCATGGGTTCGATCCCCACCATGACTCTAACTGTGCAGAGTTTGTATATTCTCCCCATGCTTGCGTGGGTTTACTCCGGTTTCCTCCCACAATCCAAAAATATACAAATAGGTTAATTGGCTTCCAACAAAAAAAAAAAAATTAACCCTAGAATGTCTGTGTGTGCTTGTACATGTGGTAGGGAATATAGATTGTAAGCACCACTGGGGCAGGGACTGATGTGAATGTTCAAAAATTCTCTGTAAAGTGCTGCGTAATATGTATGCGCTATATAAGAAACTGTTAATAAATAAATAAAATAAATAATAGCATCTTTGAAAAACAGCACATAACAAAGCATCTGCACAAAGGCCCTTATTCTTATTGAGTCGCCTGGCTCCGAGTGCGGATGGACAGCCGATGGTTGGTGTTTGTGCATGTGCAGAGGCATGTGCAGAGGTGTTTGTGCATGTGCATGCGCGAACGCCTCACACGTACGAACACGGAACTATCCGAGCAGGGGGTGGAGAGGGTCGTGAAGGGCTGTTTGGGCTCATTACCATATCGAATCATGGGTGTTCCCATGAAAATGCTGGGCGTACGTATGGTAATGTGGCTGTGACGCATGTGTGGGGGGCGGAGAGCTGACATAGCCAGATGCCAGCTGCCCGCCCATATCCCTGCTTTCATTCGGAGAAATGTCCAAGTGGTCTGGAGCACTCGGTGCTATCTGACCACTCGGTCAATCATTCGATGGTCGGCGACCATCGGAGGATGGGGGAGGTTCCCACAGATGGAGGAGGTGTTCACATGAAACATCCACTCGCGCTCTGTTCGGTCGGTGTTTTACCGCATTCGGATGATGTGAGCGAGCCGTACGATAGGCGGGGCTAAGAACACTCTGTTCCTGTCCGAAATACGCATCCATGCGATTCAACTAGAATAAGGGTGAAAGGGACACATATGACCAGGTAGAACCGACTATTTGCCATGATAGCGCATACAACTTAATATGCACAAATTAATGCTAGAGTGCACAGAGTGATTGCTTGCTATTTGTATAGCCTTAACATAGCTGCAATGAAAGTGTTTTCTGTAGTGCAGCATTGTCACTACACCGGGGAAACCCACATCAGGTGTCACCTACTGAGAGGTGACAACAAAATGCGGGCTCCTCCTAAGTGACAGGAGTCTGGTGCTTCACGGTAACATTTGTTAACATTAAATGCAACACGGCTCCTGTTACACTGTAGGAGCCGGCACTGCAGACACACTCTCAGAGGCAGCACAGAATCTCCATGCCCCTTTCAGTGAGTACATAACCCTTTTCACCGGTGGTGAAGCCAGCGGAGAACGAGCTACGGGCGACGAAAGTTCACAGGATAACAGAGCCACGCACCACAAACTCTGCCCTGTGTGCTTCCCACCACTGTGCGAGCCACGGCTGGGCGGCGCAGGAGTCAGGACACAAAGCAAATCTGTCTGCCGCTACTTTCAAGTCTCCCGCTGGACCGCAAGCCAATAGAAGCCCGCATTGGTGCCTGCTGGCCCGCGAGCGCCTATTGGCACGTTGTCCAGTGGGAGATTTGAAAATAGCAGCGTACAGACCTGTTTTGACTATACAGCTGGGTATTGCACCGCTCTCTCTGCCTTGCTGTCAGAAAGGGCCGCGGCAACATTTCACCCTCCCATTGGCAACGAGCAATTTCAGTCCCCCTTGGCAATGAGGTATTTTTCCCTTTGGCAACAAGCAATTTCAGTCCCCCTTGCCAACGAGCAATTTCAGTCCCCCCTTGGCAATGATCTATTTCCGTACCCCTTTGCAACAAGCAATTTCAGTCCCCCTTGGCAATGACCAATTTCAGTCCCCCTTGGCAACAAGCAATTTCAGTCCCCCCTTGGCAACAAGAAATTTCAGTCCACCTTGGCAACCAGCAATTTCAGTCCTCCTTGGCAATGAGCAATTTCAGCCCCTCCTGCCAATGAGTGATTTCAATCCCCTTTGACAAGCATGAAGCCCCCTTGGCATCGAGCATGAAACCCCTTGGCATCGAGCTTGAAGCCCCTTGTCATTCAGCATGAAGCCCTTGCAGTGAGCATGAAGGTAAGTGTCAGCCTGGACAGGGACCCTGGAGGAGTGGGGACCCCCCCCAATACAGGGGTCCCCCCTCCAGAGTTACCCCTGCCCAGTCTGAAGCCGGGCTGTCCCTGGTGTCCCATGTGGTGGTGGGAACTGGGCTGATAAATGGTTAATAATACATTAAAGTATTGTGTAATGTTGTGGAACTACAAATCCCAGCAAGCCTGCACCACATGCAGGGACTTGGAGAACCACAAGTTCCAGCATATGGGGCATTAAAGGGCTTGCTGCTACTTGTAGTTCCACAACATGACAAATAATGAAATAAAACAAAAACACACAGGAACAGTATAACTGTATTACACACTACATTCATTCACACATACATTACCTATGGATTCCCTCGAAGGCCTGTCCTCCTGTCCATTTAGAATCCAAAGGAGTACCTGGTGAGAAAAAATTATACTCACATGCGCTCTGGTCCCGGACGCTCTGCTCCTCCACTTTCAGTACCCCCGGTTGCACAGAAGCTGAGACTGTTTACAATCTCAGCTCCTCCCACATACCGGAGTTAGCCCTGCCCACCAGCCAATCAGGAGCGGCCATTGGCTGATGGGCGGCTAACCCCCTGGTTCTATTCACTGAATATTTTCTTCTATTACAAGCTTTGTTACTGCCTTTTAAAAATGCAACTTGCCCGCTACATGGGTAGTGAATATACAGTAACCTTATGACAGTAGATACAATGTTTTCATTCGTATTGATGAATCTCAGAAAAAAACAATAATAAATTGGTCCTCTAAGTGAGACGTGCTGCCTGTAGAGTGATAATTTGAGCCACAATACATTTTTGGAGAACAATCCGAGTCGATTAAGAGTTTAATATTACCTAGCAAACAGCTGTTGGCACGCTGCAGAATACCGATAAATTGGATCCCTCTGATCAAATAGACAGCTTAATTTGGAAGGCGAGAAATGACTATCATTGTAGAAGTTTATTGTCGTGTCAGAGTCTTTCTAATATGGAGCAAATTGAACAAGTAAAAGACCACAGAATGTAATGATATTTCTCCTAAGTGAAGGTACAAATATGATACTTAGAATGTGAAATATATGAGCCAGTAAGCTAATCAATAAAAAAACTTCGACCATCTTCTTCAAGTTAGAATAATAAGAAAACAAACACCAAGGGCTTTCTATGTAGCTTATATAATAAACCTCAAGAGCATTACATTCCAGTGAGAGGAAAGAGGCAACCATAAGTATTAATAATATATATTATTATTTCAGATTCCTTCCATATGTACTAAATTAGTAAAATTTTTGGATACATGATTCCATTATCTCCAAGTGCCTCTAAATAGTCTTTGTTTGATTTTCTTCAGGACTGTACAATTTGCCTACTATTAGCTGACTCAAAAAGCATACTGTAGGTTACATTTCCCAGAATCCCATGCATGCTGACTTCATTATGTAAAAAAGTAAATACATAAATACATCATTTAAAAAACAAAAAATTATATGTTGAATTTTTTCCCCCACACAAATACTTAATGATAAATATTGTCCTTTAAGCTTTTAAATATATAAAGCGAGGGGGCAGCTGTGTACAGTCTTGCTATCTGTGAATGCTGTGTCTGTTAATGTACCAGCAACACAGATGATGTTTATACAGGGGGTTCGGTATGATTTCCCGACATTCAAAATAGCAACGATCCAAATCCGAGGGAAGCATCTGCAAACAGTCAAAACACCAACACGTCAGTGTACAAGTACAATGTCCAACATTACTCATAAAGTTATGCCCCTGCAAATTATACATTCACTATCCAAAATTATACCTCCACTCAGGACTTTGTGGGTCCTAGAGCAAAAGGGACCCTAGAGAGACAGTTCTCTGTGCCGTGCTCCACCCAAGATCTTTATAAAACTGATACAACTACTGTAACTCATTTTTATTCTGTCTTCTGTATAAGTAAACCACCGTACATTCAGTTTCCAGCCCTATACCCTAGTGCACTTGTAGACAACCTTTCACTATCACTTTGACAGAATAATTGTAATTTCAGACCACTCCACGTACCGCTAATATACAATCACACTCCCCTTTACTACAGTATATGCCCCTTTTATGCCATCAGAGCTCTCCAAGTGCCCCTTACATGCAATTATTTATTTATTTATTTATTAACAGTTTCTTATATAGCGCACACAGATTCCGCAGCGCTTTACAGAGCATAGTTATAATCAAAAACACATAACAAATTACATTACAAGACAGTTTAGGACAAGTACATGGTTAATATGGATAGTTGCATCAGGGGACAGGACACTGAAGCAATCATCAGGGTGGCAGTGGTTTATATATTCTAAGAAAGGCACATGAGGAGAGAGGGCCCTGCTCGTGAGAGCTTACATTCTAAAAGGGGAGGGTTAGACAGACAGGGGTGACACAGAAGGGGAAGAAGTGGGCATAAACAGTAGGTTAGGATGAGAGATGGTCAGGTTTTATGCTGGAGGGTGGGAAGAGGTCAGCTTAGTCTTTGATATTTTAAGTCTAAAGAAGCGCTGAGTCATCCAAGAGTAGACAGCAGAGAGACAGTTGGAGATATGAGTGAGGATAGAGGGAGAGAGATCAGGAGAGGAGAGGTAGATTTCAGTGTTATCAGCATAGATGTGATAGCGGAAGTCGAGTGAGCACATAAGCTCACCCAGAGAGGATATATAGAGAAAGAGGACACCTACTATCAATGAAAGAGCAGGAGAGGTGAGGTCATTAGAGGTACAGCTGGTCATTTTCAAAACTGACAGTGCAAGTACAAGCTTTAACTGATAGTAAAAGTTGTTTGCAGATGTAAAATGCTGATGTTATGGTTGAATTGCCAGATTAAGTAGCCAGGAGTAGTATGTTGTGTGAATGAATTTAACACACTCAAAGCAGACTTTGGTTTTCTCCGTTGTTGTTTTGTCCTTCAGTTACACTCCTCCCCATCCCATTATACAGTATTATAATTAGTGCTGAAAAATGGGAGTGGAACAGGTTTAAGTTGGTTTGAACATGTTTGAGCATAAATTATTCAATAATATTTTTATGGTTTCATAGGCTATTAAACTTTAAAATGTAGACAACTAAGCTTCAACAGGTTCCACTTTATAGTTTAACACTTTCAAGCTGCAGATGCAAACTATGAACGGAGAAACCGTGTGTTAACTTTAAACTTAATCCAACCAAAATTTAACAAAATCACAATCATTCGTAAAAAAATGTGATGCCTACATTTACTCCAAAGTTGACATTATTTAAAATGATTTAAGCATATCTAGAAATGAGTGTGCATGATTTGCTTTGGTTAAGCAGATAAATGAAAACGATCACATGCCAGCCTTTTTCTAGTATGAATAACTTATACCCTAATTGGTGTCATGATGGAGCAGACCAAGAGCATAGTTTTGTGCCGTTCTGCTTAATAGCTAGTGTTACATCTAGTTATCTTCCTAGCCATGCATGCTATGGAACCTGGCTTTCTGCACATTTATAGGAAATTTTTCAGGAGACAGGCAGTATGGAGACAAAAAATATCCCAGCAGAAGGGATGCCAGGGGTCGGAAGACTGACCTCTGGCATCCTGATTTGGAGAATATGGACAGGGGCACATTAACCCTTTCCCCCTAACCGGCCCATGCAGCAGACTAGCCCTAACACTCTCTCCCTGCAGGTCTAGGAAAGATGGATTTGAGTATCAAATATCCTGAGCTCCTTCTTAGGCTGCCTTTTCGTTATCACTTTAAGGTCTCCCTCAGACCTTGGATGTATATGAAGAGTAGATGGGTGTGATAATTTCAACAGGCACCAGAGAACAGGTTAAAAAGTCAATTGCATTTAGCGAAGATAAAAAACAGGTCTGGGACGCTGAGCAAGTCTGAGGAGGCATGTGAAAGGCAGCGACGGAAGAAAACAACCAGCAAGGTGTCCGAGGGGGGCTGCCTGCAGGCTTACAGGGGCAACTGAGCTGGCAGTCAGGTGAACTGCACTCTGGAGCAACAGGTGTATGTGTGTATGAAACTATCTGGAATTAGGATTGAGAAATATAATACATACTTCCGACAACAAGCCTAGTACACATTGCCAGCCAGGACCGGAAGTGGCAATACAAGATTCACTTCCGCCAAACACTACAGCTTCTAGCGCCAACCAGGACCGGAACCGGAAGTTAGCGCTAAAACGCCGGGACCCGGAAATTGCGGCACTTCCGCCAGCGGTATTTCTACCATACTACTCAATACAGCACACCCAGCCTAAAGGGGGACTTGATATCTATAATAGCAAGCTGCGGGGGACATCACTTTTACTTAATATTGTCATTAAAAGGAGTTAAGCAAAACCTGAAGTCGCGGCCGCGCACTTCCGGTTGCGGCACGCACTTCCGGTCACAGATACTTTGCCGCCATTTTCAAGTATAAGAATCTGCAACAGGGAGATTTCAGTCACATTGCCCTAGAAGAAGAGCACCTGAGGCTCGAAACACGTTGGTGACTGACTGGACTTGACCTTGGGTGAACCTACCAAATGCTAAGCTATTTGGGGCCATTGCAGGGTGCTCATTTCCGGACTGCATCCCTGCCATTTACCATCCCTTGCTATTTCCAAATACCCTTAGGGGTAAGGATTCATCTTGTTCTTTTAAAACATTGTTTTAGAAGTATCTTTTATCAACAAATTAATTGTTTTGTATAAATAAATTCGAATTTACTTTTTAACCTATTCTCTGGCGCCTGTTGAGATTATCACACCCATCTACACTCCCTCCCTGCAGCCTATATTAACCCTCCCCACTAGTGTCTAATCCCTATACCAGGGTGCCTAAACCTAACCCCCCGCCTCACAGCCTAACCCTAATCCCTCCCCTTCTAGATGCCTAATCCTCACTACCCTCAGCCTAACCCTAACCTTCCCCTCCCGGTAGGCCAAAACATAAGTCTCCCCACCAGTACCTAAACCTTTTCCCTGGCCACGTGATAGCACGCCCCGCATACTCACCAGTCGGGATGCCATGCTCTTTGTATTCTGGCATCATCATCCTGACCACTTCAATGTGCCGGCCCCGGTCTTCTGACAACAGTCATGATGCTGGCATCGGTATAATGAATGCAGGCATCCTGACTGCTGGGACAATGACCACGTCGGGCAGCGAACATAGCAGGACAGATGTATGTCAGTGCTAGCATCATAATACTTCACTAAAATATGTTTTGAGAAATTTAAATGGTGGAACAATTACTGTACAAGTCAATAATGTGTGTGCAATGAGTTTGTGGATGTAGACCGTAGACAGCAGATACATTTTTTGTTACTAGAATGGATCAATTATTAAAGATTAAAAATCATTTTTCCAAAATTGAGACAACTGAAAAGACTAAATTATTTATTCCTAGCTTGTTATTTCATTTCCACTAAGTTATCATTGTTTCATAATAGTATTTATTCTTACTTAAATCTTGGCAGAGACATAAACTCATAAATTAAAATAAAACTATTTTGTAAAATGTATCTTCTGTCAAACGCTCCAGGTAAATTTATCATCCACTCTGTCACAATGGGCCCTGATTTATTACATTAATTAATATACGTGATGCTGGTTACCTTCCCTGACACCTGCCCACTGTTTTCCTGCAGGTTCATGATGGCTTCAGAAATCTTCATATCGATAGGATCCATAACTGACTTAATATTGAATGGGCCCTCCAATCTGTCAGCCACTAGAAGCATAGCATCTGTCAAAGTAAAAAACAATCACAACCAGTTAAAGAAAGGTCAGCAGCACCAAAAGCTTGCATCAAAAGGTCACATTACGCACAGAGCTTATTTTCTGAGTCATGAATTAATCTCTTCTTGACAACAAATAGATGTGTACACAATATTGTAAATACACCTGACACTATCCAAAGACAGGCGCAATGAAAGGAGATTGATTTTGTGATTAAAACGGTGAATAGCTAAAAATATGTACCTATCATTTTTTAATATCCCTTGCCATTTCCATTAGAAAATAAGTTAGAGGCAATAAAATAATTGGGAATATCCACATACTGTATATTTCCCTATTTTTTTTTCCATCGCACAACTACATACTGTACCAAACAAATATCAGGATGCAAATGAATAGGCCACACCCACATGGGTTTTCTTTGAAAATGCAAATGACTTTCAAAAAATCGTTTTTCTGCTAATTAACATAGAACAAATATTTTCTTAGTAAACGGTGCGGTAGGTATACTGTAGCTGGGTGTGGAACATAGGTTTGACATTAGGTCAATAGTGTCTAGGTTGACTCCAAAAGGTTGACATGCCTAAGGTCAACATGGAAAAAGGTTGACACATGAAAAGGTCAACATGAGTTTTTCACCTCTCATGGCAAACTTTGCTTGCTGTGCTTCGGGCCTGGTGGACGTGGATGCATCCACATGGATGGTAAAGTAGGTTAAACTTTAAAAAATCAACCTTTTCATGTTTTGACCATTACCTTGCATAATTCGACCTATTGTTCATGTCGACCTTGTGCGTGTCAACCAATAGTGGTCGAGCTATTGATATTAATATATGTCCACCAATAGTCTAGATACCCTGCAGTCATTCAGGATGCAGACTGCAAATGGCCCATCCACTCAGTAGGTGGAGAGAGCGGTACAGTAGCTCTTCATTGTACAGTGCATACTACATACAGCTCCTAGGTTTTATGCATATACTTTTTCAACTTTCAAAGCATTTATCTAGTTTGCATTACTTTTTCGGTACTTGTTTAGTTTGACGTCGGCAGATATATCACATGCGATTGCATGCAATTGCATGCGATGTGATCGCATGCGATTGCATGTGATTTTATCCAATTTTGTACCTGTTCATAACCCCACTATCCACTATGCATGGAGTTGATTCTATATAGTGTGGTGAGCGCAGCGAGCTACCGAGCCCGAAGCGTGGCGAGCGGACGCCGATTACTTTACATGTATTCCGTGGCAAGCGCAGCGAGCCCCGCAAGGGGCCGCGGAATACATGTAAAGTAATATGCATCCCCTCGTGGGGCTCGCCACTCTTCGGGCTATATAAAATCAACTCCATGCATAGTGGATAGTGGGGTTATGAACAGGTACAAAATCAGATGAAATCATATGCGATCGCATCGCATCACATGCAATTGCATGCATCGCATGCGATATCGCATCTGCCTAATCTATACTAATTACTTGTGCTAGTAGTAACCAGGGCCGGATAAATGTCTGTGGGAGCCCTGGACAACAAAATTGTGGTGTCCGCCCCCCTCCCATGGAGGGGAACATGGGCAGTGGGGATCTGGGAAGCAGGGATCTGTGCAGCGGGGTCCCTGCGGTGGATGTGAAGTCATCGGTGTGGTCCCTGCGGCAGATGGGCAGTCAGCGACAGGGTCCCTGCAGGGGATGGGAACTAGTAGCGCTACTAGTTCCCATCTGCTGCAGGGACCCCGCCACTGACTTCCCATCCACCACAGAGACCCCGTCACTTACTGCAGGGCCTAGCTGCCTCAGGGACCCCCTGCCCGCCCCGCCCGACCTCACTGCCTGCCACCCACCAGCCCCCCCTGCAGCAGTGCCGATGTGGGAGTCCCTGATGTGTGGGGGCCCCGGGGCGACTGCCCCTGATGCCTTGTGCTTAATACAGCCCTGGTAGTAACAAATCTGGAATTATTTAAATATATTGGAGTTTTCTATATTGATTACAGAGAGATCATTACACACTACTCATTTAGATAGCACTGAATGTTAAACAAGGTGTGTCGGGGATTCTGTGTGTGTGTGTGTGCCACAAAGAGTGTAAATGTGCCCATACATTAGTGTGATTTGGGCACTTTTCATCAGAATCTGACAGATTGGTTCAATAAATTGAATGATAAGTGTCAAATCACATCAATTCTGATGTGATGAGCGGCCCCATGCGCAACGTATCGAAGCCAGAGATTGCAAGGCCTGGACTGTAGATTTATCAGATCCCACAGGCCTTGCTGGGATTGCATACAATACATCATATGCAAAAGGACCACATATGATATGATATTGTATCATATGCAATTCTTCTGCCTGGGAAGCTGCCGGATGGATTAAGGGGCATCCTATGTGACTACTCCCCTTGGAGAATCCACATAGCGTATGGGCACCTTAAGAACTCATGTAGCAATCTGGGGTCTCAGTGGAGCTCCGAATATCCCAAGCTCCACCTCCAAAAGTCTATTCCACTGCAGCTTGGAGTGCCAAGGAAAAGGGATTGAGGTGCGTTGACGAGTACAGAGTGTGCAAAACTGTGTCTGTCTGGGTGTCCAGGAGGTGCAGCCATACCCATCGTGTGCTATGTTATTACTAATGAAATGCATGGCATCATTTCAGTTTTGGCCATTGAATAATTAATTACACCCATTCCTGTCTGGTTATAAATGGTTTAACTGCTTTCTCAATTTAAATGTATCAATGGGGCCCTATCATTTATAAAACAACGGTTCCTACTTCTCCTGCATAATGAGGAATAGCAGGCACCCGTTATGGGTGAATCTATTACCCCCCCCCCCCCCAGTGCCAATAAGGAGAGCCATTATGCCCAGCGTTAGCGGCTCTCCTTATCGGTGCCCCAGGCAGCCCTGCGCATGCGCATTTTAAAAAAACCTTCTTTACCCCCGACCGGCTCTCTGGGCATGGGCAAGATCTCGCTTTTATCGTGAGATCTTGTGTGCAGCCTGGAGCCAGCAGCAGGGCTAGGGTTGTCCCTGCAGTGGGGATAGGACAATGCTAGCCCTGAGTTGGTGAAGATAATTACTGGATGCATAGGCAAACGCAGGGGGGTTGCCCGGAAACCCCTCCTCCTCTTGGCCTTAAATTATGACAACAATAGCACTGGTATATAATATATATATATACAGCTGCCACCATATCATGCAGTGTTAGGGACAGAGTGGAGCTGTTGCACATGCCTAGCGTACCAGCTTCTTCTACCACATATACTGTATGTGTGGATCTGAGCCCTCAAGCATCACAATCGATCAGAGAGTAGCTGCCAGAAGGAAGAGACAGGAGCCTTACCATGAAGTGGGAGATTGTGAGCTTAGAAAGTGCAGTACTGGTTCTATTATGTTTGTGTATTTATTTATTTATTATGATATGTTAAAACTTTTCCTGACCACTTATCTTATCGTTTGAAACAGCCTATAATTTTTGACCATCTGTACTGTTAAATATTAATACTGTATTCCATACAGAATCCAGTGTAAAAAACAGACCAATTTTCAAGGCTGATACACTCCCCCAGACTCCTGTACTTACTCCAATGTTTTGCAGAGTGGGAGATTTTGTATAACATTTGGAAACCCCCCCTCTAAAAATCCTACGTTTGCCACTGGAAGGGGATTGCAGGCTACAGCCCCGCTGAACGTTACTCGGCGGGCTGTCCCTACCGCACGTTAGTTGCGCTGTTAGTACAGGTAAACAAATTTAATCCCCCCAAGTTAACTAGCATTAACTGCAGAAAAAGCCCTTAACGCTAGTTCATTCATCTTCTCCATTATTTGTTGTTGCAGAAAGACATAGCCTCAGTTACCCAATTTTCTAATCTGTACTGTAAAGTATGAGTTTTACTATGGGGCAAATATTACTATATTGAATAGGGTCACAAAATATCCATTTAATCAGCTTATATGCAATCAGTAAGATAAAAAGTGCAGACATTTCTTCATGATGTACTGAAGTAATTCATTTTTATTGCAGTTAATGTAAAATGAGCCCATAATCTCAAATGAACATCTGGAATAGATGGTAAAAATTGATGCTATGCAGCAAAGGGAACATTATTATCAAAGAAATATACAGTTATAAATCACAGAGTCAACCTCTGTTGTAGAGGGAAATGATATGTGACTATTGTTGCAGAAAATCGTTTCATAAATTTAAATATGCTTCAGTTTCCTAAAATGGCATCATTTTTTAACTGTCAATGTTAGAATAAAATACACTGTGCTATATATGATTAGCTACAGCAATAAGGTATTTACTATCTGTATTACTTTACTTTCTAAATTGTCTATTGTTCTATATATAACACACATAAAATAATTCAGGGATAATGTAGGTTTTACAGAGTTCAAGCAGCGGGTTTCCCCATCAGGAGGAACTGCAGTATTTTTCACAAGATGGTTTCTCCTCACAAGAGAGCAGAGTTCAGTCTGTAGCAACATCTCCAGGTTTAAAAGGGGTCATCCAGAAAAAAAAGGAGTTAAGAGCCACAGGGATAATTATCCAAAGCAAAAGATAGTTACACAAACCCAAAGGGCAGAATACAGGTAATAATACAAATAAAATCAACCAGAGCCATAACAGGCTTCACTGAGGCTAATGCCAGTCACAATCCTGGCCATGCCCCGATGACGTTCCCTGAGCAATGACATCACACTGGGGGTGGCACAACTGGCTCTGGCAAGTGCATCAGAATGTCCTCAGGAGTCTCTGAGGTACTTCATACAATGCAGGGTGCTGCTTGGAGCATCTAAGGATGCTCTGGGCAACACTGCAGCAAAGATTCTGTCTGCAGGCTGCCATTCCAGGCACCTTGCAGCCTCGGTCGGATTAGGCCTTGGGGGGATGTCCAGGACAAATGAGACATGGGGGCCCCAGTGAATGTTGGTGGAAGTGATGGTGGTGGGTTATATTAGATTTTGCATATCTCGTAACATGACCCATTCCAGTTACAGCTCATGAAACATGATACTCTTGTGTCTCTGTAAATAATATCTTTGACTTTAATTTTGGTGCTTTTTTGCAAGTGCTAAAAATCACTGTTTTTATCTAGACATTTGCCATATATATCTAGGGACAGATCTGTTGATTGTCAACGAGGTAAACTAAATTACAGTATATAGCCACTTGTTACACATCTTGTAAGTGCTTATCTGAATCCTGAGAGGGGTCTGGAAAGTATTCTTACCTTATCTGCTACTGTGACATGCTGGAAATGTTCATTGCTGACGTCACAGACCCTACTCAAAAACAACCTGACACACCTGCATTTTTCTGACACTACCAAAAAACATCAGGTTACCACCCCAGCTTCCTGTCAGTTAAACTGCGAGGGGACTACGTTAATGAGCCATATGCATTTTCTGTCACTATCGCGCATACATGATGCATGTTCCCCTCATGAATACATGATGCATGTTCCTCTCACGCATACATGATGCATGTTCCCTTTGTGCATACATGATGCATTTGGTACGCATGCGTAGTCTATTTGTGAATTCCATATTTAGCGATTGATGCTGAATTAGCCACTATGGGGCAAATTTATTAAGCTCGGTGAAGTGATAAATTCTCTGTTTTTTAACACTAGCCAATCAGCTCCTTAGTGTGAAGTTACAGGCTTGGTTTGAAAAATGACAGGTAGGAGCTGATTGGTCGGTGATAAAAAACAGACACTTTATCACTTCACCAACCTCTATGTTCCTAATTTATATATAGAATAACAATGTGTAAGTGATTTTTCAATAATCGGCCAGAAAAAGGTACGTTTGTACACTGACTGATACACTGTGTTTTCTTCTAAACACGGGAAAATTAGTGACTAATAACAACATATTCTCCAGAAAGAGAGGAGCATATATATTTAACTCAATGAACTAATGCTGGCCATACATCAGAAAGATCAATCTTAAGATCGATTGTGCTCATGATTGTGTCCAATTTCCCTTCAATTCCCCGGCAGTCCTTGGTGGTTTTTGGACACACAATGTGCACACAATCTGCATACAATCCATCTTACAATCAATTGAGATTGTATGATTGGGTACAATATCTTTCTGATGTATGGCCACCTTTAGCCAGGGCCATCTGTCTAAGTGAAGTCTGGCTGCAATAAAACATGGTTGCCTACCTGACCCTCTCCTTCAGGGAGAACATGCTCTGTTCCTGGCCTTCCCTGGTAATGTATGATTGCCATCACCTGTGGTGAAACACCTTTATTTTCAATTACCTAGCTCTCCACAGGTGATGGCAATCACACATTACCAGGGAGGTCCAGGAGCAGAGCATGTTCTCTCTGACGGAGAGGGTCAGGTAGGCAACCATGCAATAAAATTACAGAGCTCCCACAACTGCAAAATACATTGTAAATGAAAATAGATGATGTTGCCCATAGCAACCAATCAGGTTCTGTCTATGATTTTGTAGGAGGCAATATAGAAATGACAGAATCTGATTGGTTGCTAGGAGCAGCATCACCTCTTTTTATTTTTAGAAGCTTTAAAAATGTTCCCTACAATTCCAGTATATTTACTTTTTGCCATTGGTACTGTAGGCGACCCAGACTACAGTAGCTCCTTCACTAGCATTTACTTGTTCCCTTGGCTATATTGATGAAGACTACTTACCAACATCCAGAATGATTGTCTTATGTGACAGTCATTTTATCTGACAAGCTGAAACCATGAGATATCATGGACACACACTGGGCCAGATGCACTAAGCTTCAAAAATGATAAAATTGAGAGTGACAAACAGCCAGCCAACCAGCTCCTACCTGTCATGTCACAGACTGTGTTTAAAAAATGTCAGGAAGGAGCTGATTGGCTTGCTGTTTATCACTCTCCATTTTATCACTTTTGAAGCTTAGTACGTATGTACGTACGTACGTACGTACATACAATGTCTGTGAAATATTTAAGAAGGTATGGCCACAATATCTGCATTCCCCTCTGGAGAGAAGACATTTCTATGTTCCTCTGTAAACAGGGGACATGATGGGTGGCAGGCTAAGGCAGTACATATACTGCCAAATACAGCCAGCCAATGAGTATACCTTTCAAACAGACTGGAAAATTTCAGCATATAGGATTGATTGATAATTAGTGGTCGTTTGCGGCAATTATCCTGACTAAATTGGCTAGATACTTTTATAGTATATGCCCAGCATAACCACTAATACCCCTTTCACAACTAAATCCTGGGTCCAATTTAAGATCATTAATACAGATTCATCAAGTGTTGATACCTGTTTCAGACCCTTTCACACCAAGGCAAGAAGCCAGAATGTAGGTCTGATATTTGAATAGGGTCGACCTGGGTTAAAGACCTACAGGCATTTACAAAATCCAGGTGTAGTAAATCTCTCACACTGCAGCAAACCTGGGTCAGTCTCTGGTTGACCATGGTCAAGAAGGAGGGTTGCAGAACCAAGACATATTACCCAGGTTGACATTTAGGGGTAAAGGTGGCCATACACATGCAGATTTATCTTCAGATCTGGCTGGTTGGAACAAAAACATGGTTATGGATGAGCACATATGACAGTTAACCATTTGCTTGGAAATGCTGGAAAACTGACAAACTGTCACTCATCCATAACCATGTTTTTGTTCCAACCATCCAGATCTGAAGATAAATCTTACTAGTGTATGGGCACCTTAAATTTACAAAGATGGGAGTTAATTTCAGATGAGATGTTGCTATTGGCAACCAATCAGAATCTACTTATGTATTTCATACCTTCTAGAAGATAATAGATATCACGGGTATGACGCATGGTGTGAAAAAAATAAGGAAGCACTATAATCTCTCTCAATGGGCCAGATGTACTAAGCTTGAAAAGTGATAAAATGGACAGTGATAAGCCACCAGTCAATCAGCTCCTCAATGCCATGGTTGATTGGCTGTTGGTTTATCACTCTCAATTTTTTCACTATTCAAGCTTAGTGCATCTGGACATCTCTCCTTCTCTCTCTCAAATCATATAGTATTAAGAAAGAGAAAAACAACAACAAAAATCACCACTGCATTTAAGTGTCCTGCAGTAATTTAATATAGTTGTGTGTCAGAAGCACTCAGTCACGCCGATCAACTGAAATGGTAAAGTAGGAAAACTAATCAAACAATATGTTACATTGAATAAATTCATTAATGATTATGTTAACACACCAGATGTTCACCCTAGCTGCTGATTAGTGTGCACATTTCACTAAGACGATGACAATTAACAATTTTGACAAAGATTGCCGAGCCTGGCTGAATATTTCCCAAGTGTCGAAATTTTCCACTTCACAGAAATGCCATGTGGGGACTTAAATATTTAACTAATGAACTAAAGATATGAAGGGACAATGCCCTGAATATATGCTAAACTTCTTGCAGTTATACATTTATATATTACAGTCATTTTGTATATATGCCTGGAATGTATTAAGCCTAACATAAATGTTAAATGTACCTATCAAAATAAAAATGTAAATAAATATGCAGTAAAAATTATGTTTACTAAATCAATAAATGTGTATTTTTGTATATACAGATCACCCTGAGAGAGCTTACACTTCTGTTATAGTTAATGGGCACTTAAGAAGTCATTGCAGGCACACTATTGAAGCGACTGAATGTCAGGATCAGTCAGTGTGTGACAGTCTTGGGAACAGAGAGCCAATAAAACACAAATAATGAGGTTTATTGTAAATAAATGTAGTTTTTAAAGCTAAAGTCCAAAAGATTTTATCTTTGCCATCCCATCCTTTATACAAGTAAGGAAAGAAGTACATAATGTGCATTGCTCACTAACCATTATGTCATATATATCATAATAATAGAAAATTATTTTCTTTTTTTAAGACATTAAACACACTTACATAGGCAAACGCAAGTGCCTTAAATTATGACAATAGCACTGGTATATAATATGATCAACAGAGCTGCCACCACATCCTGCAATGTAATGCTGTGTACACACGGGGGAGATATATGGCTCAGCCATATATTGCTGAGCAATATATGGCTGAGCAATATATTGCTCAGTTTCTACTTTACATCAGCGACCAGAGATGGTCGCTGATGAAAAAGAAACTGCCGGGGGGAGCGCAGCAGTGGTAATCAGCTGGTCGCAGGAGCATGTTCCTGCGACCAGCGATCACCACAGGGGCAAAAACGGGAGCGCGCACCCGGCGATATATCGCCGGTGCACACTCCCATTGCGGGCAATATGGTCGCTCAGCGACCATATTTCCTGCGATTTTGCACAAAATCGCCCCTGTGTGTACGCACCTTCTGGGACAGAGCAGAGCTGCTGCACATGCCCTGTGGGAGCAGCTTATTCTACCAAGTTTGCTGTGTGTGTGGATCTGAGCCCTCAAACATCGCAATAAACCAGAGAGTAGCTGCCAGAAGAAAGAGGAAGGAGCCTTAACATTAGGTGGGAGAATGTGAACTGAGAAAGTGCAGTATTGGTTCTATTATATCTGTGTATGTGTGAGTCAATATCTGTTCCATTTAGTAATCAGATGCATGAAGCATGTGAAGCAAACTGAGCCTGTAATACTCCATTTGGGGTCCCATGTTCCAACCTTGCTTCTCCCCCTGTTGTCACTTGTTGTCAAGTGCCGCTGACATACTGGGTGATGGTGCTCTTATAAAAGGTAGGATTTTGAGTTTACTTGTAAGCCTGATGACAATGAAGATAACACTGAAACGTTGCTAAAACACTGTGTGCAGTCTCTTTATTACAGAAGACCATGAGTGCTTCTTGTAATATATATATATATATATATATATATATATATATACACATTGATGCAGTGCAAGTGTAACGCCGCTGCCGCGTCTGCTGTGGCCGGGACCCACAGATTTACCTGACCGCTGTCCCGGCTCCCCTCCTGGCTCCTGCTGCTATGAAAATAGATCCTCACAAAATGTCCACCCCCATACAGCAGACACTTTTGAGGATGCTAGAGGAGGCGTATGTATGGCATATGTATGACCTCAATCTCTGTAGAAATAAAGGACCACAAGCGGCACCCATCGGTCTTCAATAAATTGTATTTAAAGGTGCATAAAATTAGTTGCCATCGTTAATGCCTTTAACGATGGCAATTTATCTTATGCACCCTTACAGAGATTGAGGTCATACATATATATATATATATATATACAAAAAGACAGTGGTTAAATTAATGTCTCTTAATGATACCAGTCCTAATAGTAGGTGTTCTTTTTCCAAGTGGAAAACGAGAGTCTCCTGCAGAAATGTCCAGGCACTTCTATGGCTTAATTAACAGCCGGCTGCTCCACAAGAAACCTCTACGGTCTCCTGAATCCAACAGGTTGTGATATATCTTTAATATTGGCTTGTGGTATAAATATGATGTGTGGCTTAACATGTAATGGGCATTATGGTGTAAAATTTGAATGCGCGCCTTTGGCACGCAATGTCCCTGTGTAGCATTATGTTAATTTTGTCTCAATCCGTGTGGCATTATATGAATTTTGGCTCAATCCATGTGGCTTTATATGAATTTTGACTCAATCCATGTAGCATTATGTTAATTTTGTCTCAATCCATGTGGCATTATATGACTTTTGGCTCAATCCATGTGACATTATGTAGCATTATGTTAATTTTGGCTCAATCCATGTGGCATTATGTGAATTTTGGCTCAATACATGTAGCATTATGTGAATTTTGGCTCAATTCATTTGTCATCATGTGTAAGGAGTAAGTAAAATGGGGTCTAGTATTTTGTTTCATAATGTACACTGAATGTACACACTGAAGTTGTATATGGACACGCCCACTCAAAGACACACCCCTTTTGAGTGGCCACACCCCCTTTCCTGGAACGCGCCTTAGGCGTGCATACAATTATGTCCTTCACTTTTGTCATCAAGGTGGGCCTGTGTAATTTAAAAACCAGGGCCTCTTTTTAATTTTATTCCTGCCCTCTTTCTGTTCTCCTCTCTCTTGCTGCTATCTTAGCATGTACACTGGCACCACTTAATCTTCCCCTCCTCCACCCAAACAATCTCTTATCATGGTGCCCCCCTGTCATTTTCTCCTGGATCTGCCCCTGTAAGACTGCAATGGCTAACACAGCTAAACGTTACCAGTTTCTATTGCAAAAAAATATTCAATGAGTTATACTCATTCAAACCATTTGGTTGAATGGTATTTTGAACATGAATCCAGCAGGCTTCTAACTTTTTCAATATAAGGATTCTGTTCCCGCCCCACAGTAGGGGCAGCACTCAATCAATTATCATACACCGTAGTGTCAATACTTGGTGTCCAGCTTATAAAAAATGCTTGGCAACCGGTTTATCATTTTCACCGGAATTCAGAGCTGTCCGAATAGAAAGCCTGTGATTGGCCATTTGCACGCGAAAGCATCACGTCGTCATACCCGTGTAGTAAAGACCACAGGGGCATGTCAGGAAATAGATCACAAAATTCATAGTGCACATCAGTTTTTGACATATTTTGATTTTTCTGCCACTATGGGGGTGCGGAAAAGAGTCTCCAACCAACATTGATCTACACGTGGTGCATGAGCTGCAACGTAGACATCCAAGTTTCCCATGTGTTAACCAGGTTTTCGTGGACTGGGGTGGAAACAAAAGAGGTCGCATCAAAATCTGTTTTATATTGGGGCCACGTTTATAGGCATGCATGGGAGCTTGGTAATGACTCATACCCAACGCTGGATCAGACTTGACAAGCTGCCAGTGTCTCTGGTATGCCTGTTTTGCCTTGTCAGAATTGTGATTATAGGTACTAACATGTACCAGTCTTTGTTCTGTCATCTAGTTGTTATGGGCACAGTATCCACGTTGCATTTTTTGTAGGCCTTTCCAATACAAAGGGAAATGGTGGTTGGTGAGTAACCCCGCTCCAAGAAGAGTTTAGACATGTCCTCCATTTGTACTGCTGCTCGTTCCTTCAAAAAGTTAATCCGGATTACCCGGAGGAACTGAGAAATTGGCAGGCTTTCTTTAAGCGTGGTGGGATGTTGACTAGTAGATCGAAATATTGTATTGCAGTCTGTTTGCTTCCTGAATAGGGTGGATTCAAGTTTGTCATTATCCCTAAAGACCAAGACATCAAGAAATTCTATATGCTCAGACTGAATATTATGGGTAAACTTTATCAGTTCTGGTAACCCGTTTAGCTGTGAAATCACTGTACTATGAGTGAAACACATATGATATCCGGTCCTGCTTAGCCTGTGGTCTGCGACTTCCACCTGCTGCCGGCTGTGAAGTGGAGACCAGGGATACACAAGCCGCTCCACCCCCAGATAACAGCTCCGCTTTGGCTCATTGTAGCACTGATGATGTCATTAGCGGGGGACCTGCTACCCAGTGTCTATCATGGTGAGTTCTTTGCAGCCACACGATCATCGATTTGGGATGGTTACTGCTGTAGCAATCGCAAAGCTACTGTAAGTATGATTATCGTTGCTATGCACTCTAATACCTTTTGTATACAAAATTTCCCAATTTTTGTGACAGTAAGAACCATATACTGTATAAAATCAACAGCAGCCAACAAGCATATAGCATGTTAAAAAGCTTCCCCACATTCTCCTGATGTATGCACTCAATAAGCTGTAAAATGTATTTTTTTTTTTTTTCCCACTTGCTCTGACAGGGTGTTAGTCTATATAAGACAAAGCATTTCAAAGAATCATATATCATACAAAATAATACTATTACTGCAACAAATCACTACTACAGATAGAAAACACATAAAACATTTTGTTCTGCGATATCTTATCATTTGTCAATTTGAAGATGGCAAGACAAAAATAGCAAAGAAAGAACAGAGTACTAGTGCTCAGCATTGCATTAGAATGTACCTACTGTAGATTTTAATTAACAAGTCAATTTTAGTAAGAATAATGTTAATTAAAAATGGATTACCAGGATAGCAAGAAACATGTATATACTGAATATATTTAAATAAAAATAGCTTAATATAGACAGAACATTATTTAATTGTTATATCATTGAAAAACTATTTAAAGTGCATCTGTTGTCAAAATACTTGTCTATCCTGTCAATGTCCTGACCCTTTCTTGTTATCCCCTTCTAGTCCCAGGATGTTGTCACTGGCATTAATTATTCATAATAGGTAATACGAATCCCCTCTCCAAGCTGAATGGGAACAGCTGCATGTTCATGAGAGAATTTGATTCCAAGACCTACTGTAATATGCATTTATTGCATTTCAAATTCTCTCTATTCCATGTATAGATATTCCAAGATACAGTATATTCCTGGTATCCAAGTGAAATGTATAAAGAAAATGACATGCATGTATTACTTTATATTAGAATATCTAGCAATTATTATATAATTATGTTATGTGTATTAATATGCCATATAGAGTTGTTTATTTAACATCCATTTTTATTGAAGAAACAATTTTTATGGGGTACAGAAAAAGAAATGAAACAATGTGAAGAAAAAGGGGTTTTAGGGATATAGGGAGGATCATGGTTACATCCAGAATTGGTGCGCGAGCAGGGTGGCTCTCTTGTTATTTTCTGATTGTGATGGTTAGACTTGTGTTTCCAGCAGTTACTCTTGCAGCCCTTATAAGGGTAACAAGTTTGACTGCGGTCCTCCATCTCGAGTGCTTCTCCGATACCTATACCCTCCATGCCACTAAGTACTTAATATACCCCACACCATTGGCGTCTCCCCACTGTGGGTCCACACAGGGGGAGATAGACTATTTCACCATTATTCTAAATATGAGTGGCACATACTTATATCGAAGCACAGACAAACTGTGCAACAACAAGTGATACTACATACACTCGTTAGAGATACCATTCAAGGCAACTTACCGTTGAGACATACAATAACCCATTAGTGCCTTGTACCACAAAGGAAAGCACTGCAAATTGGAGTTAAAACACACTCTGAAACCCTTTACATATGTATCTAATTAAGCGTTTATACATGATATATATTCACAAATGAATAAAATGCTGTAAATTGTCCAAACTTTTTTTATTTATATCAATACAAGTGAAAAAGAGAACACCACCTGCTCGCCACCTTTATTTTAAAATATACACTTTTTCTTTTCTGTAGTAATCAAAATATGTTTTGTGTATCTTGTGTGTATTTTTTAATTATACATTTCTCAGTTTTTATCGAATCCTAATAAAAGTAAAATTTTGAATTTACCAAGTGCACCACACCTAGGACAAATGTTTTTTCTCTTAAAAATTCTCTACATCCAGAATTTGGTATAAAACACAATAACATAGGGTAAATCACGTGAACAACATTGAAACATTAAAATGTTAAAGTCACATTGAAAGATGGACGGTGACATTGAAATGGAAACAAGTGGCCCTCATGGGTGTTTAATCTCAGTAGTTAGATAGAGGGAGTCTCGTTTAGACTAAATTGGAGAGAGTCAGTATGGGAAAAATTTGGGAAATATTGGGCTCCTTCGCCATCGGTCATATAAGTATGCCAGGGAAACAACGTACAAAAGGGGAGGAGGCCGTATAGGAGCATGAGATAAATTTGGTTTCTATGAGGAAATGATCCTTCGTTTTAAGTATGACTTTCAATAACGTCTGAGGGGCAGACTGTTTATACTGTTGGGCCAGATTGGCATGAGCAGCAATGAGAATATGACCTAAAACATATCTGTTGGTGGGGGAATATTGGGAGGCATAATATGGAGCAACACTAGAGCGGGGTCAGGTGGAATATTCATTTTGAGTACTTTAGTAATTAAAGCAAATACCTCATTCTAATACTGTAAAATGACTGGGCAGGACTAGAAGATATAGAATATGGGACCAACATTACCACATAGTCTCCAGCACATATTTGAACAAGAAGGTCAAAATGTGTGGAGGCGATCTGGGGTCAGGAATAGTCTGTGAATCAATTTAATGTGAATTTCAGTGTGGTTGAGACATCTAGACATGGAATAAGAAGATATGAAAATCTTTCTCAATTGGGCAGGGGAGAGGGTTCTACCCAAGTCCAACTCCCATTTCTTCAGAGGACCGGACTTAGACGACTCAATAGGGCTTATCAAAATTTTGTACCAGAAAGAGATACCGCCTCTAGATTGAGATAAGGAGGACCAGGCAAGGAGTGCCTGTGAGAGTGTGTCTGGAGAGATGGAGGCATGAGGGAATGATTTCCACTAGTGTGCAATTTGAGGGTAGTGGAGGTGTCCTGAGGAGGGGAGGGAAAATTTCTGTTGTAGGGAGAGGAAGGGTAGTATAAAGTTTCCATCTAGAATGTCCCGTAGGAGAGAGATACCAAGAAAGTTCCATCTGTTTAAATTCAGGTTGGGGATTTTTGGTATGGTACAGGCTGGAGAGGACATAGTGGTGGACAGTTTGTCCCAGACTGTCAGGGATGCTAGTGTGTATGGGAGCAGGGTAAGGTAACCTGGTCTGAAGGGCTTAGGTATCTGCAGCAAGTCGGTGAGTGGGAAGGAAGATGCAGAGGCCTGTTCAAGATCTACCTATCCCATTGCCAATTCATTATTGGAATAATACTTGAGGGAGGCCAGGAGAGATGCTTGAAGATATAGGGGTAAGTTGGGGAGATCTAGTCCACCCAGGGGCCTTGGCAGCTCCATTTTGGATCGAGCCAAAGTGGAGGGGCTTGGAAGACCAGATATATTTAGTTAAGATGGAGGAACAAAGTTGTAAGAATTTTTTGGGGAAAATGTAAGGGATTGTGCAGAACAGATACATTATTTTAGGAAGAAGGGACATTTAGAATGCTGCTATAGACATCATATGCAAGCCAGGATTTAGGTATGGTCAGGGCCGATGCTAGGCACCGGAGCGCCCCAGGCGGGAGGGGTGCCACGGCGCTCAACTGCTGGGAGGGGGGGAAGGGGGTGCGCAACGTGTTCGCCCGGCCGCTGGTGGGGGGGCGATGTGTCTGCCCGGCCGTGGGGGGGCAGGGGGGGTGTCCGCGATGTAGGGAGGCCCAGGGGGGGAGGCAGGGGGGTGCGCGTGGTGTGTCTGCAGTCTGCGCGGCCGTGGGGGGGGGGGGCAGGGGGGTGTCCGCGATGTGGCTACCCAGCCGCCTGGGGGGGGAAGGGGTGCACGATGTGTCCGCTGTGCTGCTGGGGGGGGGGGTGAGGAAGGGAGGGTTCACTCACCGCACACCTGCTCCTTCCTCCAGCTCTCTCTCTCTGCTGCTGCTGATGCAGTCGTAGAGCTTTCCAGCACACTATCGCCCTCCAGTGGCCGGCGCCCTAGGCAAATGCCTAGACCTGCCTAGTGGTGGCGCCGGCCCTGGGTATGGTAGCTAAGGTCGCAAGGAGGGGAGTGAGGTTTGCAGAGAAAACAGCAGAGGTGTGGTTGGTGATAAATATGCCTAGATACTTTATTGATTCCTTTTGCCAGTTATATTGGTAGGTCTAGTGCAAGTGAGCTAAGGAGAAATAGATTGATAGGACGGGTATCAGTTTTTGTGGTGTTTAGTATGTAATGCATTGTATGCGTCTAAGATTGAGTGGAGGGAAGGAAGGGTAATGGTAGGGTTGGTCACAAAAAGAAGAACATTATCCGCAAAGACACTAAGTTTATGAGAGTATGACCCATTCTTCAAACCTAGGAAATGTATATCATCATTACGGATAGTAGTGGCAAGAAGTTCTATAGATAGAACAAAAATCAGAGAGGTGATGGGGAAATCCCTGTCTGGTGCCATTTGTAATAGTGAATGTGGTAGATAAATATCCATTACTAAACACCCAGGCCGTAGGGAGATATACAGCGCAAAAATGTATGTTAAGATGCGGTCTTTAAAGACAAAGTGAGTGAATTTGAGGTCAACCTGTCGCATGCCTTCTCTGCATCGAGAGATAAAAGGAGTAGATCTTGATCTTTAGAGAGAGAGAATCAATCAGGTTGAAAACTTTACTTGTATTGTCCGAGACCTATCTCCCTTGGCGCAAAGCCTGTTTGAACCAGGTGCATCATCATTGGAAGAAATTGATTAATACGCACAGCAATCAGTTTAGCAAATAACTTAATATCACATTTCAACAGAGCTATGGGACGATAATTATGGCAATAAGCAAGATTCCTGGGCTTAGGGATAGTCACAATACATGCCTCTAGTAGTTTGACTGGAGAGTACCAATGGGGAGATCTCATTACGAGGTCAGTCAGGTATGGGGTTAGGAGATCACAAAATGTAATATAAAAATTTATAATGAACCCATCAGGGCCAGGTGCTTTTTGTGGGGGAGGGATTTAATAGCAGAAAGAACTTTCAAAGAAGACCAGGCGGCATTAAGGGTTATTAACTGAGAGTGGGAAGTTGAATTGAGTCCAGGAAGGATGAGATAGTTACACTGGTAGGTTGAGGTGTCATAGGGTCGGAGGATAAAATTGTATAGTTGGGAGTAGTATTGTTCAAATTGGCTTGTGATATCTTTGGGGTTTAGGATTTATTTCCATAGCAGGGAAAATATATGTTTAATCCTGTTTCTGGCCTGTAGGGTGCGGAGTGTGCGAGCTGACATCCTACCAGATCTATTGCCCAGGAGATAGAATATGTGTTGCATTCTATTTAATATCGACTGTGTGTGAGCTAGCAATAGGTTTTATAACTGACTACGCACACTTGAGATTTTTTTTAAGAGCTCTGGAAGGACTGCATTTGTTTGTAGATTCTTAGTCAGTCAGACTGGACTCTAAGTCCAATTGTATTTGGAGAGATTTCCATTTAATAGTGGCACCTGCTTTGATGGCAGCACCTCTTGTGACTGCCTTAAAAGTACACCAGTGATTGACAGTGGATGTGTCCTGGGGGAAGTTATTGGCCATATATGCGTTTATGGAGTCTAACAAAGTTTTCTTGGACATAGAGTCTCTTAGAAGATGAGGAAAGATATGCCAGGGTCAGGGAGGGGTTTGGAGGGAGTTCAGATTCCATTTCCATAGGATGGGGGCATGATCAGACCAAGTGATAGGTAAAATATCAATGTCTTAAGTGTTTTGTAAAGACCATTTATCACAGAAAATGTATGGATTCTGGAGTAGGAGTAATGGACTGGGGAATAAAATGTTGATTCACGTCCCAATGGATTAAGAGGTCTCCAAATATTGGAAATAATAACATCACCATAGGTGTGTGCACATTGAGTGTTAGGGGTGCACAGGCACCCCCAAATGCTGTGCCCAACCTTATGAACAACTCCCTGCCACTAGCAATACCCTTTACCAAAGTCTTTTGACCTGTATTCCATTAAAATTAGTGCCCATCAATCAATTGTGTGTTTTGCATTGTTAATAGTACTAGACCGTTGTCATATCACTACATACCTGCATAATCCATTTTTTTTTTTTACTTGATATGCATGTACTGTTATACAGAGTAATAAGAATATTAAAACTGAAATAGGCCGGAGATTATGTTCTGGCTGAGAGACATTTTATTTTTTAGCGAGTACCAATAGATGATGGTAAACATGCATGATTGGCAGTGTTAGACACACCCAATGGGCAATGCTAGACACGCCCAATAGGTGGTGCTAGACACACCCCTTTGATGGTTCACCCCCTAATAAAATGGGCTGCGCATGCTTATGAACAGCACAGTAGGCAATATTCAAAGGTAGAGTGAACCTGGTGTGAAAGACCTCTGGATATGCATCAGACAAATATAAAATATACTTATCAAGGGTTTCCCATCCCAGTGGAGGGGGAACAAGGTCAAGGGCATCAGAGTTCAGGTAACTGGTAAGTAAACTGTGGGAATAGTTTGAAGATCCTGAAGTGGTTAACCATTCCTGATGATGAACCTGGGCCTTTTTGATTCTGGGGGACATACGACAGAGATATCCCAATCCATCAGAAGCTTAACACCCACGTCAAGGGAGTAGAAAAAACTCCACTTACTGGTGAAGCAGAAAGGACAGGCGATCATATGATTCAATCCTTGTATATTTGCACCAATTTGGAACTGTTTGTATTTATATTCATGTAAAAAAATAATAACATCGATTTTCTTTAAAATGCTTCTACTGTTTACCAGTTGATGTCTTTTTGAACTTTATTGAAGCTTTGTAGATTAAAAGTATCAATTAACTATTTATATATACTGTATAAACCTACTGTTTGTATTAAGTAATCTCATTCATTTATCTTTTTTAATGACACATCAAAATATTTTCAATAAGCAGCCGCATCATGAAAGCATATCTTGATGCATTACAAATGTACTAGTAAGCCCGCTTGACGCAAATGCTTCGAAAGCTAGTCTGCTACCTTGCCTCTGTGATTGCCTCTGTGTTTGTTCATGTGTGAGAGAGATATGTGGTTTCACAACAGATGGCAGTGTTTCGGAGACACACAAATGATGACATGGACACTGCTATGGTAGTATGCAGCTGCTGATGCATGCAGACACAGATGTGACTTAACAACGTTCTCCTTTTTATTTTTCAATGTTTCATGGTAGTGTTTATGTTTATGCCTCGAGTACTGCACACATGCTTCTTTTATCTAATTATTATGAAGTGTCCAACAGTATTAGTACATGATTGTGATACATATATATATTCTTCAAGTGGGCATATCAATATTTTGACGTGCACATTTTAAAAAATGTGCAGATCAAAATAAACATATAATTGCCCTATTTTTGCAACATGGGGTTTACATGTACATTTTTAGACCCAAATTTGTTCAAATTTTAATCAATTCTAAATTACCCCTTTAACAGTTAAAGAAAATATTTTGTTTATTAACTTTTTAGAAAAGATATTTTTTGTTTCCACATTTTAATGCATTTCAACAACCACCCACAATGTTTACTAAAAACATTTCCAACTGTTATTTGTTATGATCTATTAATACTTCTTGTTTATTTATGTACGTTGTGAACATTGATCTACATTAAAAAAAAATGTTCATTCACAGATTTACTTGGACACATAAAGTTTTTAAAAATGTATTGATCTAATTCAAACAGAAAATACGACTATATGCAGCACAAAAATTGGGGGGTCAGTTATCAGGGTAACTGGAGGGGCGCCTGTATGAGTAGTTTCAACCAGCGGCTGTCAAGAAAGGGATTGTCAGTCCCTACAGAAAACGGAAAAAGAATGGGTAGACTGCGCTTATTGATGACAGAGTGAGGATGTTTAAAGCATAATAAATTTTAATGCTAAAGTAACATGAGTAAAATACAATATAAAATGCACAATAAAATCAAGGGGGGGGGTGGGGGAGGGAAATTAGAGAATAGGCTGCATCCACTGTAGGTATATATCACCTTTTTGGTATGTCCACAGTTCAATGGGAACCCAAGTGCTGGTAAGATCCTTTGTGCTTGGGCACAGCGGTGCTCTGTAAAACTTTATCCAGATGTTGTGTGGGGGTAGCGAGCCTCCCAATTGGAAAGTTAGGTCGAGACGTCCGCTGAGTGACACCGGGTGGGTGTTAGATAGGCGGCTTGCCTTCAGAAGGAGAGTGCCTCACTCCAGGTCAATTTTGCCGATGATGTTTCGCAGTTTAAGGATCTCCAGTAGTGGTGGGTGGTGGATAATGGTGGTGAGGAGCAGCGTATTCAATTTATATATACCCCTTCCCTTGCCTACTTCAAACCACCTTGAAAAAGCTGCTGTTTGCAGCGAAACGCGTTGGCCCAGGCTGCAATTTGGTCCCCTTGAATACGCTGCTCCTCACCACCATTATCCACCACCCACCACTACTGGAGATCCTTAAACTGCGAAACATCATCGGCAAAATTGACCTGGAGTGAGGCACTCTCCTTCTGAAGGCAAGCCGCCTATCTAACACCCACCCGGTGTCACTCAGCGGACGTCTCGACCTAACTTTCCAATTGGGAGGCTCGCTACCCCCACACAACATCTGGATAAAGTTTTACAGAGCACCGCTGTGCCCAAGCACAAAGGATCTTACCAGCACTTGGGTTCCCATTGAACTGTGGACATACCAAAAAGGTGATATATACCTACAGTGGATGCAGCCTATTCTCTAATTTCCCTCCCCCACCCCCCCCCTTGATTTTATTGTGCATTTTATATTGTATTTTACTCATGTTACTTTAGCATTAAAATTTATTATGCTTTAAACATCCTCACTCTGTCATCAATAAGCGCAGTCTACCCATTCTTTTTCCGTTATATGCAGCACAAAGTCGCAAAATGCTCCAGATCATCTGCAGATTAAGATTTTTTAAATGTAAAAAACGAAAATTTTGCTGAATTTATGTTCTTAAAAATTCAGTAGTTGACCTTCTAGTCTGTAACATCAGCATTAAAAGTCTATTTAATGCTTTTAAAAAGGTCATATTTTTAAAATATGGAAAATTTTGATTTCAGAAGGTAGCTAGCTGTATTTATATAGGCCGGTATTTTTACCCCAATACCTAATGAAAGATGTTCTTTATAATTGATTAAAGACTGCCAGAAAAATTCAATTTATTCCAAGCATTATCTATTATGGTTCCCTGTGCAAATGTTACCCACACATAAAGTCCATCATAGACTTATCTGGATTAAAAAAATATTTAAATTATTTGCTTAGTGAACACATTATTACAGTGGTTCCCAACCTGGGAAGAAATCTCTCAATGGCGGATGGAGGACCTTATTCTGGTCCATGTACATCCGCACAAATTTGCACGGGTGCGCGATGGTTCTTTACTGCGCATTTCTGCACATGATACTATTAAAATTTACATTTTAAACTCTTTTCTTCAGTGCGCCAGCAACAAAGACAATCCTTTTCTTTCTTGTTCCATCGATTACTGCCAACAGATTTCTATTTTTTCAAATATAGATATAAAAAAAAAAAAAAAAAATATATATATATATATATATATATATATATATAGTATATATCTTCCAATTTTTACAGCTGATACAACTGTAGTAAGATCAGGGATCCTATTGAATGTTGTATTTTTGAAGAAGGGTCTCCCATTCAGGAAGCATATTAAAATATAAAACTGAGGAAAACAAAAAAAAATCACGTTAAATTTGTGCAATTATTACACAATGTAGATCATACATTATTCGAAAAAAACAGTAGTCAATACTTTTAAATGACAACATTTGAAAAGTTAATTTCTGCAATTTATCTAGCACAGTCTTGAAAAAAAGATACTAATTGGTTTCTTGTCTTTCCACTGTATCTCTCTCCAAGGCTTGATACACCCCCCACCCCCCCAGGGCTTAAAGTGGCAATGCCATCGCAAAGCCCCCCTCCCCCTAATTAGGCAGAGCCGGGGTCAGTGCCAGGGTTGTTTTCAGTACCCCCCACTAACTACAAATTTGTGCCCTACCTTTCATACTTTATAAAGGGACAGTGGTCTCACAAGGGAGTGGTGTCGTCACACAATAGTGCCCCCAATTTAAATTATGCCATACAGCACAATCATATTGACCACATGTAGTGCCCTTAATTCATATTACACCACATAGTAGTCACGTTATGACACACAGTAGTGCCCCAAATACTTGTATGCCACAGATACATATATACATATTGTCTTCAGCATGCACAAAGCATGCTCCTCTTAGTGGCTTTTCTTCATTTCAGTAGCAGTAATGGAATGACATCACATACACCGTGCCAGAAAATTAAGCAGCTGAGACTGGCTTTTCTGTTGGAATTACTCTGCAGGGTTGTGGTGGAGGTGGAACTGAGTTCACCCTACCAAACCAATTCCACCCCCCCCCCCCCCTATTCAACCCCTGCATTCCCCTGTAGCTGATGAAACCGGACCCATAAGGTTTGTGTGTCCTATGGCCACTGTAATATGTGTAAATGTATGCATACTAATAGGAAGCATGTCCTTAGAACTATTGGGAAATCATGTCTGATTAAAAGTAATTTATCCTGCACTTCCACCTATGTAACTGATGTATTTAGTTGTGGTATCAAGTTGCTCTATGTGGAGAAAAACAGGAAGCCACAGTAGTAAAAATAAGAATACAAGAGCAAGTTCCACAACAGAGGCATATTAAGAAAGGAGGTTGCCTGCATGCATTCTCTGTCCAGGCCCACATTAGAATCTGGCGCTGTGTCGACCTCTACTGTATGTGGAGAACTCTGCGCAAAAGGAGAGGCAGCCATTTTCCCTTTCAATTCCCTAATAGTCTTGCACAAAAGACTGGGAAAATGGCTGCTGCTGTGCTATTTTCCAGGTGAATTGTGCAGTGCTGCGATTTTTCCATCTATTTTTCACTACGAGACTATGCTCAAAAGCCAAGGGCTGGGTATGAAATTGTGTTATCAAAGCTATCTCTATATTCAAGTTCTTACAGTCAACATGTTGGGTTCATTCTATTATATTCCGTGCTTCTCTTTTTCTAAGTAATATGCATAATGTTTCATAAAGGAAAGCCTGCTGAATACTTCACAGAAAGATGAGAGATTTAAGCTGCAGCATGTAGAAATGTAAGCCAATGAACCATATATTTGCTGTATTCAAATGCAGATAGTCTGCAAATGATTTAATTTGCAGATAGTTTGGTAAGTGTCCATTATTGTCTTTGATGATTTCTCACTTCTGGCCATTGAATCAAGTGTTATAATAACAATGCATCTTTCTACCACTTCAATATATATTTTTCTCTTCACCCTCAATTAAAGAAGTAGCTGTTCTTTGCTCCTATAAATATTAAGCAGGCTTATGTTCGCTTCAGAAGATTGAAAAGTTGTTATCAAGTAAGTGTTCCGTCCACACAACGCTAAACCTGTTCTTGTTAGAAAGCAATTGAGGATGTCTGACTGAGCAGGCTCATTCTCCCTTACATCATAAAGCAGTAACTACGAGATACTGCTCAACCCTCCGCACTACTCCTGGAGCCAAGAACCTGGTCTGAATATTATGGCTAGATTAAAACTAAGCTATGGGTGAAAAAAATGCATTGTAATATTACCTAGTATATAAATTAAATATATATATACAGTATATATATATATATATATATATATATATAGATAGATAGATAGATAGATAGATAGATAGATAGATAGATACAGGGGTCTCAACACTCATCATAATAAACTAACTCACCATAATATACAAATAATCAAATAAATAATGGGGGTTTTAGTTCATGAACTGATCGATGCATTTAAGCTTGTAGCCCTTCACCAAGGGACCCCATTTCACTGCAAGTCCTACACTAACAATCTCTTAAGAACAAGGCAACTGTTGAAATGTTATAGCTGGGTATGGTGAGTGCAATTTGCACCACATTCTTAGGAATGGCAGGTGCGGTGGTATCCTGTATATTTATATATATAAATTACACACACACACACACACACACACACACACACACACACACACACACACACACACACACACACACACACACACCAATTTCTATGTTTTCTTTCTATATTAATATTTATGTTTTCTTTTTTAACATTGTCAGCAGTTAGAACAACTTTGGTTATTTACTTTGTATGCCTCTTGTGTCATTTTGTTAATATTTTTCATGGTCGATTACATGAATGACTTTATAGACAATGGAAAAATGCGTAGCTTCTTTCCCATTCATGCTCTATTTCCTCTTTGGTTATATCAAAGCTGTCTGCAAAATAAAATATACTTTTAAATATGTGCATGTATAAAAAGATTAGAAAAGTGAAAGTTAATTTTTGACTTCACTCAAGTTATCAGGAAAGGGAACTTCTTGTAATAGGTGTGAATCTTTTGACAGACTCTGCACAGGTTATTAGAGGTCCAGCCCTCTTCTGAGTTTATCTTTTATTAAACGTTTTCTTTCTTACTGAAATAATATATAGCAGAGTGCAGACATCCTTATATTCGTACCATTTGTACCAACATTGTATTATGTTTAAAAAGACCTCAGAAGTTGCTCTATAGAATTGTATTACTATTTTCAATGCTATATGCTGTACCTAAATAACTTGAAGATATTGTAAAGCATACCATATATTATTTAATAAAAATATTATAAATTCTATAAAAGGTGATTCTAAAATAATTAGGAATTTGGAGATGCATAATAAAATTATGAAAATTTATAAAAAGTATCAAAATGATGGTTATGACACAGTAAAATAAGATACTGTCACTGTGCAACTAGTTAAAAGTTGCAAAACAAACAATTTCTTTTTATTTTTTATATAAGTGTAAGCCATGAAAAACAGGCTTGCATGGGCCATGACTCACTTGATGCTCAAATGCGGTGTCGAGTATAGCAGACTCAGGAACAAATAGCTCTATTTTATTTTGGAGTGTAGTAATACTATATATATATATATATATATATATATATATATATATATATATATATATAAAAAGGGGGGGTTTCTATTGGAGAGCGCTGATTAGTGTACCACCTAGTTACTTCAATGCGACATACAATACTGATACAATTTCTGTAATGACAGTTGATCTTTGTCCCTTTTCCGAATAAGACGTGCCAATCAATAAGATTCTCAAGTATGTGGTTTGGTCAACTTTTAGTACTCGTATAAGGTAAAATCCATATATGGGGTTTGGGCCGATATACAGGCTTAGTAACAAGATGTAGGTGTAGATCCACGGATAATATAGGAGGTTTAGGTCCTTGTAAGGAAGGTTCAGGGGGAAGATTCCGTAAAATTTAGATGATATCAGATCTGTGGATGCTGGAGGTACTGGTTGTGATCAGTAATGTTTGACTCCGTTATGTAAACGCAGGATCTATTTAGTAGATAATTTTTGAAGATGATTCGATTATAAGGTGCATTAACGTGCAGAATTCTTGTGGTCCAGTATGAATGAATATGGTCCTTTAATTATAGGATCACTCCATTTCAATATGTGTGATGGAAAAAGGCTCCACCAGCCTTACATAGATAAAATACAACGATTGTCAGGAAATGTAAAAACCCAATTGTGTTAACGTAGGATAATTAATTCCCACCAGACAAAGGGAGCACTTGTTTTCTCAAGAAATTCACCACAATGTAGCACTTTTCAAAAAGCTCCTTCACTGGCTGGTAGCTGGTCTACCAGCCAGTGAAGTAACTTTTTGAAAAGTGCTACATTGTGGTGAATTTCTTGAGAAAACAAGTGCTCCCTTTGTCTGGTGGGAATTAATTATCCTACGTTAACACGATTGGGTTTTTACATTTCCTGACAATCGTTGTATTTTATCTATGTAAGGCTGGTGGAGCCTTTTTCCATCACACATATTGAAATGGAGTGATCCTACAATTAAAGGACCATATTCATTCATACTGGACCACAAGAATTCTGCACGTTAATGCACCTTATAATCGAATCATCTTCAAAAATTATCTACTAAATAGATCCTGCGTTTACATAACGGAGTCAAACATTACTGATCACAACCAGTACCTCCAGCATCCACAGATCTGATATCATCTAAATTTTACGGAATCTTCCCCCTGAACCTTCCTTACAAGGACCTAAACCTCCTATATTATCCGTGGATCTACACCTACATCTTGTTACTAAGCCTGTATATCGGCCCAAACCCCATATATGGATTTTACCTTGTACGAGTACTAAAAGTTGACCAAACCACATACTTGAGAATCTTATTGATTGGCACGTCTTATTCGGAAAAGGGACAAAGATCAACTGTCATTACAGAAATTGTATCAGTATTGTATGTCGCATTGAAGTAACTAGGTGGTACACTAATCAGCGCTCTCCAATAGAAACCCCCCCCTTTCTAAATCTCTTGTTTGACTCCCACTAACAGGGGAGTCCTATCGGAGCAGCAGCAGATTATTGTTAGCGCAAAACGAGGTCCATACTGTATTCCTATATATATATATATATATATATATATATATATATATATATATATAATGTAAATAAACGATGTCACTCCAGGTCTTGTATCTCATAACCAGCGTTTACTGATGCCTACGGCGTTTCGGGTCTGGCCCATCTTCAGGACATAATCGGGCCAGACCAGAAACGCCGTAGGCATCAGTAAACGCTGGTTATGGGATACAAGACCTGGAGTGACATCGTTTATTTACATTGTATGCAAGTGGAATTATTTTCACCTCCGATGGGCACCCGGGCCAGATGACCAATGTAAAAGGAGAGGGGCAGTGCCGGACTTGACATACAGTGTATATATATATATATATATATATATATATATATATATATATAATGGTGAGGGTGCACCAATATTTATCTTGCCTCTGAGCAACTGGGACAAACTTGCGTCACTGATAAGGA
This sequence comes from Crinia signifera, assembly GCF_055691185.1. NCBI lineage: Eukaryota > Metazoa > Chordata > Amphibia > Anura > Myobatrachidae > Crinia > Crinia signifera. The sequence goes on from NC_139218.1 coordinate 286,731,466, forward strand.
GTGTTACCAATTTAATGAGGAGAGATTCTGCTTGGTGAGCGTAGAGGTTTCTTTCTCTGTTTACTGAAAATGTATCTAGGTTTGATTAGCATGTAACAGGATGTAACATGAGCAATCAGCCTATTTTGGACAATTAAGTACAGCTTTGCTTTCCTCACCTTGTGAAACATATCACCATTTATTTATTGATTTTCCTCAATGCCCTTCTGATACCTTATATCTACTTCATTTTCCCACAGAAGCTTTCTCTGAAGGCCATTGTTCATCTTTACAATGTGGGTTGATGAAATCACTGACTTGTGAGCTGGCTGGCATTATTAGGTAGTCGGGAGAAACAGAAATCACCACTTTTGTATCATTACTTTGTAAATACAGTATTCATATTACAAACTGATTTTTTTGTAGCCATCATATTTTTGCACCAATTTATTTTTTTATACACAGATGCATTATTGCTGCAGATTATGAGTGAGGCTCCTCATCTCATATAAAAGAAGAATGCAGAAAATGAGACCCTCTGGTAGGATGGTAGGTGGCATTGAAAAGCTAGCAATGGCACTGCATCTCACACTCAGGACAGACAGCGCCGCCAGGCACCAGCAAAAAGGGGAGTGACAAGCTAATTTACTGGTTAAAGATAACCGGTATTTCAAAAAGTTTAATTAAACGGTATGTGAAGGCTCAGACCCATTTTAAATACCATTTCAAAATACCGTTTTTTTTAAACATTTAGGCAGTGTGAAAGTGGTATAATAGAATTAAAAAGTTTCCAGATAATCTGGTATTTTCCTGTTTCTTTATGCTTAAAAAAAACAAGATAAGAAAAATATCAGAAGCTGATTAGAAAAATATCAGCTTCTCTGCACCACATACTGTGCACAGTAAGGTGTAACATTGTTGCACCAATGTAAAAGAAACATTTGTGTAGTGAATAGGAAGTACTCTCATTTTAAACTTAATTGATACATGACATCTGGACAATTTTGATGTAATATTAAAAAACGTTTATTATTATTATTATTATTATTATTATTATTATTATTATTATTATTGTTGTTGTTGTTAATTTTAGCATCATTATTTGGGGGATAATGAAAAAGCCAACTTTCAGCTTTAACCTGTGTTAAGTGCAGAGTGACTGGACATATTGGACAAATATGGCCAGTCGTGACAGCTAACGACAGACTAACAAGGGACATCTGCTGACTAGATTTAAAGGCATGACCAAAATTATACAGATGATTAGTCAGATAACTGCTATGCATTATGATCTTTCTAAGTATATACATATTTCGGCCAGTCTGCCAATATAATTTTTACATCTATAGTAAAAATTTCAATTCATGAAATGGGATTGCCTAGTTTAATAGCAATAGATGTTTTATTACATCTCCTAAATTATGAAAATATTTAGTTTTTTTTGCCTTTTAAACGCCCCCTACCCCAACAATGCAATACCAAGTAACAGGTAATATGAATGTTGTTTATACATTTCAGACAGGAAAATATAATACAATGTTATGCTTCTTGAATATGTATTGCAATTGATTTAAAGGGTGAAATGTAATAGGGTGAGAGAATTAGAAAGTGATAGATTTGGTAAGAAATCTCCAGTTTTTTAAAAGCAGCAATCATTTATACTGCAAAAATCGAACTGGTTTTGCAGTGTAAATGATTGCCGCTTTAAAAAAAACTGGAAATTTCTTACCAAATCTCTCACTTTCTGATTCTCTCATTCTATTACATTTCACCCCAATATCTAATTCACATTATACATATAGCTGGTAAGGGATCAGTTCACCAATATTATACAGGGCACAGAATGAAGCCAATAGATCTCTTGCTATCAGTATACTGGCACAATCGCACATGCCATTTGGGATGCTACTAAGTATTCTTGTTTGGCAGAGCTCAAACGATATCAGTAGGCACAGACAAAATGATGAATATATTTATTCTACTAACAAATGCCATGATATGGAAATATGGAGGCTGTGTTTTCAGTTCATTTCTATTTAATATTATAGTAGGTAATTCTACTTATTTATCATCTAGAAAACAATGTAAATAATACCCCTTTCACACTGCACTTGTTAAACAGTATATTGCCGTTTTTTTCCCATTTCAAAACTTTAAGGCTGCAGTGGGAAAGTGCCAGAGTTGATTTGCCGGTTAAAGATAACCGGTATTTCAACACGTTTCACACGTGGGGCATACACAATGGGCAGTTTTGAGCTGAAAGCAGCTCAATCATCAAAAGTGAGCTGCTTCAGCTCAAAATCACCCAGTGTGTATGGGCCTTAACATGTTACATCGGCCTCACCTGCAGTGCACATGGTTTTGCCAAGGTGTTTTCTTTTTTGCTTTGGAACAAAGCTGAATCAGGCAGTTTGATTAAATACAGCCTGCTTGCATGGGCCAAACAAACAATTTACGTGTGTTGTATGCCATAACAGCCAATAACATTATAGCTAGTTTAAATAATGTAAATACAAGCTAAAATCTGATTGGGTATTATGAGTTTTAGCACTGTTGCGTTCATTACACCATTTTATCACTTGTCATTGGGATCTATACATTGTATGATATAGTAACAAGGAACAGAAAATGAAGAGGTAGTCAAATCAACAAATCATATTGTAATGGGATTGCTAATTTTTTTTCACATGACCAATTACTCAGCAAGAATTGGATATGGAATATTTCCTTCCATGTAATGCTCTCCCCTAACATCACACCTTTGCTGCTTGTAAAATGTTTCATATTTGAATTATTTTTTGCTAGTACATGATTTTCTTTTTGTTTTATTGCAGTTGTACAGTAATTTCATTTATTGTTCAATTTCCTATACTAAAATTGACTATAACACAATGCTGATGGGATTTCTTTTTTATTCAACTGCAGGCTTGTGCCTGTAATCCATTGCTTAGACAGTAAATCCTGCACAATTTAAGAGTACTTTGTGGAATAGACAATGCAATAATAAATTGAATTGTAGAAAAAGGCATAATAATATCTCACTGCAAGTCAAGAATATCTGAAGTGACTTTTAACTGTACATATACCACTTCTTATCCCATTTCAATGACTTTGCTGTCGGAAATACCCAAGGGCCAGTGCTAATTTTGAAGTCGGAAACTGAGGCTAAAAAATGACTTAATGAGAAGTAGAGGCAGCCTTGTTGTCTGTGTTATATCCATCACTTGGGCTACTCTTCTGATTCAGGCTGCTGATAGGATTGCTGTCTGCTGCCTGTGCTTTATCATCTGTCTGCTTTTCATGGTATCCTCTGTATCCTAATACCAGAGTGATTTCAGCCACCTTGTGAGACATCTCAAGGACTCACTCATACTCCACATTATGTAACTTTATAGAGGAACCAGTCATTTCACGATTACTATGAATTACTGATTGAAATGATTTATTTCTAGATTTATCTTCGTTAAATGCCTAGTGTTATGCTGTAATGACAAGGGCTCTCAGCAATCATCTTATCTCTTGCTTCCTAATTGCTATTCTTATTTCATTTATTTCTAAGACTTAAAAAGGCATTAATGAGAAAACGAGAAGAGTAGATCACTTATCAGTTTACATGAAGAGATAGAAATACAATTCGAGACAGATGTGAGAATGATTAGTAATATACAATTAATAAAATCACTGTAGGGGACGGTAGTAATTCCCCCCTTGACATACTGTACACAGAGCGGAGGTAGTCATTGTGTGGGATGAGCACAATATTCAATAGAACACATCAGCTAAAACAATTCTAGAGTTGCAATGATACCTATTGCAGTCTTCACATTGCTGCTATTTCTCTTTTTAACTTAGATTATTTCCATGCATGACAGATCAAGCCAAACTTATTAGACACGGAATGAATGAATGAAATATGTAGTGCCAATGCTGCAAGTTTTGATGTATTTCTAAGAATGTGCATTTATTATACATTGCAATGTAAGAATGTGAACAACTCATGAAACAGCTTATTTAGGAAATATATACTGTATTCTATGTCCTGGAGAAAATGCCAATAATATATTCATTGTTAACCACTTTATTTTCTGGCCATCCTGAGTGAGGTTTGGTTTGGGCTATTATTATTATTATTTTTTTTTGGGGGGGGGGGGGGGGGGGGGGTTCCAGGAACGTGATCTGCTTTACTGCAATTTCCAATTGCTATCTAGACACCCTTGAAGTAGGCAAGACATGGGCAGTGGTGATAAGATTCAATATGAATCTACGCAAACCCGCAAACCCAGAAATCTCTGTACTTGGACTGTCCCATCCTGGAACGCCTGGTTATAAACTGGCCAAAGTCGGTAAGTATGCAATTCACAGTTATTAATGACAAAATAAGAACTTTATTTCATATAGACAACGTTGGAGCTAGACTGTCACCCAAGGCAAAGAATCATCTTAGTGACCACCCACCCCTGTAGATAGCAGTCAACCTCCTTCTATATTACCACCATACAATGCAGAGGACTTCACAGTGAACACCATGCAATACATAGAACATCACAGTGACCTCCATATAATACAGAGAACATCACAGTAACCACAATGCAATATATAGAGCTTGGCACTATAATACAGAAAATGGGTTGGGATCATTTGGTCTATTGCATTATGGTCGAAAGTCATTAGGTCGAATCCATTAAGTCGACATGCTAAAAGGTCGACATGACTCTAGGTCGACATGGGAAAAGGTCGACATGATTCTAGGTCGAAAGGTCATTAGTTCGACAGGTCATTAGTTCGACAAGGTCATTAGTTCGACATTGTCTATGTCGACATTCACAAGGTCGACATGGGGTTTTTCACTGTTTTTTTACCTGAATGTCAACACAGTCGACATGGACACAGTTTAAAGTGCACTGCATCCCCTCGCATCGCTCGCTGCGCTCGCTATGCGTCGGGCACGGTGCCTCGCTACGCTCGGCACACTATTTTATTCTCCCACCACGCCCTAGTGGATGGTAGGGCATGAAATACCGCCTGTCGGCACATGTTGGCTCAAAAAACAGTGAAAAACTCCATGTCGACCTTGTGAATGTCGACATAGATAATGTCGAACTAATGACCTGTCGAACTAATGACCTTTCGACCTAGAATCATGTCGACCTTTTCCCATGTCGACCTAGAGTCATGTCGACCTTTTAGCATGTCGACCTAATGGATTCGACCTAATGACTGTCGACCATAATGCAGTAGACCAAATGACCGCATCCCCAGAAAATATATAAAACATTATCTGGTCTTTATGCCGGCAAACGCAGAAAACTCTCCCCAGCCCCTGTTGAGAACAGATTGTGGAACTCAAACTACACATGACTTATTACATAAGTATTTCCTTGTATGAATAGAGCAGTCATTTCAAACAGCTTCGGAATTAAAGCAGTCTGATTTATGTGTACTATGGAGAGGTAAGTTAGATTTAGTTTTTACCTTCTGAGGCTTTTATGTATTCTTTCAGTGATATACGCATGATATAAGGCTAGCCTCATTGCTTCAAATGCACTTCTAAAATATTTGCATGTAAATAGTGTTGACATTTTGCCTTACGAACAGTTAGATATATCCTTTCATTAAACAATGACAGTGGAGCATGAAAAATAGATAAAGCTCTTCAAACCGCATTGTTTGTACAGATTGTGCTCTTGAAAGTAAATTGTGCTTCCTCTTGCAATTTGAGTTGCACATTGTTAATCTTGACAAGAAAATGTAGTGAGGAAATACGGAAAGCTCTTAAAATACATTTGACCTTTTTAAAAATAGGGTAATTTTGAAAAGAATTTCAGGCCTTAGAGCTGTTTGAGTCAAGCTGTAACTGGCATTAATCAGTATCAAAGTTATCCTGTATAATGTATAGTCACTGGCTTATATTGGTGTGAAGATTGTTTATTGCATTCATTCAAATATATGACAGCATGAAATACCTTAGGTTTTCTTTTACAATTATTTGAGTTTATTTAGTAGGTGTGCATATCTTTTTTGTACATTTCATTTTTTTTACCCCAATGAATAGATTTGTTATTTAACCCTTTAAATGCCACGTGAATTTGTCAAAATAGGTGTAAAAATTGCCAAGCAAACATTTAAATTCATCATAATGACCTGAAATGTTTACCTTATATAGGAAATGTAATTTTTTTACACAACATGTTTTATGTTAATTTATAGAACAAATGTGAGCGACGCTGAAATTTTTTCTTTTTATTCAATAATTTTTATTGAAAAGTTTTTTGCATTAGAATAACAAACACCCCAAACATACAGATAGGTAGCTGGAACAATGTGGGTTAACTGCATAGCAGGCAAGAACATGCATAACAGGAGCATATATCCATGCCGTAAGAAGAAGGGTTATCGTATCATTCACATAATATCACCGTATAGTGTTAGTATCACACAATCCCCGAAGGCGCCATTCGGGCACAGACCTATAAAGGCAGTACAAAATATAAAATGGAATATCACTCATAGACTAACATGTACAGTACCCTCCCATATAGCAGGGCCATCTTAACAGCAGTGTGGGCCCCTGGGCAAAGCAATGCACTGGGGCCCTTACCCATTCTCCCCTTCTAGGTGTGGGGGATGCTATCAGCAGCAGCTTTGATGTCCCATGGGTGGCAGGGGGTGCTCTATCTTCCATTCCACATGTAGGACCTGGAGCAGTAACTTCTGCTAATTACTCCTTTACTGCACAGGTGGTGGGAGGGTGAAAACTAACATGTGGAAGGGGGCACTGAGCTGAATGAAGGGTCCCTTGTAAATGACTTCCAGGGAGGTAGGTGGTGTTTTATACACAGGGGAGGGTTGGATTATGGAGTGGGCTTAATATTCGTCATTTTCCGGTGGAAGGGCAGCTTGTTTGAGTGCAGATATAGCCATGATCTGGAAATAGATTTCTTAGCCTTCAATAGTATAAAAACCTAGAGTCCCAACTTTCAGGAGGTGCTGGGAACTTGGGGATCAGAGATCAGGAGCCAGAGCAATCCATTGACAAAAATATAAAACTGTACACCAGACGTTTGGAGCTGGAGCAGGGACCGGCTGCTGGAAGGCTGATATCTCAGGTTCTGGAAAAATGGGGAAAGGGGGAGGGGATGGGGGCCAGGTGCACAGGACTAATTTGCTAGCAGGTAAGAAGGTTAAACTCCAGTCAACATGTGAGTGAGTAAATTATGTTATAATCTCGTTGTGGAGGTGCTCCCGGGGAGTATGGTAAGTACAATTGGAAACGGGTTGATATTCAAGGGAGAATATCAGGAAAGAAACTCCCGGGTGGGGCACTGCCTTCTATAATATAAACGTATCAGTCTAAAATATCAACTTTATTAATACTAAAATTGATCCTGTTATTGGATCAAGAGACGAACATGAGACGAGGACATACAGATAACATGAATAGAAAAAATTGAGAAAAGATCGTGAAAATATGATATCTGGGTCTGAAAATGGGCTAAATGCCTCTGTTCAATATGGCTGTAATATCAGCGTATTCCTGTAAAGGATTATTTCAGACTAAGCACGTCTTCAATTAACCATATTGGTTATCATAAGCACATATCTAATAAATGCGTAACAAATGGCACACTGTCTGGCAGTACAACTTATTGTTATCTTAATTACTTTCTAATGGTCGAAAACTGTGTATAATCTCACTCTAATTGGACTGCAAGATCCAAGAGAAATTGAGAATTGTGGTGAAGTACCTGGGTTGAAAATGCTCGCCTAGTGGCTGCTGCCTGTGCATATGATGGCAACCGGACAACTGCACAGTTGAGCGGACTCTGCGAGCGTCACAGGTACAGGAGTTAAGACAAAAAGAAGGTTTCTGCTGTCTCCAGGGGTGACCAACCTGGCCCTGTTATACAGTGACAGCGCAGAGTCAGGTAATGGGTCCCCTGGGGATGAGAGAACCCCGACTATGGGAGATGCCAGAAAAGAAGAGCAATTTCACTTTAATCCCAGGTATACGCTACTGTCCAGTGTGTACGCATGTAGACGTAGTGAACAATGGTTGAGCGGTATATCTGGGTAGTGAATTGCAGAAGGAAGCACAGGGTGCACTCTGGTATTGTTCCTAGTGGGTCGCTGCTATACCGTGCAAAGGTAGTAAAAAAGGAGGAGATTTCAGAAAATGCACAATCTGTACTTCACATAAGACTGAATATCTTGCTCTAATTGGCCGCAAGCCCAAGAAAGAAATGGGCTAACAAAAATTGATACAACTCCCAGTCAGATGGATATCTATGATAGAATATACACAATGGTTTAGAATGCAGTCCTGGTCTGTAGTCTTGTGTCGGCACACACTATGTGTCGACCTTACCCAAATACACTATATTCAATGTTGAAATTTTTGATGAATGGAGGGAACAAGTCCCACGTATGTGACAGGGTGAGAATATATATGAAGGAAAGAATCCCCTATAAATACGGAGTCACACTTTAAAACCTTAAGTCAATCAATACATTCAAATATAGCATAAACTGGTATAGGCAGGGTGACAGGGTGGGGTAATTGGAGAGAGAAATCCTCCATGCAATACAGGTTCACAATTTAGTGCATGCAACTCCCAGTCAGATGGATATCTATGGTGGAATATACACTATGGTTTAGAGTGCAGTCCTGGTCTGTAGTCTTGTGTCGGCACACACTATGTGTCGACCTTACCCAAATACACTATATTCAATGTTGAAAATTTTTGATGAATGGAGGGAACAAGTCCCACGTATGTGACAGGGTGAAAATATATATGAAGGAAAAAATATATATGAAGGAAAAAATCCCCTATAAATACGGAGTCACACTTTAAAACCTAAGGTCAATCAATACATTCAAATATAGCATCAACTGGTATAGGCAGGGTGACAGGGTGGGGTAATTGGAGAGAGAAATCCTCCATGCAATACAGGTTCACAATTTAGTGCATACAACTCCCAATCAGATGGATATCTATGATGGAATATACACAATGGTTTAGATTGCAGTCCTGGTCTGTAGTCTTGTGTCGGCACACACTATGTGTCGACCTTACCCAAATACACTATATTCAATGTTGAAATTTTTTTTTAAATGGAGGGAACAAGTCCCACGTGTGTGACAGGGTGAAAATATATATGAAGGAAAGAAATCCCCTATAAATACGGAGTCACACTTTAAAACCTAAGGTCAATCAATACATTTAAATATAGCATCAGCTGGTATAGGCAGGGTGACAGGGTGGGGTAATTGGAGAGAGAAATCCTCCATGCAATACAGGTTCACAATTTAGTACATACAACTCCCAGTCAGATGGATATCTATGATGGAATATACACAATAGTTTAGAATGAAGTCCTGGTCTGTAGTCTTGTGTCGGCACACACTATGTGTCGACCTTACCCAAATACACTATGTTCAATGTTGAAATTTTTTAAATGGAGGGAACAAGTCCCACGTATGTGACAGGGTGAAAATATATATGAAGGAAAGAATCCCCTATAAATACGGAGTCACACTTTAAAACCTAAGGTAGATCAATACATTTAAATATGGCATCAACTGGTATAGGCAGGGTGACAGGGTGAGGTAATTGCAGAAAGAAATCCTCCATGCAATACGGTTTCACAATTTAGTGCCTAGGTGAATCAACATGTGATATCAATAAATATAGGTAGGGGGTTGTATTGCCATAACCCTGTAATTCCAACCATTAAAAAGCAGATAATGACAGTATTGCCCTGAGGGCTGTTGGTAACTCACGGACACCGGTTCCCGGGTGCAGCGCTGGGAATATCGCGCTGTCAGGGCAGTAGTAGTAGCCAAGTAGATATGTGTGAAGCGTGCAGGGTCCCGCTTGTACACAGCGGGGTCCTAGGACACCGAGACGTACGTTTCACTTAGGAAGCTTTCTCGCAGAGTCCGCTCAACTGTGCAGTTGTCCGGTTGCCATCATATGCACAGGCAGCAGCCACTAGGCGAGCATTTTCAACCCAGGTACTTCACCACAATTCTCAATTTCTCTTGGATCTTGCAGTCCAATTAGAGTGAGATTATACACAGTTTTCGACCATTAGAAAGTAATTAAGATAACAATAAGTTGTACTGCCAGACAGTGTGCCATTTGTTACGCATTTATTAGATATGTGCTTATGATAACCAATATGGTTAATTGAAGACGTGCTTAGTCTGAAATAATCCTTTACAGGAATACGCTGATATTACAGCCATATTGAACAGAGGCATTTAGCCCATTTTCAGACCCAGATATCATATTTTCACGATCTTTTCTCAATTTTTTCTATTCATGTTATCTGTATGTCCTCGTCTCATGTTCGTCTCTTGATCCAATAACAGGATCAATTTTAGTATTAATAAAGTTGATATTTTAGACTGATACGTTTATATTATAGAAGGCAGTGCCCCACCCGGGAGTTTCTTTCCTGATATTCTCCCTTGAATATCAACCCGTTTCCAATCTCAGGTTCTGGGCATGATAGAGACAAGCCGCTAGTGTCGACAAAAAGGGGAGAGTACCAGCTTTTGGAAAATACTCTAAGTCAGAGAGAACCTAAGAAATATGACTGGGAATTGCAATTAACATGTCAGATGTGGACTGCTGCTTTGAAGTTGGATATCTCCAGTTCCCCAGGGTCGATTTTCAAAATTCTGGTATCGCTGGAAAAAGGGGATCCTCAGCTATCAGCATAGGGCCCTTATACACCTGGGGCCCCTGGGCAACTGCCCATTAAGCCCATATGAAAAGACGGCCATATAGTAGGAATCACTTTGAATATGTTGCATGGTTAACTGCAGTGTCCACACATAAGGATAATAGATACCATGAATACAGCTACCAAGTATAAAAATAAAATATTAATAATAATACCCAAAGCAAACCTCATAACCCCCCCACCCTGTACAACCCACCCCCAACTTAGGCGTACTTGGATCCCGTGAAACAACCTACCACTAACTCACTAACTATTATGAACTATAGGATAAAGTAAAGTAGTAGCTTTTAGCTAAACCGCATCGAATCTGCACTAACATTAGGATATGGACATGTCTATGGTAGCTAATCTATACCAAAAATCTACCTTACTCCTCCCACCCTGTCCACCCAACCCGCCCACCCACCCACCAACCCACCAGAAGGATAACAACAGAATGGATCATCTGGGGCAATGGCCGTATTTTAACAGTGTATTGGACGCATAGTTTCAGGATAAGAAGTCAGACAGATAAGTATTACCTACACCTATCTTCCCAATCTTTTCCAGCTCCCCCAGGCAGCGGGGACCAGTGAAAGCAGCAGGCAACCGGGTAGTGCCGTGTAGTAGGGGAGATGACCGCAGGGGAGAAGATCTAAGTCTCCTAGAAGAGCGGCACAGCAGAACTGCACATGGAGCGCACCATCTCCAGGATAGAATGATGTAGGCAGACCAGTGCCTCTATCCCCAGGGATACCACCCAAAAAGCAGGATATAACCAGGGGGCACAGCAGAACAGTCCCCAAAAAGCCACTCACAGGAAAGGTAGCACAGTTGTCACAGGAGTCAGCCAGAGGTTTTAAACTAAATTGAAGAATGAGCAGTGCTGTCAGCAACAATCACAGGCAGGAGTGAGAGGAACACGAAGCCCTGCACACTTTTTATGCAGCTGCAGTATGTGACAATGGAGAGGAAGTTTAAAAGTGTACTGTATTCTCTGCAAGCCGACAGAAGTAATTAGTATATGGCTCAGTAAAGTTCATTACAGCCCTGCTCCATGGAGAAGAGGCACAGCTGATAAGCAGGGAGAATATAGCAGTGTGGTTCACAGGCATTCAGGTCAGAGGGGATAGATAAGCAGCACAGCCCTCCAGCAGCCAGTGCACATGGCCTCAGGAAGCTGGGTGCAGCAAAGGTCAGGGAAGAGAGGAGACAGAGCACTCCAGGTGCCGCAGAAGGCTGTGGAGGGAGCAGAGCAGCACTGCTACTGTATACAGAAGCGCTGTCTGTGTTGTCCCAGGCACCAGCCACCACTTGTAACAGAGGGGAGAACCGGAGCAGGACAGGAAGCAGTAGCACAGTGATGATGGCCTAGAGACATACCTACCTACTTTTGAAAACTAGTTTCAGGGAGATTATATTTGGTAATAGAATTTTGCAAAGTGCCCCAATAAAGGGGCATGTCATACTCCACCCACGGGCGTGTCTACTTCCATATATGGAGAGATTGTGAAAGTGGCACCTAGCAGCGTGGGGGTGTACTGCTACATCTGATAGGAATCTTTTAAAATGACTGATATCCAAATGTAGATGAGCCCCAAAGCAGTTAGTAAGAGATACTATACTTGGTAAAGTGCTGTGAAATGGTACTGATGATTCAATGTGAATGTATCTGTCTCTCATTCCTATTTTCCCCAAAAATGTAACAGTGTAATGTGGGCTAGGTGAAATGAGGGAGATTGCTAGACTAATGAGGGAGAGAGGGAGATTGCTGCTATTTCAGGGAGTCTGCTGCAGAATGCAGGAGGGGAGGTAACTATGCCCCAGCGGTACCACGTGAGCAGGGGAGTTACCAGTAGCGCACGCAGGGGGTTTCTGAGTACCCAGAAACACCCCCCCCCAGGAGTCTAAGGGGCCTAGGCTGAAAGCTGAGGGTCCCCTCTTTCCATGGGTACAAGAATTTTAAAAATCGGCCCTTGGGAACGGGAGATATCTGACTTCAAGGCAGTGGTCTCCATCCAAGCCTATTAATTGCTCTTCCCAGTCAGATATTTCAGGTTCTGTCTGACAGAGTTTTTCTGAGGGTATATTCCAAAAGCTGGGACTCTCCCCCTTTGAAGGACACTAGGAGCTTGTCTCTACTGTTCTCAAAACCAAAGATATTGGCCTTCCAGCAGCTGGTTACTGCTCCAGCTCCACACACCTGGTATGTAGTTTTATATACTCGTTGGCAGATTGCTATGCCTCCTGAATTCTGATCCGCTAGTCCCCAATACCATTTGGTAGGTGGGATTCTCTAGTTTTTAATTCCATTAAAATCTAAGAAATCTATTTCCGGGAACTGGAGATATCTGCAGTCAAGCAAGCTGTCCTCCCACCAGAAAATTATGAATAATAAGCCCACTCCACTATACACCCCTCCTCTGCGTATTAAACATCCTCTACCACCCTGGAAGTTATGTATTAGGGCCCCTTCATTCAGCCCAATGCCCCATTCTCCCACCCCATCTCCCACCATATGTGCAGTAAAGGGGTAATTAGTGGAAGTTACTGATCCAGGCCCTGCATGCTGAGCGGTTCATATAATATCCCCTACCACACACGGGACATCAAAGCTTCCCCTACCGCTGGAGGATCGGTAGGGGCCCCAATAAATTGCTATGCCCAGGGGCAGGGCCGAATTTAGGGGTCAGGCTGCCTAGGCACCATATTTTTGTCCCCCCCCCATAGAGAAGGCTGGGGTGATAGAGCACAGAGAGTAATAGAGGACGAGGGAAGGAGAAGTGAAAGAAAGAGAGAGAGAGAGGAGCAAAGGGACAGTCAGAGAGAGAGGACAGTGTATAGATACTTGCTAGCTCTGCTTGTCCATCTCGTCCTCTGTCCTCTTCAGCCTCACCGGCGGGTCCCAGCTCCCAGCAATGCACAGCTCCTGCCTCCCACGAGAGACAGCAGTCGGGTCCCGTGGTGTTCAGCTCCAGGCTCCTGCGGGAGGTCGCAAGGTGGATCCCAGCTCCCATGGTCTGTTGCTCCTCTCTCCCATGAGAGGTACAGTAGCAGGCGGGTCCCGGCAGAGCAGGGCTCCGGGCTCCAACAGGAGGTTACAGGTGGATCCCGGCTCCAGGTGGTGTGCGGTTCCGGGCTCCCGCGAGAGATGGCAGGCGGGTCAGCTATCTTTAATTGTAACTATTTTTTTTTTAAATCTGCTAAATGACAGGGGGAACATCGTGCTGCCGCCCATGATAGGTGCCGCCCCTTGGCCCGTGCCTCACGGGCCTAGAGACAAATCCGGCCCTGACCAGGGGACTACACTGCTGTTGACGCCCCTGTATGTATATTATATATATATATGTATGTATATGTATGTGTATAATATATATACTGTATGTGTATACATATATATATATATTTATTATTATTATTATTATTAATATACATTTGGTATATCTATCATACTTTAACTGACCCGGCATATACTGGGTCACCTAAGTGTCCATCTCCGTGCTTTGCTCCGCCACTCTCTGGAAACCCCCTTCTGAAAATCCTACGTTTGCCCCTGGTCACACAGGCTGGAGAGGAAACAGATGGGCTACCCAGTACCTCCACGCAGCAGAAGATTCCTCAGGACACTCCAGCCTCTGCAGGACAGGACAGAGGTGCTGAAAGTTGATAGAAAGCCAGGTAACTGGGCTCAGGATAGGTATCAGGATAATGGGACAGGAAGCTCCAAGCAGTAGCTTCCTACTACAATGCCGCCGTCGACACTGGAATTTTTAGTGGATATTTTGTGCATCTCACAGAGATGTTGACACTGAAAGGGTTAATAACTTTTGACTTCAAAATCCTGTATTACACCTTTGCAATCTCCTTTGCTATAGAAATAAATATATTTATGATAAATTAGGGGTATATTCAATTCCAGTCGGAGCTGCTATCTTGTCGAAAAGATGGCAGTTTCAAACTAGAATCGGTCGGAAGTGGTTCAGACCTATTCAATTCAAGCTAATTTTTTCCAACAGGTCGGAATGTTCCGACCTATCAGAAACCAGGTGGATTGGCAGAACAGGTGAAATGGATTGCTTTCCTCATCTGGAAAATAATTTTTCCTGCTTACAAATATAAATTTTTTATTTAATTCGCTATGCAACGTTGTTTATGTGGATAAAATCTGTTACCTTGATGTCATGCTTCAATATGTGGATTACATCTGTTACCTTGATGTCATGCTTCAATAGCAAATGTTTTTTTTAAAGTAGTATGCTGTTTTCCAAAAGGCAAAGTTATAATAATGTTTAGACTGTGTGCCATTTATTTAGTGCCAACATTGCTGTAAGAGAGCCTCAAAATATCCGCTCACTCACAGCAACTGTTCTTTTAGTATAAATAGATACAAATACAGCCAAGTTAATTAATTGAAGTCTAGTTAAATATTGAGCCCAAAAAGAACAGTCGCTGTGATCGATGCTGGCATTTTTAGAGGAAATGTTGAGGATCTCACAGCAATGTTGGCGCTAAAAGGGTTAAAGACAAAGATTTCCATATTAGACAAAATGAGACAATATCTTGAGCTTTATACCCAAATAAACACTGACTGCCTTCTTGAGGTAAAGTTGAGGTTTTTGAGGTCAAGTAAAAAAAGATAAAGCACGGAGTAATAAAAAAACTTAAACACACAAATATTAAAAAGCACAACAAGCATTAAAGTCATTTCAAGAATAAAATACAGCAGGAAAATCTTATTAAGATTGGAAATCTATAGCAACATTTGAGATTTTAGGTCAGATGCACTAAGCTTAAAAAATTGCTAAAGTGGAGAGTGATAAACAACCAGCCAATCAGCTCCTAATTGTCATGAGGTTATGAGCTGGGTTTGAAAAATGTCAGTTGGTAAAACCATTGACGGTACTATACAGAATAATTACTATCAATGTTTTATGCCACCTGCACCATCAATGGTATGCAGAAATTCCCAAACAGCCTGCATCTTGCAGGCAGTTACATATCCCGTCATGGTTCAGCACAGATGGTATCCACATGGCAATTGTCGACACATAAGGGCCAGCTTCAGTTTTTTTCAATTTTTTTTTCTTTTATTGGACTTTTTAATGCTTTACGATCCACGTAGACTACAATTGGACTACCTTTATTCTGTCAACCTTTTGCTTGTTGACCTTATCAGTCGATGAAGTGCATGTCGACATTTTGTCCATATTGACTATGTGCAGGTGATCTAGATACTGTTGACTCTAAGAATAACACTCAGCACAGATAGTCTAACATAGAACCTCTGTAAAAAACTTATTGTAGACTCACAGCAGAACTTAATTTGCGGTAAAATTTATCATGTCATATGTTTTTGTATATTTACAAAAAAACAAATCAGATTATCAAATAAAAAAAAAGAAGTTTGCATCAAGGGGGAAATTTACTAAAGGAACTTTGTAAAAAATAGGTGTATTTGTATCCAGAAATACACTTATTTTTGACATTTACTATCCCGAAAATACGGCAATTCGTATTGGTAATAATGTGCTATCAATACGAATACAAATTGCCATATTTTCGGGATAGTAAATGTCAAAAATAAGTGAATTTCTGGATACAAATACACCTATTTTTTACAAATTTCCTTTAGTAAATGTCCCCCCAACTGTTCATTTCTAGTTGTGCATAAGTTATATATTTTTTATTTTTGGTTTTAAAAACTTCTTAAAACTTCTATAATAAACAATTGCAGGGGATATGATTTATCTAAAAGAGCATGAACAATCACAAATGTGGGAACATTCATTCAGAAAGCCTGTACTGTAGTCTTGGGGTTTTTTGAATCACGGCGCCCTAGAGTATCAGTATTCGGTACTTATGTAATATCTGGGCTCCCGTTTTTCTTATGAGACCGCGTCCCCTCGCCACGCTTCGGGCACGGTGGCTCGCTGCGCTCGCCACACTATATAAAATCAACTCCATGCGTAGTTGGATAGTAGGGGTATGAAAAAAAATGGGGTGCATTTAACATGGGAGCCCAGATAATCCATAAGTACCGATTATTCTGTATTTTGAATACACATCCAACATATGAAATACACACAATCCTCTTGGACTGGCTGGCTTCTTGCACATATGTAGTGTCAGTTACATATCATGTCCCCAGTAGTGCCAGTTACAGATGTACCCAGTAGGTATTTACCTAAAATTATGGTCTATGGATAAAGATGGTTAAAGATTATGGTTTTCCGAATCATTTGGATAATTTGGATAACAGATATTTGGATAAGGGATACTCAAGCTGTACTTAGGGTCAATTATGTGGTTAGGGACATGATTTTCTTCTAATTTTCTTCTGTTAATCCACATATTTTAGCATGGGAAGCCATGAATAGTGGTTTTGCCTATTACACTAACCATAATAGTTTCAAGTGGTCCTGGCCCAAGGCACCACTACAGGTGTCCCTAGGCACCCCCCGAATGCCATGGCACACAGTTTGGGAACGTCTGCTATAGTATCAAGAGTTTTAAATACAGCCTTGGTAACATAGTTACATAGTTACATGACAAATTGCCTGAAAATATGGAACAAGCCAGTAGAAATTACCATTTTTTGTGATACATATGAAAGTGCTACCTTCAGGCAGATTGTACAGACATAGTTTTTATTAGTTGTATGCAGAATATGAATCAGCTGAATACTATGTTACTGATTAGCATACTTATGAGTGCATTCGTACCAGGTACACTGTAGAGCGCTGGGAGTTTCTGGAGCTACTAATACAATGTCATGGCTGTACTTGTCTATTTGTGTTCATCAGATGCCTGTTTATACAGCACGTGGTCTCAGCCATATGTGCAGCATGGAAGCCAGCATTAATATCATGGCTATTTTGAGACCAAACTTCATAACCTAAGACATTTTTGTGAAAACAGTGTAGCTGGCAAAACTTCAGATTAGTAGTCACAGTAATAATGTCACATTACAGTACTTGGCTGTTTCACAGTTATCCAAATGGCAGTCAGTCACTAACTCCCTGCCACCCTCCAGCATTTAGTCCTGTAAGAAGCATCACATTTCTCTAAATCATATTCAGAACATATGTCAAAATATTTTTCTTTTTATAAATAATATGGGATACATAAATATGAATTAGAGAAAAAGATCACAAAATACTGAATGGAATGTTCTTGCAGTCAACAATATTATTTAAATATATTCTCTAAAAAACAAACAAACAAACAAACAAACAACAAATCATTGCAAAGTTCTGTGAACTAGAGCAGTGGTGCTCAACTTTGGTCCTCACGTACCCCACACGGTGCAATGTTTTCCAGGTCTCCACACAAAATTGCAAGTTAAATAATTAGTTTCACCTGTGGATCTTTTCAAATGTGCAAGTGAGTAATGAGTGCACCTGTGCACCCAGGGCCAGTGCAAGGCATATAGGTGCCATAGGCAAAGATACAGTTTTGGTGGGGGTACTGCTGCCATTGATCAGGGCTCAAGGAGGAGAGGTTCTGTTGCCACTAACCAGCTCCAGGAGGGTGCTATGCAGGGCCTCTGACCTGCTCCAGTGGGGGGGGGGGGGGGGTTTGCGAGTGCTTCCAGCACCAGCCGATGTACTGCTCTACAGTGTTGAAGTGTGCTACTGGGGACGGGGTTCAGGTGCTACCCAGGGCCACTGTTGTACTGCTGTATGGGGTGAAGTGTGCAGCTGATTTCCTTCTTCTTTTCAACTCGGTACCTCCAGTGGCCAGTGCCCATAGGCAAATGCCTAAAGCTGCCTAGTGCTGAGTGACCTGGAAAATATGAACTGTTGGGGGTACTGGAGGACTGAGGTTGAGAACCACTAAGTCAAATGTTGGAATGCACAATTATAAAATATAGCTGGTTACAGGGCCAGACTGGGACCAGAAATGGGCCCTGACATTTTGAGCACACAGGCCCAAGTGCAGTAGGCGGGACCCTTGCGCGGCGAAAAGGGGTGTGGCCTCATGGAAAGTAGGCATGGCATCACAAAAAGGAGGCATTACACATTATGGAACACACCATAATGCCCATTACACATTATGGAACACACTGTTATGGCCATTACACATTGCTGCACACTATATTGCCCATTACATATTATGACACACACCATAATTCTCATTACACAGTATGGCACACATCATGATGCCCATTACAGACTATGACACAATCTGTTATGCCCATTACACATTATGAAGCACACCATAATGCCTATTACACAGGATGGCACACACCATATATATATATATATATATATATATATATATATATATATATATATATATATATACAGATGGAGCCGGCGTTGTCTTTGCAGGGGATGGCGGCAGAATCGCCAGCCGCCATCCCCCCCCAGCCGCCATATGCTCTGCGAAACGGGACGCGCGCAATATGAG
The DNA here is from genome assembly GCF_055691185.1 of Crinia signifera. Taxonomy (NCBI): domain Eukaryota; kingdom Metazoa; phylum Chordata; class Amphibia; order Anura; family Myobatrachidae; genus Crinia; species Crinia signifera. Next base: position 286,750,588 of record NC_139218.1, read on the forward strand.
ATGCGCTCGCGTCCACTTCCGACGGCGATTCCCCCGGGTCCCCGCTGGCTTGCCGGCGGTCACCGGGGTCCCCAACGCCTCCCCGCACCCCCACCGCCTCCCCTAACCCTGTCCGTGTCCCTGAAGTGGAGACGGACAGGGTTCCCGTCGCCCCGCCGCCTGGAAACTGAGACGCGTGTGCGCGCGAGACGCACGCGCGTCTCAGTCAGATGGACGCCGGGCTGCTGGCGGATCGCCAGCGGAGACAGTCTGGCGATTCGCCAGCAAAAGGGATCCCGGCTCCATCTGTATATGCAACTGAGTGCTGCACATGTGCTAAGGTATATATAAATAAATAAATATATATGCACATAAAACTGGAAGGAATATAGACAAACACACATAAATTAGAGATACTGTATAAAATTATCAATGGAAAATTGTGCTTACCTGCCTTTAGATAAATTATGTTGCGCTGCATATGGTCTTTGTCACTGATGGCAGCCATCATCCATATGGGGTGGGGTGGGGTGGCAGAGGCATGCAGAGGAGTTAGCAGAGGTACCAATAGGGAAAGGGGCAGAGGCACATATGGGGGGGGGGGGGCAAGTGGAGATTAAAAGGCAATGAAGCAGAGACACAGAGAGGGGCAGCTACCAGAGGATGTGGGGGAAAGCAGTGAGGGATAAGGCATGATCTTTCCGAGACATGGGGGTGTGGCTACATGATCAGCTAATGTCTGTGAACTAGTCCAAGTTGCTAGGGGAGGAGGGCACACCATCCCCCTACCCGTTTTCTAAGCCTAGATCTAATGATGAAAGGCTGGCAAAGGCTCCCTCTGATGTTGCTGCCTGCTGACTGAGACCCTAGCTGCTACTATGAAAATAGGGGAAATTTGATAATAATGAAGTATAGTTTGTTTTACAATCATTTATTGCCATAAACGGTAAAATCAACATTTTTTTAAAACTTTTTTTTTTAAACGGAGCTGAACAAATAAGAACATACATGACCGATTAAAACACTGATCGATGGCTAGGTGCAGAATCACCATCGATGGCAACCTTCGATGGCGTCTGCAAAGATGTCCATCCCTAGCAGCAGCCTTGTTATTCTTTCTTTCACTTGCAGTCGCAGCACTGTACTCAGTCTCCAGAGTTAGTACATCTCAGCTGCCACAGGTGGCAGTGCTGAGCTCAGGCAACTGCATTGTAATGAAAAACTAATCTGAAAGTAAAAGAATGTCTTTAATGGGATCCGTCCAAAAGATCTGCTTTGTTCGCGAGTCAGTGTTACAGCCAGTTAATCTCGCTGCCCCTGCTGTAATCTGATCTTAATTTACCTACTGCTGCCCACCTCGTTATCAGTCAGCATGCAGCCGCACCGCTAAACAGAAGAGGCTGCCGCTGCAGTGCTGTCACTGAGCACTCTGAGACTGACGGTGTAGCCCCCAGTCTTCCTTCCCAGCTCCACCTACCACGAGCCTCACACAGCTCTGATGGCTGTATAACTTCTATGGACAGGAGGAGGTCACTGGACCTTCGCAAACCCGCTCAGCTCATCCCACCCATGCAGATTGGGAAGTTGAAGGGAAAAGACGCTATTCACTCAGCTCCCCCTATTCACGCCGCGTAATGACGTCATGACGCAGGCGCGTCATGATGTAAATATGTAAATTACATGGACGCTCAGCACAGTGTGACGGCGGTGTTGATAGTTTAGAAAATGAATGGACAACTGGGTATAGGCCAACATAATGATCAAAATATAGCTTTCAATGTCTTATTCGATTACATACAAAGTAACAACTACAGTATGTCATCCCACCTTAAGTGCTTCCACAATCATAACATATGTCTCCTAGATGAAGATAACTTAACTTAACCTTTGAGTGCAAAATATCCTGTAAAAATGCCAGCTTCCCTCACATTTGTTGTAGGAGTTCAAATACTGGTGCCGTGAAACTACACTACACAAGTACCGAATTTTTTTTAAAAATAATAATAATAATAATAGTAAATCCAATCCAAGAAAACTTTTGATGTCATGACAAGTCAGCGGGTTTCTATGAAAAAAGTATAAAAAAGTAGGTTTTAGATGGAAACAAGTCCTTCCAAATTTGTTTTAAAATGAATAATGGTGATTATCCCTACGTGCTATATAATATGATCTGATTCAAAGCAGGAACAAACCTGAAGTTTAATAAAGTACAGTCATAATTTTACAAATACTCCTTTCGCACAAAGATTTGGACCCGAGATATTGCCAGAGCAAATCGGGTCAACCTAGGTCCTTTCCTTGTGTGGAGGTGTCTACCCAGGTTCAAACTAATTGGCCACTACCAGGGTTATTCCTGTGTCCAACCTGGTTTGCCTGTGGTGGGAAAGATGTGACCTGTATTATTAAAATCATCCATGGATTGACAAAAATAATAATTGTATTTGTAAACTCCATACAACATGGGGTATATAAATATCTAACAGATGCCCAAATAAAACAGACTTAATTTACTACCTTGAGTTACTCTCATGATGACAGACAATATAAAAGTAAAGGCCCATACACACTAGATGACTTTGAGCTGAAAGCCGCTCAACACCGCAAGTTTAAGCGGCTTTCAGCTCAAAGCCACATATTGTGTATGGCCTAGCGATGAGCGGTGAACGCTGCTGTGCGCTCCCGCATCATCGCCAGGAAAGCCGCTCATCTGCTGGTAATATGAGGCCTGAACCCTTGGAGCCTCAGTAAATGGGTCCTTTTCCTGCCTTCAGATACTGTAGCTTGCACGCACAGTTTATGCAATGTGCCTCCTAAAATGTACATATACAGATGTCCCACTTCCATTGAGCTTACTCGCCTCCATAATAAGTATTGGGTTAGGAACAGTAATTGCAGTAGTCATGAGATGCGATGGCCATATGGTAGTTTCATACAGCATTTGTATGTTAGCTGTATCGTTCATATTATGATCTTCCTATATAAAATATAGACAAGACTGCACAAAAGCCTAGATAGATCCAATTTTAGATAATGCTACTTTAAATGCTGGACCTATTGAGCTTGTAAATATGAAGCATACAATATCTGTGACTATTTATACTGCAATTCCACCCCACCGCCATAATTGGATCTCCACAAACGTCCTTTTCAATCATGCAGTGGAGGTGAGCCCCTTCTCCATTAGACATTCATCTTAGTAAGTGCTCCCATCACAGTCACACACCACCATCCTATTCTACTTTACTGCCCCTCCAATGGCTACTTACAATTTTATAACACTTTCCACAGTAGCCTATTTGAAAATGTAGTAATTTGTGTCATTGGTAAATAGTAATGGAAAGTTTAGAGTAGCACAGGACAAATGCATTTTTATCACCCGCCTTACTACATTGCTTCTGTGTTTTAGTGCCACCATAAAATTAAATCAGGGAAATGGGAAAGTGCTAATATCAATCTACCTTTTTTCAAAGCAGTTGTGTCAAATGATACATTGTCAGAGTCACCATGAGTCAGTAACACACTCGTGGCGCACTAAATCACCATTCCTACCATGTAATAGATTTAGCGGCGTCTTAAAAATGACTAGACATGATTACTTTTTGAAAACCTGAAACCAGCCAATTTCCTTTGCAGACATCATATGACTGATCTTCTTTCTTATCTCAATATCACATATTAATGACTGCTGAGTAGATGCAGGATGTTATCAATTATTGAGTGTTAGATTTTCAATTTATAAAGAAATTAATAACAACTCATAAATCAAAAGTTACATTTTTCAACTTCTTCATGTTTATTGTGTCCTGCTTTTACAGAATGTTCTGTTTACAGAAAATGTATTTACAGTGAGTAAGAAATATATAGATAAAAATATGATAACTTTTTTATGAAGTTGTTGTTTTCTCATTTTGCATATACAGTAATGTGCCCAATTCTGATTGAAACGCTTACCGTACGCTATGCTGACTGCACTGCACTCACATGCCATCAGTTACCGGACGGAGACACAGACTGAATTTGGATAGAGGGTGTAGGGAGGGAGCGGAGTTGCTGGGGGTGTATCTAGGCAGATGTAGGCATTCCTGGGAGGTAAGTGGGGTTGGATAAGCAGAGGTGGGCATACAGTACCTGGTAGGTAACTGGGAGGAGGGGGGTTGGTTAGTCAGATATGGTCATTATTGGGAAGTAACTAGGGGAGGGGTGACAGGAGGGGATCTAGGCATATGTGGGCATTCCTGGGAGGTAAAAGAGAGGGGGGGGGGGTTGGCTATGCAGATGTGGTTATTCCTGGGAGTTAAAGGACATGGGGTATTTCAAGATTTTGCTATAGAGCCCCAGCTCTAGTTACTTCCCTGCCAACTCAGAATTAGGCCCCACGTATGTAATAATCAATGGAGTAAACCTCCTTGACAACCTATTTATAGCAATATAGTAAGTCTCAATTTAAAACATTTAAATGGAATCACAAAAATGTATAAGGTAATAATTGTATTGTGAAACAGATGTCTGCAATCAGAGAATATATTCAGGGTTTAAATTAAATTTAAGAACATTCTAAAACCAACCATAAAGAATTTTATCACATAACAAATCCAGAATATAGTCTATCTATCTATCTATCTATCTATCTATCTATCTATCTATCTATCTATCTATCTATCTATCTATCTAGATATATATATAAATATGTGTGTAAAAAAGAAAAACAGTGCAAAGTAAAAGGGAACTTATCGTCCCACCAGGTCAATGTCCACACAGTCAGTCCTGTATTTCACATTTAGAAGGTCAGCACATGTCCACCGTGGAGAATAATAGGAGGTTACTGACTGACGCTAGGCCAGCCCTCTGACGAAGTCTATGATGAAAAGTGTAGGGGCGTGGCCTAGTGTTGTCAATTGGAGTAAGGTGCTCAGAAGCAGAGTGTAACCGGCTCATACTTTTCTAACACCGTATTGATGTGAATTTGTTTGCGGTTATTCATATCACCGCCTATGGTACGCTACCCTATCCCTGTGCTTGTGTTTTCTGTATCCATGTATTCAACACATTAAGGACCTAATTCAGGAGAATTTGTTCTAAGGACCGATTGTGTGGCTCTTCGTATGCGTGTATTTGTGCATGAGCAGGGACGCTGTATGAATGCCTTTGGTGACTATCACAGTCACTGCGGCATTCATACGGGAAGGGGAAGGGGGAGGGGCAGATAGGGCCCAGCATTTTATGGGCATCCCCATGAAAACACTGGTTGTTGACCTGGGAATGCGGGCAGACAGCTGAAGTCACACGACATCAGCGCTCGCCCCCTCTTCGGCAGACACCAAAGGAAATAAGAGTCGGTTCAGGCTTATTTTTATTTCAGAAGGGGAGATAAATCATTCAATAGTCGCTGATCATCCCCTTTTGGCCACATGCGAGGGGATATATTTACATCCCCTTGTATGTTACCAATGGGATTTGGTGGTCGTGGGGGGGTCATTCGGTTGGTTGGTGTTTATGGGCTCACTAAGCAGAGTACGTACACTGCTTAGCGAGCCTTACTGAATCATCGCCTAAGGGACTGCAGCAGTCAAATAGTAGAATCAAGAGATATGACGGTAAAATAGTAGCATCAAAGAAAGCAATACCAATAGCCTTTTGGGTGCTTGCTAAAACCTTCTTCATGGGTCAGCACAACATCATTTAAATGGTGACCCACAAAGAAGGTGCCAGCAAGCACCAAAACGGCTGTTGGTAATGCCTTCAATGAGGCTATTATTTGAGTGTGATGCCATCTCTTCAAAATGATGAGCACACTGCTTCTGCAGTCCCTCTTCTGCACATTGGTCCTTATTCTGGTTCACTCGCAAAGGCAAATTCCTGATCAAAGGGACAAAACCATGTGCACTGCAGGGGGGGGAAGGGGGGGGGGTTTGGCAGATGTAACAAGTTCAGAGAGATTTAGATTTTTTGGTGAGTTATTTTGTTTCCGTGCCGGGAAAATACTGACTGCTTTATTATTTTTTACACTGCAATATAGATCTCACTTTGAAATAAAACCCCACCCAAATCTAATTCTCTCTGCACAAGTTACTGTACATCTTCCCCACCTGCAGTGCACATGGGTTTGTCCATTGTTAGAAATACGCCTTTGCGAGTGAAACAGAATAATGGCCTTAATGTATTGAATACATTTTTTGGTACTTGTTTAGTTTCACGGCGGCCAATATATAAGATGCGATATCGGCTGATACAGTATATCGGCCGGTCCGGTGCGATCCAATGCAATTTTTTACCTGTTCATAACCCCACTATCCACTAGGCATGGAGCTGATTTTATATAGCAGTAAGCGCAGTAATCCGCGTCCGCTCGCCACGCTTCGGGCTCGGTGGCTCGCTACACTATATAAAATCAACTCCATGCATAGTGGATAGTGGGGTTTTGAACAGTTAAAAAATCGCATCGGATCGCATCAGATCGTCCGATATATCGGCCACCGTGAAACTAAACAAGTACCCATTTTTTTGCATTTAATGGTGGTGTGCTGAATGTTTATGCATGAACTGCACTTACTAATGTATGACATGGGAGTATGTATGTGTGTATATATATATATATATATATATATATATGCAAATGGGGGGTTGACCCTGAAAGCGCTTCCAATTGTTTAAAGCGACTACCTCTACAAAATCTCCCCTGTTAGTGGGAGATGAAAACAAAGACCAAAAGAGAGATGTAGAGGGCGCTAAAGAGATTTCCACCACCTTGTCATGTGCTCAGATTTAGGCAAATAGACAATCGAACACTCTTAATGACATTTAACACTTCGGAAAAGGTGCTGGAGGATTCACATGTGCATACCCTATTCTGGTAATAAAACCCTCCCCTCTTCTCAAGTGCCCTGCCTCTTTTAAAGGCCTTCAATAAAGGTTCATCGTCATCGGATCTCTCCGATATTTTAAAGAAATTCTGGTATTGGTCTTAGACCTAGCATACCACATATTATTTTTTTTTTAATATTTCTTTATTGGTGTTTACATTATACAACACTCTTTCTTCTTTCACCTTTTAACATACAATTGACCCCCTTCAAATGTAAATATACAAACATTATAATGTTACATAATATTAACAAAGGTCATAAAAATCAATAGACAATACTAATACATACATCCTACACATACACAAAGAGCGCCTGCCTCCCTATTCCCCATCCCAACCCTTCTCCTACTCCATAGATTTACTCTACAATAGTCAGCTCTCCAGTACTCCTAGGTTCCTTGCCTTCTCTCTGATTTATAGGGTTATATTTTTACATCCTACGTACGTGCCTTCTATTGCCAACTATTGAAGGCCCAGACTTTGTATCTAATCCCAATAGTAATCCTCATTAGAGGGGCACCCAGACAAGGAATACAACGTACCAATATAATATAATATAATATAGATAAAAAACAAAAGAGAAAAAGGGAAAAAAAAAAAAAAAAAAAAAAAAAGGAATATAAATAGAGTGTTCTCATTTGTGTCTCTTTAAAATCTACAATTTTTCCCAATGTGAATTAGACATAATTAAATATATATACTTCTCTAAGAGTTGTGCTACATTAAATACACGGCCAAAACAAAAAAAAAAAAAAAAATAGTGCATACCAGCCGCTTCTACTACCACTCAAAAGGTGTATGTGACATTAATTAAATTTTTGCCCTCCTCCCCTTCCCTCCCCAATCCCTCCCCGACCCCCAAATTCTTATTCATATTTATTATCTAAATATGTACCCTGAATTCTTTAAGTATATATCTATTTATCGTGTTTCTGAAGTGATTTACAAAAAAAAAAAAAAAAAATTAAATTAATTTTATTTCAGCTAGGAGTCAGCTACATAAGATGCTTCTTTATAATATAACGAATGGAACCAGCTCCCCCAAACTAAATGAAATTTTTTAATATTATTCCTTAAAAGGTAAACCTCCCTCTCATGATTATAAAACCTATTAACCGTATTTATCCATTCCATTTTATCTGGTGCGGTCTTTGCCATCCAGGATCTGGCAATACACATTTTCGCTATTGAACCAAGGTTAATGACCAATTGCCCTAGCTCTGGAGGGTTCCCCATATTATACCAGATGCCCAATATCAGGGCTCTAGGCCTCATCTCACAATTCGAAAATCCCAATTCTAAAAGAATACCTATTATATCCTGCCAAAATTTCTGCACAAACTTACACTGCCACACTAGGTGCCAAAAATCACAGCCCCCCACTCTACATTTTGGACATGAATCCCCATTCTCCCGTGCGAATCGATTGATTTTTATAGGTGTATAGTAGATTCGATGGAGAATATTGTATTGTATTTGTTGCAACCTTACTGAGGCAGTTGCTAATCCAGGTACCTTAAGGGCCTTTTCCCAATCCTCTTGAGTTATTTCTGGAATATCTCTCTTCCATTTAGACCAAAGATCATCTAGCTGATCGTCTTGTGCTAGAGTGGAAATGAATTTATAGCACTTAGATATACTTTTTGTGGCATTTAATTTCTTTATGAACTTTTTTATTGGGTTATCTTTAATTAATGTAGAAGACTCCTGCATAAACTTTACCGTGGCACTTCTCATTTGCAAGTACCTAAAGAACATGCTATTAGGCACCTCAAACTCCTCCCTTAATCTTGAAAAAGGTTTGATTCTATTTTGATCTATTATATGCCCCATATTATTAATTCCGTATATTGACCATACAGCAGCACCCTGCTGTTTATCTAATTCCACAAAGGAGGACAATGAAGTGAAATTGACTTCTGGGTCTGTATCTCTGTAATCAATTTCCCTATTCAACCATTTCCACACTTTGATCGCTTGATTAAGTATCTGCGGATGATTTTTGCGACATCTATTGGTTAGAATGGCTTGAAGAGGGGAATGGCCAGGGATAGCCATATTTATTAAATTTATTAACTCAAAAGATTGGGCCTGTTCGTTTATCCATTCTCGAAGATGCACCATTTGCGAAGCAGCATAGTACCTCTTGAAGTCTGGTAAAGCTAGACCACCTTGATCTCTAGGTTTCATCAAAGTCTTAATTTTAATTCTAGGGATTTTATTTTTCCAAATGAAAGAAGTTATCACACCGTTTAGTTTCTTAAAAATCGTATCATTAATGAAAATAGGGGAATGTTGTAAAAGATAAAGCACTTTTGGTAATATTATCATCTTAATAAGATTGACCCTACCCATAACAGTCAAGGGGAGTTTGAGCCAGTTTTTACACCTAGATCTAGTTTGCTCTATAACGGGAAGAATATTATATGTTATAAAATCAGCGGCCTCTTTTGTAATCACCACTCCCAGGTAGTCAAGTTTTTCCACCCTGGGAATATCCACCCCTTCTCCACTACCACAAGAAGAATCGATTGTTTTTTCCACAACCAATAATTGAGATTTTTCTTTATTGATTGTTAAACCTGAATATAGACCGAACTCATTTAAATTATTCAAAACTCTAGGCAGGTCTACTTTGTAATTGACCAATCCCACCATAAGGTCATCTGCATATAAAGAGACAAGGTTGCCCATCACCCCAGACTCCCCTTTTTCGCCAAGTATATTCCTGAGCTTACAGGCCAAGGGCTCGATAGCAATTGCGAACAGAGTAGGGGATAATGGGCAACCCTGTCTCGTCCCCCTATATATGGGGAATGGAGCAGAAACATAGCCATTTATAGTAATTCTAGCACACGGGTTATGATATATGGAAAAAATCCTTCTAATAAAACGAGATCCGAAACCAAATGCCTCCAGGGTACTCCCTAAATATGTCCACTCAAGGGTATCAAAGGCCTTATTGGCATCAAAGGATGCCAATGCGACGTTTCTAGCTGTAATTTTCCCGGTTTGTAAAAAGGTGAACACTCTACGAATATTAATAGCGGTTGACTTACCCCTTCTAAAACCTGTCTGGTCATTATGAATAATTTTGTCTATCACGGTACAAAGTCTATTTGCTAAAATCATAGCGTACAATTTTGCATCCGTTGTTAATAAAGATATAGGTCTATATGAATCTACTTTTAGAGGGTCCTTTCCCTTTTTTAGAATAACAGTAATGACTGCTTCTGTCATAGATTGTGTGAGAGTACCCTCCTTCTCCATTTCTTGAAAGAAGTACAGAAGCCTCGGGGCTAATCTTGCACCGAGGGTTCTGTAAATCTCTGCTGGTAACCCGTCTATGCCAGGAGCTTTGGCAAGTGACAACTCCTTTATTGCCCCTTCTACCTCCTCCAGCCTGAACGGGGAATCCAAGAATTCCCTATCCTCAGCGGATATGGTAGGGAGGTCTATATTATTCAAATAATTTCTACATTCACTAACCCCCTTTGTGGTTTTAGATTTATATATTTCCTTATAATGATCCACAAAAACTTCAACTAGTCCCGGTGTTTCACTTACAATTTCCCCGGAGGGCGAACGGATTTTAGTAATTATATTTACAGGTTCTTCTGCCCTGGCAATATATGCCATCAATTTACCCGCCTTATCAGAGTGAATATATCTTTTATGAGATTCTTTTAGTAACCTGTATCTTGCCATATCCTGGAGGTGCGTCACCCATGAACGTTTAGCATTTAGCCATTCCAATTTACTGGGTTCGGAGTTTTGTACTAAATAAATCTGTTCGAGTTTTATCATAGTCCCCTCTAATGTTAATGATGTTTTTTGTAGTATATCTTTTGCATATGCCACTTTTTTAATCAAAGTACCCCGTAGATAGGCCTTGAAGGCTTCCCAGACCATACCGGGTTTCGCAGAGTCAATATTAGTACCAAAAAACCCTTCAAGTTCCTGATCTAAATCAGTAAGGTTATCCAACCGGGACAGCCACATTGGTTGAAACCTCCAATACCGGTGCCCCCGGTTCAGGCTTATTTTTATTACAGAAGGGGAGATAAATCATTCAATAGTCGCTGATCATCCCCTTTTGGCCACATGCGAGGGGATATATTTACATCCCCTTGTATGTTACCAATGGGATTTGGTGGTCGTGGGGGGGTCATTCGGTTGGTTGGTGTTTATGGGCTCACTAAGCAGAGTACGTACACTGCTTAGCGAGCCTTACTGAATCATCGCCTAAGGGACTGCAGCAGTCAAATAGTAGAATCAAGAGATATGACGGTAAAATAGTAGCATCAAAGAAAGCAATACCAATAGCCTTTTGGGTGCTTGCTAAAACCTTCTTCATGGGTCAGCACAACATCATTTAAATGGTGACCCACAAAGAAGGTGCCAGCAAGCACCAAAACGGCTGTTGGTAATGCCTTCAATGAGGCTATTATTTGAGTGTGATGCCATCTCTTCAAAATGATGAGCACACTGCTTCTGCAGTCCCTCTTCTGCACATTGGTCCTTATTCTGGTTCACTCGCAAAGGCAAATTCCTGATCAAAGGGACAAAACCATGTGCACTGCAGGTGGGGGAAGGGGGGGGGGGGTTTGGCAGATGTAACAAGTTCAGAGAGATTTAGATTTTTTGGTGAGTTATTTTGTTTCCGTGCCGGGAAAATACTGACTGCTTTATTATTTTTTACACTGCAATATAGATCTCACTTTGAAATAAAACCCCACCCAAATCTAATTCTCTCTGCACAAGTTACTGTACATCTTCCCCACCTGCAGTGCACATGGGTTTGTCCATTGTTAGAAATACGCCTTTGCGAGTGAAACAGAATAATGGCCTTAATGTATTGAATACATTTTTTGGTACTTGTTTAGTTTCACGGCGGCCAATATATAAGATGCGATATCGGCTGATACAGTATATCGGCCGGTCCGGTGCGATCCAATGCAATTTTTTACCTGTTCATAACCCCACTATCCACTAGGCATGGAGCTGATTTTATATAGTGTGGCAGTAAGCGCAGTAATCCGCGTCCGCTCGCCACGCTTCGGGCTCGGTGGCTCGCTACACTATATAAAATCAACTCCATGCATAGTGGATAGTGGGGTTTTGAACAGTTAAAAAATCGCATCGGATCGCATCAGATCGTCCGATATATCGGCCACCGTGAAACTAAACAAGTACCCATTTTTTTGCATTTAATGGTGGTGTGCTGAATGTTTATGCATGAACTGCACTTACTAATGTATGACATGGGAGTATGTATGTGTGTATATATATATATATATATATATATATATATGCAAATGGGGGGTTGACCCTGAAAGCGCTTCCAATTGTTTAAAGCGACTACCTCTACAAAATCTCCCCTGTTAGTGGGAGATGAAAACAAAGACCAAAAGAGAGATGTAGAGGGCGCTAAAGAGATTTCCACCACCTTGTCATGTGCTCAGATTTAGGCAAATAGACAATCGAACACTCTTAATGACATTTAACACTTCGGAAAAGGTGCTGGAGGATTCACATGTGCATACCCTATTCTGGTAATAAAACCCTCCCCTCTTCTCAAGTGCCCTGCCTCTTTTAAAGGCCTTCAATAAAGGTTCATCGTCATCGGATCTCTCCGATATTTTAAAGAAATTCTGGTATTGGTCTTAGACCTAGCATACCACATATTCTTGTGTGCCCCTGAGGAAGTCTCTTCGGAGACAAAACACGTTGGGTTTATCCATGCGGTTTCAAAGATCCTAATCTGTTAATGTTTTATATAAATGTTTTTAAATAAATGTCATTAAGAGTGTTCGATTGTCTATTGGCCTAAATCTGAGCACATGACAAGGTGGTGGAAATCTCTTTAGCGCCCTCTACATCTCTCTTTTTTGATGTATGTATATATATATATATATATATATATATATATATATACATACATACGCACACATACATCCAACTTAAAGGAGGCACTGAAACAAAAATGTATTTGAAGTAAAATATAATCTGTATTTGCGCCGAGTGCTTTTGGGGTCACCCCTGTCCTCGGGGCACACTTACAGAGAAATAACAGACAATGTATATATCTACAGTATACACACACACACACACACACACTATATACTGTATATATAGTTTGCAAAGCTCTGGCACTTGTAATAAATATGCAAATGCCTGTGTGCTCATGCTCTTCTATCCATCAAGGATGTGAGGCATGAAACATCAGAACACGTACAGCACTACAGGACTTTTGAAAAGCTTAGGTTATGACTGTTACACAGCATGTTAAAGGGATATTTCTGGGCTTCTCAGGGCCATTACCTCAGGCTGCTGTGGGTGAAAAAAGCTGCATCCCGAGAAGCGAGCCCTGAGCATCCAGAAACATCACTTTAGCATGCTGTGTGACTGACATAACATAAGCTTTTCAAAAGTTCTGTAGTGCTGTGCGTAGTCTTATTCATCATGCCTCAAATCTCTTCAGCTACTGTATGAGGCCTAATTCATGTTTCTACTAGAGATAGGCGCCAACCATTGGTGCAGTTGCAGTGCACCAGGGCCCCTGAAAAATAAGGGGTCCACTTCTGCCCCTTCTCCCTCCTCCTGTCACCCACTGTTTTTCCCTTTCACAATCTGCCTCCCTCTGCCTCTTCATGTCAACCTCTTCCTCTCCCTGTCACCCAGGGCCATGTTGAATATTGTAAACATGGATTAAGGTGGAGGAGGGGGGCCCAAATTGTATTTTTGTACCTTAGCTCACCACCCACAAGTTCTGCCACTGGCTCCGACCCCTTTTTGTTGGTCCTAGATTTGGTTCTAACTCATTGTTGGGTTTTGGTTTTGTCAAAACTGTTTTGGATCTCTTTTTTTTTTAAACTTAAAAAAATGTTGTTCCTATGGTATTAACATTTATTTCCAGTTCTTTCCAGGCAATTTGGATGATGTCACAGATTTCAATATTGTTTTTGTCCAGCCAAAAGGTCGCACTGAGCTGGCTTGCTGATTAAGCTAAGTGACAGGGCGGCACACATGCGTGGCTGTTCAACTTCAAACATGGCACATCGGAGAAACAAGAAATTGGCAGTTTAAGAAAGCATACAATCCCATAGAAAAATAACCGAAAATGTTTTCATTAATTAAGAATTAGCTCTAAATGAAGGATTGATTGGTAAGTTAATTTAATAAAAATCTTTGATTGTTAAAAGTGTTAATCAAGTGGGGCATTGGGGAGGGTATTTCATTTTCAATTTTTATTCTTTGCCTTTTCTCTCCTCAGTTGAAATAAAATGCTAAAGCTCTCTAATGAGGCCTTACACATATTAATTTGAATTTATTAATAAATCAATCAACCGACCATTCAGGACATGCACAGTTTTACAACCTAAGTGGGACAGGGACTGACAATTTTGTGTCTGAAGAGCTTGGACCTCCACAAAACTATTTTTTTTTGGAAGAGCTACCCATGAACACTAAGGAGCAGGTTGATAATATAATATATATAATATAGTAAAATACACTAAATTAACGTGATGTAACACAGAGAAGATGCCTAGATGGTTAACATACCTACTTCTAATAACTTTGGCCTCACAAATGGAGCAGATGCCTTCACAAACATTGTCGGGATTTTGGCATAAATAATCCCACATCCAAGAGGTGGCTTTTTCGGTCTTATTCCCAGGAATCTAAATGGCTTTTTTATGATGGGCAAGAACTGCTGCCACTACGCAAACAGCATCATTAGCATCCACCTCATCCCAAGTTGTGTCAGATACAGTAGTACACAAATATCCCCCTCATTCTATTCCACTTCCACCATAGCATCCTCAATTTATTTTATAGAATCATTATCACCATATTTACTTGTACTGCTCATCATACATTTGCAGATAGTGCAGAATTATTGGAAAGCATCTATATAAGTAGTTTTAACAATGTTAGAGTTGTAAAGCTAAAGACAGAGTTAAATTATTTTAAAAGAAATGGTGTGGGGTACTCAGGGCTCTGTGATGGTTCTAAAAATATAGGGAATAATTGTATAGAGGTTCCATGTGTTTAAAGAACCAGTACCGGGCTCTTGGATTGGTTCATAAAATATGTCGGACAAAAGATGTAAGTGTCCACTAGTCAGTAAGGTAATGCCACAGCCAGGGGACATATCAGTCCATGTTACTGTGGGCTTAACCCCCAACTAGTTTTAAAAATACAGGGAACCCCTACATATTTTGTCCCCATATTTTTGGAACCAGAATCAGTCCAAGAGCCTGAAGCTGGTTCTTATATGGGGGAACCCCTACATAAGTTGTCCATGTATTTTTAGAACAAACAACAACTCAAAAAGCCCGGGCTAGTTATGCTTAGGAGGTGGATGCCTTTATTTAACTTTTACATACAGAAGTACAACACGGATATGACTGATTAGGGAAGCTTGCCGGCCAAAAGGTGGTCAATTTGAGCTGAATTAATAGCAGAGTTGGCTGATGCAAATGATAGTAGATTATTGTGTTGCCCTAGTGCCTATGTCCTGCTGAGTTTGGTTGATGGTCTATTGATTTGTTCATGTGTGTTCT
The DNA here is from genome assembly GCF_055691185.1 of Crinia signifera. Taxonomy (NCBI): domain Eukaryota; kingdom Metazoa; phylum Chordata; class Amphibia; order Anura; family Myobatrachidae; genus Crinia; species Crinia signifera. The sequence continues at coordinate 286,765,999 of NC_139218.1, forward strand.
ACTGTGATTTTTAGTAATATTTAAGCAAAAGTAGTTTTATGAAATGGGATTCCCTGGCGAGATTGCCTCTTTCGCAGCCGTAAAATTTTAGTAAATTTACCTTTCAGATAGTTCAGCAGCAATGGAGTGAATAGACAAATAGGTCAGCTCAGACTAGAGTGGACACATTTTTCAGGTGTCTTCTGTGAAGGTGTCTTCTGTAAGGATACATCGGATCCAAGACCCACAAGAGCCAAATGCCAGAATGATAATGTTTTGCCTCATTTTGAAATCTGAGCCTGGTGGGAAACCTGAGTGGGGGCTCAGATTCACTCAGACTCCTAAACTTCAGATGCGCTCAGTTTTTGGAAGACTGTGGCCACTCATCTGTAGTTTATATTAAAATGCATATGCAATTTTTTAGGTTATGGGGCGTCTAATACAGTGTATCAGCAAGTAAAGGTGCCTCCCAGAATTAAAAAGTGATGCCCAACAGAGCTGTTGCAAGATCACTCTAAATCACGTACAAATTTGCAGCCGATACATAATAATGGAGAATATAGACTATGCACATGGTATACGGTCACTGAGTCGACCACAGGAATGTTGACATTCATTAGATCAACCACTGAGGTCATCAGGCTTTAGGTTGACACAAGCATTAGGTCAACATGGGGAAGGACGACAGTCAAAACGACGACATGGGTTTTTCTCATACAATCCCAGCGGTCGGAATCCCGGCGTTCAAAATCCTGAAATCCCGACCTCCAAGTTCCTGACACTTTCTCCCTCTGTGGGTGTCCACGACACCCATAGAGGGAGAATAAATTAGAGTGCCGAGTGTAGCGAGGCACTGGGCCAACTGCGTGGCGAGCGCAGCGAGCCTACAAGGGGGGGCGATCCACGTCCCCCCCCTTGTCGGCATTTCGGCGGTCGGGATTCCGGCATCGGGATTTTGAACGCCGGGATTCTGACCGCCGGGATTTAGAACCAATCCCGGCCATTGCATAAATTAGGTCCAATGTCAGCATTTTTTGATTCTGCTATTTACAAAGGACCTCACGTATACTTAATCTATAAAACATTTTCAGCTTATCTTTTTGTAATTTAAAAAACACCTTGATCATGTAAATCTTCCATTCCACCAACAGTGAGCTGCGCTTTAGCCGAAGGATTGCAACTTATCTTGGCATAGGGAAACCATTTCTGGAGGCGCATGAGCCCCTAACAGCACAAGAACCTAAGCATTAAGAGATGGATGGTAGTGATTGTGTCCCACAATATCAAGCGTGACAGTCAATATTGTAATCTGCATAGATCATATTAATATGTGTAAAGACAAGTCTGATACAGTGCCACATACCAAAACATGCTTATGGCACCCATACCATAGCCATGACACCTCCTCTTTAGGTCACCTACCAGTCTTCATCCTAAACCCACCATGAAAAGCAGAGGTCAGGGGGATTTACTAGGATCAAATTGGTACAAATACACATTCATATGCATTTGATGCCAAATACGGCCGGTAAATTAGCTTTTGCTAATTTACTATCAGCTGAATTTGGCTTATTTGCCGTATTTATATACGGCAAGGTCAGCTAAATTCGGGTTTAGGGCTGACAATTCAACCGAATTCAGCCAGTAATTCAACCAAAAATATGATTGGAAAATACTCCATATTTTCCAGGTGTATTTGTCTGAAGGTTGCATGGATCAGTCAGATATCAGCATAAACAGTATCACTATTCCTTGAGATGACGGGGTAGATTTACTAAGAAGACCGATTATGGGTGATTCCATGTACGAACGGTCATACCTGTTCGTACACGGAATCGCCCATAATCAGCCTTCTTAGTAAATCTACCCCGTCATCTCAAGGAATAGTGATAGTGTATGTAAATGCATACAACACCAATGACCTTGATTTTCACATGTACAATAATGTTTTCCTCGACTTTTTGCACATGTGCAGTAGCAAATAATCACTTTGCTATAGTTATTATTATTACAATTTTATTTATAAGGCGCCACAAGTGTTTTGCAGCGCCGTACAAAGGAACAATACAGGGAGACAAAGCTTGGCATAACATTGAATAAATAACAAAAATACAGTACAAATAAAGAGCGCCACAGTTCAATACACATTACAGCTTGGATAAAAGTAGTGAGGACTCAATCAACATACAACTAGAGGCTTGATGCCAATGATGGAGATGAGTATGCGGACGAAGATGGTCACAGTGTGTTTGAGTATAGGAGAGCTGTGAGTGAAATGTGAAGAGAAGAGGGCTTTGACAACAGGAGGGAAGAGGGCCCTACTCGGAGGAGCTTACAATCTAGTAGGAAGGGGAGACAGACAGATTACAAGAGGTGCAAGCAAGTGGGTGGTGGTTAGATAGCAGGATGTAAAAAGGTAAGGGGTCGGAGAACCAGCTGGTTTATGCAGTGGAAGGGTACGCTTTGATGAATAGGTGAGTTTTCAGTGCCCGTTTGAAGCTTTGCAAGGTCGGGGAGAGTCTAATGGAGCGAGGGAGTGCGTTCCATTGAAGGGGTGCAGCACGGGCAAAGTCCTGTACTCTAGCATGGGAAGCAGTGATCAGGGTGGAGGAGAGACGACAGTCGTCAGCCGACCGTAGAGGGCGGGAGGGTTTATGAATGGAGATGAGGTTAGAGATATATGGAGCAATGGAATTAGAGATGGCCCTGTATGTGAGTGTGAGGTGTTTGAAGAGGATTCTGTAGGGGAATGGGAGCCAGTGCAGATTTTGTTGAAGGGGAGTGGCAGAATTAGAGCGGCGGGAGAGGAAGATAAGCCTGGCTGCAGCATTGAGGACAGATTGGAGAGGAGCCAGTTGGGATTGAGCGAGGCCGGTGAGGAGAACATTGCAGTAGTCGAGCCGTGAGATGACCAATGATTGCATGATCAGCTTAGTTGCACTCTGTGAGAGAAAGGGCCTGATGCGAGCAATGTTGCGTAACTGGAACCGGCAAGAATGGGCCAGGGCTTGGATGTGGGGTGCAAAGGAGAGGGAGGAGTCAAGAGTGACACCCAGGCAGCGGAGTTGGGGAACGGGGGAGATGATGGTGTTGTTAACAGTGATAGAGATATTAGTAGGGGGCATAGCTCTGGGTGGGGGAAAGATAATGAGTTCGGTTTTGTCCTGAGGAAGAGCTATATAGTTATATCTACAGCTCTTGCAGCTCTGATAGCTCTTCCTCAGGACTGCCCAGAATCTACTGGAATGTTGGGCATGCCCTACAAAGTCATTAAAATAGTGTCAGGTCATGAGGTCAATCCACTTCCTGCAAGGCCACACACCTTTGCACAAAATACCCCCCCCCCCCCCCATGAAGTCACATCCACTTTTGCGCTAACTAGTGCAATGGGTATAACTGACTTTAGTTACACCCTTGATGTCATACAATGATTCATTACAGTCCACCTATAGCTCCTAAACCATATTATTACTTAGCATCACACTTCATTAAATTAGAGACAGCAGAACAGAGCAAAATTGGATGAAGAAAAAATTCTACCTGGCAGTTATATTAACATAACCTAGAACATGAATATGTAACACGCTAGGTTAGAGGTTCCTCAAGGCCACCTAATGGACCAAGTTTCAAAAATATCCATGCTTGGCAACAGGTGACAATTAGTACGCTAGTGAATTTGATTTAACTATCTGTGCTAAGCCAAAAAAAATTGCACGTTCTAAAAAATCATACCCTATTACAGGTCACCGAAGGTTTCAATGCAAACTTTAAAAAGAGCTAAAAAACCTAGAAGTAAAATGCTCTAAAAAGCATCATTAAACACATCTAGAGAGCCTGTTATTTTGCCTTTGATTCACTCACTTTATGTGTGTGAATGAGCCCTGAAAGTTATCAAAATGTCAATCTCTTTAGGTAAAATGACTTTTAGGTAACAGAAAGTGTGGTCGCCAGCGGTGACAAGCAGCACCCAATCTCATTGCTGTAGTTATTCTCTCTCAGCTTGGTTTGCAGTTGCTGGATCAATAAATAAGAGAAAATGAAGTGAATAGAAAAGCCAACACATTACTGCTAACAGTAATAGTTCTATAAAGCCAATTTCGATAATGGAAACATTTAGAATGAGGCTGCTTCAGTACAGTCTATGGAAACCGCAACCAATATAGAAGCAAAATATCATCTTACAAATTCACACAGAAAAAAGAGAATAGATTCAGGAAATAAAGTTATACAAGACACACATGTGCAACATTTCCTGATCTAAAAACAGTAACATATAGGTATCAAATGTAGGAGGAGATGTACAGAGGGGATGATTCTCAATCGTTCACAATTAACCTAAATTGGCCCCTGCCCGGATGGTCGTGTTTTCGCATTTGCAAACTCTGGCTGTGAACGGCCTTGGTGATTTACACTGTTGCCGGGCCGTTCGCAACAGGGAGGGAGGGGGTGGGACATGTGGCGATGGGACATGGGAAATCCCAGGGTTTATGGGCATTCCCATGATAACGCTGGGCGTTCCCATGCAAATGCAGGAGGAACAAAGTGTGCCGGGGGGTGGGCGGTTGACATCATGTGCTGTGTCTTTGTCCCGACGCCTGCAAATATAAGTCAGTCTCCACTGACTTATATTTGCAAGCCCAGGAGAAATCATTCCATGGTCGCCGACCATGGAATGATTTCTCCTGCCGTGGACACTTGCGAGGGGAAGTGTTCTCATAACACATCTCCTTGCATGGTTGCGAGGGGATACAGCAGCACAAGGGTGGTGGGGGGGTGTGTGGCTACTCTGGGACTACTCTGGGACTTTTTCAGCTCACCAAGTCAACCAGAATCAGGCCCAGAGAGTTGGTGGCGATAAGAACGAGTTAATCAGCTTTTATCTGCAATGGAAAAATATATTACAGTTAGTATTTGAAAATGATGGGAGCTGATTGGCTGTTAGTTTCTCTCAATCCACTTTCATTCACACCAAGGTTTAGTACTTCTTCCCCTAGTCTGGAATCCACATTTAATACGCAATATATGGTGCAGCAGGCTCCCCAGGTTGGAGTTGATACTAAACCCACTGTAACTGCTGTTGCCTTGTAGACTGATTTCAGTTAGGGCTTTAGTATTGTTAGCGATACGAGTATGGTAGTGAACAGGGACAACCAGAGGTGCAAGCTATATCACACCAAGAAGCAAGACACTTAAAATTACATGTGGTTATTATATTTCTAGCACAGAACAAAGAATCTTCTGAGTAGACGAGGGTAATAACTTATATGGTGGTTTGCTACTCTTAAGGGGCATACACACGTGGTGATTTCAGTCCCATTTCTAAGTGTTCTGACTTCAACGCTTAGAAATGGAGCACGAATCGCATTGTGTGTATGCCCCCAGCGATGGCGAGGCACCAAGTTCCTGGCATCGCCATTCCCCTCAGGGGATGCATGCACTGTCTTTCCTGCTAAGATTGCACCTTTTTGCCTATTAGCATAGACAAAACACTTCTTCGCATGGATTGCTTAGCAAACATCAAGGGTGTATTGCAAGTGTGCAGTGATGTGTGCTGAGCAATCCGTGCTTAAGCACGTCACTCAGCGATGGCTCCCCTGTTGCCATGTATATACAGACTTTATAAGCAGAATAATGCCAAACAAGGATTAAGTAAAATTTGTGGGCAAGATGCTGTTCAAAGGTCTGGTGCATTGTTTAGGATCCATCAAGGAGCAGGCAGAGGCATGCCTTGTGCCTTGGAGAGTGATAAAGTGGAGAGAGATAAAGTAACAGCCAATTATTGTAGCTCTTAACTGCCATGTTACATGAGGTGTTTGATGACAGTTATGAGCTAATGGGTAATAATTTATTTCTCCGCTTTATCACTGTCCAGGCCTAGTGCTGTATATAGTGAAATAATTGGAGGGAAACCGGGGGGGGGGGGGGGTTGGTCAGTCACACAAGACTTGAATTAGATGGACCCCTGAAGTAGTACTTCTATTATTACCTATATGGGCAGGGGTGTGCTACCTCTGCACACTTAAATTGAGAGCATGAGGAGAAAAAGAGGAAAAGAGTGTCCTTTTGTGGGTGCACCACAAGAAATAAGTAAAATAAGTAAAATATAACCTTTATTAGTATTCTCTTAAAGGCTGCGATAATGATTAAAAAACATGCATAACATACAAAGGTGGGGTAACACAATTTTAAAACAAAGGTGGCAGGCAGGTGTAGCTGAAAAATGTTTATTGTAACGTGTAATGATTGCACAGTGTGTGGCTGCCCCAGTCTGTGCAGTGGATCTTACAATCTCCACCTGCTATCAGAACTGTAGGGTGCCAGGAGGAACTGGGTCAGAAGACCTCTAGTTGCTCCACTTATTTGTCAAGAGTTCTCACACCAAGGTACCGCATCTGACACTCTAAACTGAGGTGCTGTATATAATAAATCCCAGACACCTGCCAACTGCACCACACAGGTCTATAATGGGGTGTCTGCTCTGTCAATATATCAGAGAGACCTCGACCCCACAAAATTAATAATGTGGCAACAGTAGGACCAGCTTTGGTGTGTCCCTGTCCGTGGACCAAGGGAAACACAGTCACCTGGGATTGCTCCCAAAAATAAGGTGTCGGTGAGAGTGGGAACTCCCAAGGTGGGGTGTTCTCACTGCGGCATAGGTGTGGGTTGTCGCCCTTACAAGGGCTTCCAAGACAACCCACTGAGGTACATCAATCAAAATGCATTGTAAAGAAAATAACAAAACAGCTACAACTGCCTGCGCACCGCTAGCCAGCATGCGCTTCGCAGTTTAGCTTCTTCAGGGCCCTGTCTGATCATATTTGGGCAACTGCATCTGATATACAGTGTAATACTATGGTTCTGGAAATACACACAGATAGGGGAAATAGAAACATCTACGGAGAATAAGAGGGTACAGACGGACTAAAAAGTACATTGATCACTACACCTAATTAAATTTAATAATTACAGTCTTACGGTGAGTCTGATAACTTCACAATCTATACAAAATCATTTATAATTTTTTAAATCTAAAACCTGAAATTCAGATTTAAAATCCAAGTTCCGAACACTGGGAAGATCCAAACTGGGACTCAGTTCAGATCGTATCTCCTTGGGAGATACCAGGTTATGGTTGATTTGCGTGCCACAAATGTCAGGTGTATTCAGATTGCGAACCACACATCTCTATTTAACCCCTTCCTGACAGAGCTAGTTTTTGCGTTCCTGACAGAGCCATTTTTTTCAAATCTGACATGTCTCACTTAAGTGGGGATAACTTTTTTTTGCTTTTACTTATCCCAGTGATTTTGAGATTGTTTTTTCGTGACACATTGTACTTCAAATTAGTGGTAAATTTGGGTCGATACAGTCTGTGTTTTTTTGTGAAAAATACCAAAATGTCGTGAAAAAATGGAAAATTTAGCGATTTGCAAAATGTTAAATTTTCTGCTTGTGAGACAAATAATCATACCACTCAAAATAGTTAATAACTAACATAGACCATATGTCTACTTTATGTTTCCATCATTATTTCAACTTCCTTTTAATTTTTTTGGACACTAGGAGGCTTACAATATGAATAGCAAATTCTCAAATTTTCAAGAAAATTTCAAACACTGATTTTTTTAGGGACCAGTTCAGTTCTGATGTGACTTTGAGGGACTTGTATGTGAGACACCCCCATAAATGATGCCATTTCAAAAACTGCACCCCTCACAGTATTCAAAACAGCATTTTGGAAGTTTGTTAACACTTTAGGTGTTTCACAGGAATTAAAACAAAGTGTAGGTGAAATTTCAAAATTTCATTTTTTTTGCAGAGTTTCAATTTTAATACATTTTTCTAACGAATACAGTAGATTTTACTAGAGAAATGTGACTAAAAATTGATTCCCCCAATTCTTTGGTTTTCATAAATATCCTATATGTGGCCCTAGTGTGCACGGTGACCAAACCACAGGCTCCATAATAGAAGGAGCACCTACTTGATTTTGGAGCCTCCTTTTTATGAGATTATTTTTTAGGCACCATGTAGGTTTCTAGGCACCATAAGATGCTAAAAGTTAGGAACCCCCCCACAAGTGACCCCATTTTGCAAACTACACCCTTCAGGGAATTCATCTAGGGGTATAGTGTACATTTCAAACCCCCAGGGGTTTCACCAATTGTGGTACAACTGGGCAGTGAAAATAAAAAAAAAATTTTTTTCATTTTCACAGCTCAGTTGTATCAAAATTGGTGAAACCCCTGGGGGTTTGAAATGTACACTATACCCCTAGATGAATTCCCTGAAGGGTGTAGTTTGCAAAATGGGGTGACTTGTGGGGGGGGTTCCACTGTATTGGTGCAACATAGCACCCACCATTCATTCCACCAAAATCTGTGCTGCAAAATCCAAAAATCACTCCTTCCCTTCTGAGTCCTGCCATGCACCCAACTGGTATTTTTTGGTCACATGTGAGGCATTGCCGTACTCGGGAGAAATTGGGGCACAGATTTTGGGGTGCTTTGTATCCTTCATTCCTTGTGAAAATGAAAAATTTTGAGCCAGATCTGCATTTTTGTGTAAAAAAATTTAATTTTTTACAGAAAAATGCAGTTCTGGCTCAAAATTTTTCATTTTCACAAGGAATGAAGGATACAAAGCACCCCAAAATCTGTGCCCCAATTTCTCCCGAGTACGGCAATGCCTCACATGTGACCAAAAAATACCAGTTGGGTGCATGGCAGGACTCAGAAGGGAAGGAGTGATTTTTGGATTTTGCAGCACAGATTTTGGTGGAATGAATGGTGGGTGCTATGTTGCACCAATACAGTGGAACCCCCCCACAAGTCACCCCATTTTGCAAACTACACCCTTCAGGGAATTCATCTAGGGGTATAGTGTACATTTCAAACCCCCAGGGGTTTCACCAATTGTGGTACAACTGGGCAGTGAAAATAAAAAAAATTAATTTTTCATTTTCACAGCTCAGTTGTATCAAAATTGGTTAAACCCCTGGGGGTTTGAAATGTACACTATACCCCTTGATGAATTCCCTGAAGGGTGTAGTTTGCAAAATGGGGTGACTTGTGGGGGGGTTCCACTGTATTGGTGCAACATAGCACCCACCATTCATTCCACCAAAATCTGTGCTGCAAAATCCAAAAATCACTCCTTCCCTTCTGAGTCCTGCCATGCACCCAACTGGTATTTTTTGGTCACATGTGAGGCATTGCCGTACTCGGGAGAAATTGGGGCACAGATTTTGGGGTGCTTTGTATCCTTCATTCCTTGTGAAAATGAAAAATTTTGAGCCAGATCTGCATTTTTGTGTAAAAAAATGTAATTTTTTACAGAAAAATGCAGTTCTGGCTCAAAATTTTTCATTTTCACAAGGAATGAAGGATACAAAGCACCCCAAAATCTGTGCCCCAATTTCTCCCGAGTACGGCAATGCCTCACATGTGACCAAAAAATACCAGTTGGGTGCATGGCAGGACTCAGAAGGGAAGGAGTGATTTTTGGTGGTGGAATGAATGGTGGGTGCTATGTCGCATTAGCAAGACCCCCGAAGCACCAATACAGTGGAACCCCCCCACAAGTGACCCCATTTTGGTCACCAGCTTTGGGAGGGGGGCTGGCGCTGCGGCTGGCGGGGGGGTGGGAGGGGTGCTGGCGCTGCGGCAGCCGGGTGGGTGGGAGTGAGGGGGGCTGCCGGGTGGGAGGGGGGGGGCTGGCGATCGGTGGTGATCGGTGCTGTACTTAACAGCACCGATCACCACCGATCACTGTGTTACCGAGCGGCTTAGCCGCCGGTAACACAGAAAACGCTGCAATTGGCTGTTCACATTTGAACAGCCAATCGCAGCGATCGCCGCGAGGGGGGATGTCTGCTGTCAGGGACAGCAGACATCTCCAAACTGTCACCGCGTCTATAGACGCGGTGACAGTTTAAAACCATGACGTATATATACGTCTTCGGTCGGGAAGTACCTCCCGACCATGACGTATATATACGTCATATGTCGGGAATATCTTTCTATATATATATATATATATATATATATATATATATATATATATATATGTGTGTGTGTGTGTGTGTGTGTGTGTGTGTATGTATGTATGTATATATATATATATATATATATATATATATATATATATATATATATACACACACACATATATATACACACATATATCTGTGTATATATATATATATATATGCAAATGGGGGGTTAACCCTGAGAGCGCTTCCAAAGATGTAAAGCGTACTACCTCTACAAAATCTCCCTTGTTAGTGGGAGATAAGGGTAAAGACAAATGGATAGATGTAGAGGGCGCTGATTGAGAATTCCCACCACCTTGTCGTGTGCTCAATTATTTTGCAAAAAGACAATTGGACATTCTCAATAACATTTATTAAAAACAATTTATAATAAGCTTTGGTAGAATCAAATTCTTTAGAACCGCATGGATAGACCCGACGCGTTTCGTCTCCGAAGAGTTTTCCTCAGGGGTACACTGTAGGTGGTACAGAATGCCATATAAATAACGTGTATACAATACAATGGATATTAAAAACAGATGGTATTAAAAACAGAATTAGATAATTTCATACATACCAAGAATAAAGCGGTATGCTAGGTCTATGACCGATACCAGAATTTCTTTAATTTAAAAATCGGTGATATCTGTGAAGTAAACCAGAGCATGTGTCTCAGAGTGGATGAAACGAAAAATGGACGAATAAAACGAGGGATGAGTATAAGAGGATGTAGAGGTAAGTACAAAATGGAGGACATACCCGATGATGATGAACCTTTAGAGAAGGCCTTTACAAATAGGTAAGGCACTTGAGAAAGGGGAGGGATACCTAGAATGTGGGATGATCAAGGGTAATTTTAGTGTTAAAAATACACGATAGGATGACTAAGGGTTCGATTTACCATAAATAGTGGTGCCATACACAATTAATGGTATGTCATATAGCAATCATGTGTTGTGCCAAGTCTCATGTCAGTCGTGTGCTGTACATAATTAATAACAAGCAATATGCGAAACAACTGGCAGTTAAAAGGCATTAACGCTTCCAAAAGAGCTATATAACTGGGCTCCTAAATTTCAGGGAATGTGTGGCAATCACATCAGAGTGTGACTAACAACATTAATTTTTTTTTTTTTTTTTTTTTTTTCTCTTACTGCTAGCAGTTGACAAGCAGTGTTGCCATCATTTGTCAAATCATGACAGCAGTTGTCAAAAGGGAGAGGACAATATGAACAATTTCTTAATTAGTAACAAACAATATGGCCAATGATAGAATGTTGCCAAAATTATAAACAGGACAAAAGATGCACTATCAGCAATTGCATAATTACAATGGTAGTTTTAACAAATACTATACCACTGCATAAGTCAAGTAACCACATAGTATTGGTGTAGTCAATTCAATCAAAACGTAACCTACCAGAGATGGGTATGCACAAGTGTATCCTCCAGCACCTTTTCAAGAGTGTGAGGGCTGAGGCAAGCTCACCTTACTTATACCCATAGAGCCGGGCACGTCATATCCGGTTAAAGGGAAGTATGCATGATTTTGATTTCTATGCGGCCGTAAATAGCGGGCCCCGTCCTAGTTAATAGGCAATAGGTCTGCAGTAAGTACAGATAGGTGATCGGTGTAGACTTCGCGGTGAAATAGAAGGTGGATGCGCATAGTGCGTTTCAAGGACGCATCTATGCGTTCCACTGGGCTTCCGGGTGTCGGAACTGACATCCGGGTTCTGGGGATGTTAGTCGCGCGCATCTATGCGTTCCACTGGGCTTCCGGGTGTCGGAACTGACATCCGGGTTCTGGGGATGTTAGTCGCGCGCATGTGTGGAGACGCGTCATGCGTTCCACAGGCGCGTCTCATGCGTGTCACTAGACTTCCGGGTGTCCAAGCGCTCATATCAATGAGTCAGAGCGGGTGAGATATCGGTATGGAGGCGTGTCATGCGTTCCATAGGCGCATGGATGCGTTCCAATTGACTTCCGGGCGTCTAAGCGCCTGTATATGGTGAACATATCGATAATTTAGAATATGTTACAAAAAAACGGTGGTAAATGTGATTTGCATGTGAGGGTGCATTGTGTTCTTATTAGGACCTAATGCACAAATAAGGTCTTGGTTTACGAAATTGATTGATCTGACTTTACAGAGTGACCTCCATTTTCAATATACAATAAATAAAGTTTCAGAATACACAAAGTGATATAAATTTGGAAAAATTCACATAATGTTATCCAGATAGATAGCATAGCAATGTGTTGCATACAGTATATATATATATATATATTTTTTTTTTTTTTTTTATTTATAATTTATACATTATGTAAGTATAATATAGTGAAATAGCAATCAGAATTCAAGTGACATTATGCAGTGGTTTGACAGACTAAATCATTTCAAATTGAAAATCTTCAAATAGCACTAGTCTAATGTTATCAAGTGCGGATTATTAAGAGAGACCAATAAGTGCTTAATGTGCAACTGTATCGCTAATAATGGTGGATAAAGAGGTGACCTATTGTCGAATAAGGTGACCCAAAGTCAAAAGAAAGAATGTATGGAAAACAATGGGGGGCTAGATAAGTTCAAGATCCCAGGAAGGAGACTATATCCACATTTTCGTTAAGCCCCTTTGGATGCAGGGTGTTGAGGGTATAGATCCAAAAAGTCTCTTGTTTAGAGAGTTTTAAATCTCGATCTCCCCCTCTAGGGTCGGCTGGAACCTGTTCCAGGATCGTAAACGAAAAGTTCTTCACCTCCACATTGGAGTGGTGTTTTTCTGTATAGTGACGTGATAAACTGTGAATTGATACTTTGTGCTTAATGTTGCGGATATGCTCCTGTATCCGAATTTTTGCCTGCCGTTTGGTTTTGCCGATATACATTGCTCCACAACCGCAGGTGATCCGGTATATCACATAGTTGGAGTTACAAGTAGTCGGAAGGTTGAGGGAATACTTTTTTCTTCCAGTTTCATATTTGAAGGTGGACTTCTCCATGAATTTGCAACACAGGCATTTGTTGCAGGGTGTGCAACGAACGGTTTTAGTCAAAAAGTGATTCTCTGTGGGATTTTTATGGACAGATTTCAGTTGACTGGGTGCAATAATACTCTTGAGATTTTTGGCCCGTCGGAAAATTAGATCCGGTTTCTGTGGTAGGTGTGGACCCAAGATGTTGTCCCTTAGTAGTATGTTCCAGTGTCTGTTCAAGATTTTTTTGATTTGGAAGTTCTCTTTATTAAATTGTGTAATGAATGAGCGTTTTTCAAATTTCTTAGTGGTGTTAGTTTCTGTTGGAGATAGGAAATCCTCCCGTAATTTGGAAGATGCTTTACTTCTTGCTTGATAGATCTTAGAAGAGTCGTATCCTCGCTGGATGAACCTGTTAGCTAACAATAGGGATTGGTTGTCATAGTCAGTTTTCAAACTGCAGTTTTTTCTAATGCGGCAAAACTGTGCGAATGGGATGCTGTCCTTCCACTGTGGCAGGTGACAGCTATCATACGGAATATAGCTGTTGCAATCAACTTCTTTAAAAAACGTTTTGGTGGTTACAATTTTTCCAGGAGAACCTTCCAGAACGAGATCTAGATAGTCGATGCTTTTCTGGTCAAATTTATGGGTGAATTTGAGGTTGAATTCATTAGTTTGGAGGCCATCAATAAATTCATTGATTGTTGAAGGGTCACCTTTCCACACTACAATGAGATCATCTATGTAGCGCTGGTAGAATAGAATGTTCTCACTGTACTTAGAATTGTAGATGTGCTGCTCTTCCCAGACACCCATAAAAAGATTTGCATACGATGGGGCGAATTTAGTCCCCATCGCAGTGCCGGTTGTTTGTAAATAGTATTTCTTGTTGAACTCAATGAACATACATATATGTGTGTATATATATATATACACATACACACATATATATATATATATATATATTTATATATATATATATTTCAGTACCTTATTTTTTTAACTCATTGCTGGGGTGGGAGGGGGGAAGCGCTGCGTGCGCTGAGGATCCGTGCTGCTGCTGCTGCCGGGGGACCTGGCGTGCTGCTGCCGGGGGACCTGCGGGAGCTGCCGGGTGAGTGCCGGGTGGGTGGGAGGGGGGTGCTGCTGATCGGTGGTGATCGGTGCTGCACCGATCACCACCGTTTTCTGTGTTACCGAGCGGCTTAGCCGCCGGTAACACAGGAAACGCTGAGATTGGCTGTTCAGATTTGAACAGCCAATCACAGCGATCGCCGACCGGGGGGGGCACCCCTGCCCCCCCTGGGCGGCGAGGGGGGATGTCTGCTGTCAGGGACAGCAGACATCTCCTAACTGTCACCGCGTCTATAGACGCAGTGACAGTTACAAGCCATGACGTACATGTACGTCAAATGTCGGGAAGGGGTTAAATCAAAATACTACAGATACATAGCTATTTAGAAAAATGCATCATAAATAATACTAATCATATTCCCATATAATGACTATGTTTCAAAGTGTACAGAACATACTATGGTATACATTTCTAAAATATAATTAAATGGGGTTCATTAACAGGCCAGTCCAAGAATAAAAAGTCTAGAATATGCACTTGTACCAAGACTTTATTGCAGCTATGGAGAAGCCAAAAAAAAGGCAGTAATAAAAATACATTGGGGGAAATTTACTGTGATGTTGCTATGGCCAACCAATCAGAATCTACTTCTTATTTATTTACCACCCTCTAGAAGATAGTAGACAGGATCTGATTGGTTGCCCATAGCAACATCACATGTGAAGTCAAATACATATCTTAATAAATTTCCTCCACCCCATTATGTTAATACAAAGGTTTGACCTGTAGCAACAGGCTCTCTACAAAGACGACACATATATGTATAGGAAAATACTGGACTTATACTACAGAATAACCATTAAATACACACATATATTTATTATTCAGTTTAATATTCAACTAAAGCAGAAGTAAAAAAACAACAACACAAAAATCAATTCAAATGCCAAACACTTGTTTTGAAACATATTAAAAATTAAGCTTTAAGTAATGAATCTTCCAAAACCCCTTAAGCATGTTTTAATGTAGCATCTACTGGGGGTTTCAATTGATGCTAAAGCGTTTTAATTACCTTTTTTTCTGTCTGGTTCATCTTTCTTGTTATGCTAGGCTTTGTTACACTATTGATCTGTACTGTTAATAGCTTTTTGTCTTGTGTCAGGATCTTCTAAAAGGCAAACAGCTTAAAAGCAAAAATTGGTTTTATATTTTTAAGATATTTCAAACTATAGCTACATTTTTTTATAAAGATGTTAACTATAATATAATTGAATATACATACCATTTTGATATTTAGATAATTGTTTAGAAGTTT
This sequence comes from Crinia signifera, assembly GCF_055691185.1. Classification (NCBI taxonomy): domain Eukaryota; kingdom Metazoa; phylum Chordata; class Amphibia; order Anura; family Myobatrachidae; genus Crinia; species Crinia signifera. Next base: position 286,781,384 of record NC_139218.1, read on the forward strand.
TTAACATTTAGGGTGAGGATTACTAAAGAGCCGTTTACCAAGCAGCATTGTAATTGACACTCTGATGTGCAGCTTGTAAACCCTGTGATTTGCTGATGCCAAACTGCACATTAAAGCGTATAGCTGCAAAGTCTTAAGCAGCAATCCTGATTTTTACACATGTATAGTGTCAAAGTCGAGTTGCATGAACACCACAATAGAATTGTATGGCCGCCATCTTGGTTCGCAGAGTTAAGTAAATGGAGTACAGGAACCAGGTGAACTAATAATGCAAACCCTGTGCGCAGCCATACTACTACACATAAATTCATATCCCACACTCGCAAATAATAAAATATAGATAAATGGTTTTAATTCACAACACATAGCTTAAATAGTAAAACACGATCTTTCTTTTACATATTTCACATCTGTGTGTTCCGCCTGTCATGCGCAGCGCTCAGGTTCTGGTTTAAAGTTCGCAATTTTTAACAGCCAAAAGTTATGGAACAATTACATATTTAATGGTCATTTCACCATGAGGACAGTGTGGCAGATCCGGATGTAGCTGGTTTACAGTGTTGATTTACGACCCCTATGACGATGCCTAAAGAACAAAGACAACAGAGGTGCATTCCCCTGCATTAATCCAAGAGAAGCGACAACTGATCTCCTGACCAATGGAGACCCTCACTGCCCCCTCTAACTGGACACTATAAGATTTAAAAAAAAAGTAACTATAAGAGGTTAAACAAAAACCTCAGGGCTCTCTCTGTGTATTTTTCCTTCTTCCTGGACTCCTGATCTCCTGACCAATGGAGACCCTCACTGCCCCCTCTAACTGGACACTATAAGATTTTTAAAAAAAAGTAACTATAAGAGGTTAAACAAAAACCTCAGGGCTCTCTCTGTGTATTTTTCCTTCTTCCTGGACTGTATTCTGGACAGAATATAGTGAGCTCGGACCGGGTTTAGCCAGCGCTATTGATAAGACGGTAACATTTGCATTCCTGTATGTGACTACTGTACTGTGGCTGATTGTAATTTTATATCTGTTGTTTTTCCCATGTTAGTTTAGAACCTGTTTTGTATTGTGTAGCAGTCTGTATACCTTGTTATCTGTTTCAATATCTCTGTAACCCCCTGTTGTCCGTTAGGGACTTTTAAAAGCGGCAATCATTTACACTTCAAAATCTAACTGGTTGCTGCTTTAAAAAACCTGTAGATTTCTTACCAAATCGCTCACATTCTGAATCTCTCAGCCATCAAATTAAATCCCACCCCACATGTGGTTTGAGGTAAAGTCTCTAAACCACAAAAATAAATGTGTCCTGTGCCACACTGTATTTAGAAGGAAAGAGAGGGAGCCTGACCAGTAGAATGTTTTGTAAGCTGATTCAGCATGTTTGACATCATGACATTGAGCCTCTAGATATCACAGGAGCTGAGATGCCCACCAAGATGGACTGGGAGCCTTAGAATGCAGCAGGAAGTAAGCATAGGCTGGGCTGGGGAGACATGGATCTGGCAGGGCTTGAAGAAGAAGTGACATGATGGAATGGAGCTGAAGACACAGGGCTGGGAAGAAACAGGGGGAAGTGCTGGAGAGACAGATAATGATGGGGTAGATAGACACAGGGGGGAGGGGGTAAAACGTTAACAGACTTAAGAGGAGGGAAAGTCTTCTCCTGCAGGGGCCACAGACCACAGTCTCCATCAGATTTCATCCTGCTGCTATTCCTAGCACCTTCTTTCCACTCGGGGGTTGTTGAACTGTATGACGATGGGTGCACACAAGCCCAGCAGTTACATGCAGATAAATTACAATTGCTGCTAATCATTGTGCCACAATTGAGCAAATTCAGTCTATGGAGGGAGAGGTTGAATGGAAAATGTGCCCCATCTTTAGTTTTTGTATGTTTCTGGGGTCCTGGGGTGACCCCTGGCCATTTAATTCTATTTTTTATGCCATCATTTCTAAATTCACACCAGTGTACTGTAGTAAAATGGATCTGTCATAAATCATAGCCAGTTTCAGGTATCAACATGTAATCATTATTGTATTTATTAATTATTATTATGATTAAGAATAACATTTTTATGGCATTGAAAACTACAGAAACCTTGCTTTAAAATGGACATTGCTGCAACAGGATTAATTTACAATACTATATTAATTACTTTATTCCTGAACCGTTATAGTTTGTTTGGATGATAGGGACAGCACAATAATTTGGGCTCATTAAGAAATTCTGCCCTAGGCATATATGCACATAATCTATTTATGTTCCCAGTCTTCAGCTGCTACTACTGCAAAATGTAAAAAGGAAAGATTGAATATAAATTTGGCTTCAATTAACAACTGCTTCTCACAGATCATAGGCTTATCATGATGGGAAATTAACATTTAACTATGTTATTAATAATAATTATAATAATAATAATTATTATTATTATTATTATTATTATTATACACATTCAACAGAGCTGCACCATTCATAAAGTAGCTACTCACTCATCCCCCCATTCTGGGACATACAGTAAGTTTCTGCTGCTGTGATTTTTCCTGGTGCAAGAGGATCCTCTGGCTTACTGGCTGTATCTGGTGTGGATTGTAATTCCACTGACCGTCAAGACTTTGTTTAGTGTACTGGTGGCCTTCAAAACCGACCTCACCCAGGATCTAACTGCAGCTATCTAGAGGGTTAAGGCTGAGATTTCTACTACTGTGGACTGCACTGATAACCTATAATGCAAAAGGGAGGAACTAGTGGCTTCACTTAATGATCTCATATATGCTCATCACCAACAATCTGAAGTGGCAGCTTTTGATAAAAATTGCTGAGGTAAGATTGCTCACAGAGGAATAACATCAAGATCCAAGGTATTCCTGACTCTGGCTCACTCAGAACTCTCAGTCTACCTATTTCACATGTTGCTACAACCGTTAATGAAATAGAATTTCTGATAGATCAGCTTCATTGACTCCCTAGACCCCTTTTGGTCACTTCTTTCCCTAGAGATACCCTTCTCTGAATCTTCTTATTTACAATCAAAGAGGTCTGCAAGTGACTCTGATATCCTTTGAGGTTTACAGCTTTTTCTGCATTTCTCAGCACTGTCTCTAAATGGAGACTGGTGGCTCATATCATGACAGCCCTTGGTCCTCAAGGTATGTAAGACCAGTGGGTATTCCTGGTGAAGATGCTCATCAATTCTGATGGCTTTTCATATGTTGTATTGTCTTTGGATGACAGAGTTGAGCTGCTGTCTGATTAGGACATTTAAACTAAGTTGCGGGTTATTGGTAAATTAATTCCTAATATAATTTTTTTCTCAATGGTATGCCTGTGACCTACAGAGCTTTGGGGACTTATTAGATGGCACTGCTCTGATGTTTCATCTGCAGGAATTCTATTCCCTTCTCCATTCGGATCTATTTTATTTGTTTTAAATTCAACACTGATTTAAAGTTTTTCTCTTTTTCTGCTGTAACTACCGGCATATCAGCATTTAGTTTGAAGAGTGATCATTCCTTTTGGTATAGTATTTTATTGGAATAATTACCAATTACTAAATCAAATGTTTAATCGCGGTGGGAGGCTCACCTAGATATCTTACTTTCTGATACCCAGTGGGAGAAGATTAATATTCATTATGCAATGCAGTATGTACTGATGTTTGAACCACTCCAAAATGCATATCAAGCTATTGCGTAGACTGTATTTAACATCCCAGAGATTACATAAATGTTTTGGCCTTTTTGTTTAAAGTATTGCTACGACATTGTAAGGAGGTGGGTCATATTTACCATGTCGTGGTCATATGTACCATGTCTTTTGGTCCTGCCCTGCTCTACACAGTTTTTGGAAAGAAGTTTTAATATTAATAATGTGTTACATTTCTCTCTTATCCCCACCCCTCTTTGATCTTTGTTACATACATTCCACAATGTGGTTGGAACTCACCAAAGGTATGCTCTTGGCCACATTTGTTTAACGATCCATGCTTCTCTTGCTCAATTTTACTATGGTAACTCAGGAGCAGATTTATTAAGCTCGGTGAAGTGATACATTGTCTGGTTTTTATCACAGGCCAATCAGCTACTAACTGTGAAGTTACAGGCTTGGTTTAAAAAATGACAGGTAGGAGCTTTTTGGCCGGTGATAAAAAAACAGACACTTTATCACATCACCGAGCTTAATACATCTGCCCCTGAATTCTTGACATACAGTGCTCTTCTTTAGCTTCATCTCCAATTATGAAATAGGATGCATGTCATACAATCCAATTTCTATGAGGCCCAATTTCCATCTCATGCAGCTAAATTTAGGTCTCTCCAATTTAGCTTAAAGGAAGCTTACCCCCCCCCCCCCTGATGTTTTCAAACGTTTTTGCTAACACTTTATTTTCTGGTTTATCTGTCTTGCTATTGCTGAAGTTAATTTGTATCTAGTGGTTATGTGTTGCATTATTGGATTGTTTTTTCTTTTTCTGTTTTCTTTCCCCCTCCTATTTTCCTTTCTGTATTCCTTCTCATATTTTTTTTCTCAATAAAAATTACTGATGTAAAAAAATGTAGATTAAATTTTGCTAAACAAAAGGATTCCGATTTATTTATTTTTACTCTCCAAATGTTTATTCAATGTAGGATTTAACAGTTTATTGACACATTAACATAAAACTAGAAAAATTAGGGTGTTCTTAATCTTATGACCAATATAGATAAGGTATGGAAAAATATAGATACAAATTAATGTACAGAATAAGGACTTCTATTGTATCCATAATTTATTATTTTACTGATACATGGTACAATTTTGAGCTATTTATGTGCCCACAAAATTACAAAATTGCCTATAAACAAACATGTCAAAACATGCTTCCACTGTAATCTAACTGCTAAAATCTTTATGTATTAGTAGTATGGCTTGCATGTATGTGCACATTATGAAAATGTTGCCTAAAAGCATTTGTTGTCCTTTAAGCTGTGGATGGTCTGTTCCTTGTGACTACAATTAAATTAATTTACGATTTCAAGCTCAAATTATATTTACAACTCAAGAAAACATTTAATCATGAAGTGGTTCAGGAATCTGTGTTTACATTTACAATGAAAACCTCATAAACCCTTAAACTGAATTACCAAAAAATAACATACTAGTTATACAGTATCTATAATAAATACCACACAATAATGAATTTACTGGTAACAGTAATATAAAATGACATTCTCCAAAAAAAAAAAAAGATTTACTATTTTACATTATATTAAAATACTGCAATAGCTCTGAAAATAACGGAGATCAAAAATAATATTTTTTAAATCAAATTAGTAAATTATGTCATCATGACTGCAAGGCTCATTAAGGTTTTGAGCTCCAGAATAAACAATTTGTAGAAAATACATTGTAATAAACGGAGGTTGTGTAGTAAAGCATAATTTGTATCTTTAATTCAAATTGAATGTCAAATATTGTAAGAATAAATGGCTTGAAATAAAATATAAAAAACATATCTAATGAAACACACATTTTATAATTTGTATAATTAGGTACAAAATTAGCAAACATTAACAAGATACTTGGAGTGTCAGAATGTTATTTAATTGTGCCATTAATGACTTAAAGTTTTGAATTGCAATACTAGATTGTAATAATCCTGTGGCGCTTCAGTGCTGGCCATATAGTGCAGTGAGAACCTCTTTGCACATATACACATACATGGTGTGATGTTTTTCATTTACAGATGTAGTCATGCTCATTGTGGCTACCTCGCAGCTTCAGTTGCCCATTTACCATGCCTAGTTGCACCCGTGACTCAGGCTGCCAGGCTCCTTTCTAACATATTTTTACTGGGTCACAGGTGCGACTATTACGCACTCACATGCTGGCATACACACATGTTACATTGTGCATGTCGCATCAGTGACATAACCGGGCCATGATGTACATGGCTAATTCTGTATGTGCTCGCTTTTTCCCTTGAGGAGTGCTGTGTGCATGAGGCCAGAGGCGTACCTATATATTCGTAGGCCCCATAGCAAAAGTTTGTAAGGGCCCCCTATTTAGCAACAGGTGGTGAGAAATGTATGTAAGATGGGCCCCCTTCAGCACTGGGCCCCATAGCAGCTGCACCCCTTGCACCTATGGTAGTTAAGCCCTTGCATGAGGCTTAATGGAGCAACCTGGACTCAGCATAAGGCATTACAATTCTAAACCTGCCACCAGACTGTGATATTAGCCAATTGGAGTCTGGGGATGGGCTTAAAAAAGTAAGATGCCTAATGCTGTGTCCTGGGTTCTGCTCAGCGCCTAATGCACACAGTGCTGCCAGTAAACAGCCAGTACATATAAACATATATGGCCTGATCTATGTAATCTATGTGTTAAGCACTTCCCCCTGAAAAAAAATCATATTTGCAAACATGCTCAAAAATGATTTAAACTTAGAGAAAATAATTGTTTCACATAGATTCCTCATCAGTCGAGGGTTTGCATGCATTTCGATTTGAAATGAGTGTGCCCGCAATTATGATGTCTGTTAGAGGGAACAAATTAGCTGAACTCCTTTGTGTGTGTTTGAAAATTGTCCTGTTTGCTTTAACAGCTCTCCAGAAACATGGTTGGAGTTTCAGAGCCTCTATCAGCAGGCTGAAAGGACCCAGGGCAAGAAACTGAGCAGTAGAGGCCGCAGTGGCTTGTAGTCAAGGTAGCTTTGAAAAGCATCACAGACATGCCAAATGTCTTGGGTGCTACTGACAACACACATTGGGCTGAGACCATGAGCCATGGCGTATGTTTATTTTAATGGTCCCGAAGGCCATTCTACCAAGGTTCAGGTGGTTTGTGATGCAAAACTTGAAATGACGAGTGTTGTGGTCGGCTATTCTAGCTCATGACATGATGCCATTATCCTAAGCCAGTTATCCTTTCAGAAAAAAAATTGACAATGGGCTAATACCAGAGCAGATGTTATATGTTTGACCACAGTCAATGTTATATGTAGCAATCTAGGTGATTCTATTACTTCTTGCTGCTGACTCCATTGTCTGTATTCCCCTGCTGTGAATAATTATATTGATAGTGATAGAAAATTATTTTTATCTAATAACTAGGTTCTTGTTTTGATTGTTTTGATTGCCACCAGGTGGCAAGTGTAGGTGGCACAGTAATCTGTTAGCCTCCTGCAAGCTACACCTTCACCAATAACCGCCGCCTTTCCTCTGTGGATTAGGTTCACCAATTACCGGGATGCTACCTGGTCTTCCATGGACAAGGCTGCAATTGGAGTACAGCAGGGACACAAAGGTAGGACCAGACATACAAAACAAATAAGGAACTAAAGCTCACTTCCGTCTACAACTGGCACGGGACCACTGTGGCAAATGGCACACACTGGTACCACCTTGACTGAGATGTAGTAACTGAGCACTGGGTAGTGAACCGCCTTGGCTAAGGTGTTTGTGAACCAGTCGCAGGTAGCGTCTATGGGGTGTATTCAATGCGGCCGTCGAGGGGGTTAAACGGCGGGGATCGAAGAAAACAAGCCATCCTCGTTGTTTAACCCCAGCCGCTCACCCTATTCAACGTTACGGGGGAATTCCCCCAAACAGCGAGGCTCGCAGCTAATGCAGGGAGCCCACAGAATTTATCCATGAGCCTCACTGTTTTAGTGGCCACATATGCAGTTTCCCCCTCGCTCCAAAAAACCTAGCGAGGGGGAAGCAGTGTGTACAGGGGGTCAGCATTGCTCGCTGTCACAAACAGAGGCAGGATATGCACAATTACAATAACTTTACACCAAGTAATATAGAGGTCATTCCGATCAGCTACTTCCACTACCACTGTGACAATTGGTTTAAAATGACCCATTAAATTTGTATTTTTCACTATATGAAATAAAACATTAATCAATATAATCCATTTTGCATAGTAACAATTGGTCAATGTAGTGCTAATGCGCAGGTTCTCATAATTTTTTTTAAAAACCATACATGTTAACATTAGATATAAATTACATAACTGTCATACACTTGTGTGGTTAGCAGGGATAGCTTTTAAATACGATATATGATAAAAAAGTATAGTTTGCCAATAGCTTAGGCCAGCTGGCCAGGAGGAGTGGTAGGGGCTTGTAGGGGTGTGGAAGGTTACCCACAGGAAAACCAATACACTACAATATTATTACCTAATTCACACAAGTTAGTTGCTGTGAAGCTTTTTCAAACTCTACAAGACATTGCAAAGGAAATACAACAGCAATAATGACTACTTGAATTAAAGTATATCCCACACTCATCATAGTCTGAATACAAAGCTTCATATGGTAAAACTCTGCATAGACGGCAATCATACCGCCTTGCCAAATCTTGTTCTTTCTTACTGCAGGCAGCCTGACATCCATAAATTTGTGATTTTCCATGGCACCAGTTACCAAGGCAATATTTTCTGAGGAGAACTAAGTGTCCTGGCCTGTCTTTGTCTTCTTCTCTAGCTGGGCTGCTCATCATTATCCCCACTGCCCCCCCCCCAAAAAAAACTCCACTCCTACACTAACAATACTACCCCCCCCCACACACACACACACAATGACAGAACTTACAGTAAATAAAATCAAAGGAGACAAACAACGTAGATAAAAATATAGACAATAAGGACATCTTACACCCACAATACAGAAATCAGCAATAAGCTCCAAGGCCAACACCACAACACTGTTCCCAGTGTCGTAAGTTCGTCCCAGAGGCAAGGTATATATTTTGATTCCCCTCGCCCCCACAAAATCTTATAAAATATAATATATTTCTCAACAGAAAATATATTCATATAAATGACAGACAGCAACAGCCTCAACTATGGGGACAGGGTTTCCCCTGAGAAAACCGGTTGGCATGAGCACCAATTATAGATATGCCACTGCATCTTTTGCTGATTTTTGCCATTGCAACCTTACAAAACTCCCATTACACATATTAAAAGTACATTACTTTTTAATTTCTTACTTTCTGGATCAACTTTATCTCTGTTTGATGGTTACATTGCTGTTCCTTTCTTTTACTTCTTGCATTATTTCTAACTTTATTAGTAATAAGATGACAGTAACAATACTCAGTTTCCTACGAATATGATAAACAGAGGCAACAATTCATTCTTGAAATGAACAATGAAAATACAAAGCAATGTCAAGAAAATGAAAGAATTCAGAGCTGAACTTTTATGCATGATATAAAACAAGAGTTATTGTTAAACATGAAAAGATAAGCTGTATAGAAGAAGCTGGAAAAAATCAATAAAAGCTTCTTGGGTAGGTTAGGGTAATTGGAGATTGAGAAAAAAATGTTTTATTTCGTGAATGAGATATTAAATGTTCTGCAGTTTCATAGGGGACTCATAAAAGCTAAAACATACTGTGTGTAATGTTTTTTTCCAGGAACCTTGTCATAGGTGAACTAATGTATATGTAGTTACATTAGTTTCAATCTATAGGGGGGAAAAATAAGTAATTGGTGGTAATTTATGTTGGAGCAGAGCAGCTTACAAGTCATTGGCCCTTATTTTGGTTCACTCTTTCTGACAAAATCCTTCTTAGATGGACAAAACCATGTGCATTGCAGGGGAGCATATGCAAAATGTGCAGAGAGAATTAGATTTGGGTGGGGTTTTACTTCAAAGTGAGATCTATATTGCAGTGTAAAAATAAAGCAGCCAGTATTTTCCCTGCACAGAAACAAAATTACTCACCCAAATCTAATTCTCTCTGCACATGTTACATCTGCCCCCCTGCAGTGAACATGGTTTTGTCCATCTAAGAAGGATTTTATCAGAAAGAGTGAACCAAAATAAGGCCCATTGTCTTTTCTTTTTTATGACAGTATCTTTCTGCTATTAGGACAGTGCAACTGTCAGACTTTGTGCACCAAATTGGCATTTTGTGCAAAGATGAACAAAATGACTATTTAATGCAGATTAGGGCATTTCATCTGTATAACAAATTACCTCTATTTATCACCCAGCCACAGTACAAAAATGAGATTGTGATTGAAATCCTACAACATTTCATTATGAATATATTCCCAGTACTTGTTTAGTTTCACTGCGGCAGCATGGCCGCGCACTACTTCCGGGTTGCGTTTGCCACACTTTGTAAAAGAAACTCCATGCCAACGTGGATAGTTCATACCCCCACTATCCACATTGGCATGGAGTTGATTTTAGATAGTGTGGCGAGCCCGCAGCATGGGCGAGCGCATCAAGCCCCGCAAGGGGACACAGATCCGGAAGTAGCGCTCGGCCATGCTGCCGCCGTGAAACTAAACAAGTACCATATTCCCTTTATGCACACTAGTGAAACACCTTTGTATAGAGTAAAAACAATGTCAGCTAAGAACCCCTAAGCCCAAGTTTTTAACAGTCCCCTACAAGGTCCATGTTTGGGGGCTTGGCAATTATGTCATTACCATGGTGCCTCACCCACCATCACTGTACTGATGCTATATTTTGAGATATTAGGGAACTATGCAATAACACAAGCTGTGTTTTTCCTGCGATATGGCCAATGTAAGCCAATAACTGTAATATATTGCAACCAAATCCACAAACATGACATTCAGTATAAAAGATAACATATTGCCTATTTATGTTTCAGAGTAAATACTACCTTTAGTGAATGTGATGCAAGCTGTTTGTTTGAGAAAATCAGATTAGAATAAAACAGAAGATTACTTTTAAAATGGTGCCGTGCAAATGCTATCTGGTGTTGTCTTGTATCTATTGTACACTAGTCGAAATGCACCGTTTTTAACTAGTGGTGCATGTAGAAATTTCTTATTTGTGATACTGGCCATGTGTCATGAGGGGGCGCACCACACCGCAATGCCTATTACATATTATGCCACACACCATAATACCCATTACTCATTATTCCACGCACTTTAATGCCCATTACACATTATGCCACACACCAAAATGCCTATTACATATTATGGCAGACACCATAATACCCATTACACATTATGCCACACACCAAAATGCCTATTACAAATTATGCTACACACCATAATACCCATTACACATTATACCACCCACCATAATTTCCATTACACATTATGCCACACACCAAATGCCTATTACATATTGGGGGTGATTCTGGTTCATTCGGTCTCCTGTGAATTTGCAACGGGGTCCGATTTTAATGGTCTGGTCATGCACATAATTTGCAGGTCTTCAATGTGGGCACTTTTGGAGACTTGCATAGTCTCCAAGGTGCTAGCAGAGGGGAGGGGTGAAGGAGGTGGGCAGGGGGGCGTTTGCAGGTGAACACCCTGCATTTTCATGAAAAGAAAAAAGATGGAACACTGCTGTACTGAATAATCAAAATATTTATTAAAATTTTTATAATATCATGGCCAACAATAAGACAGACAAGACTCACAAACATTCAATAATAAAAAATATATTATTCTCCACAACTCATTTAGTATGGCTTTACTTTAGGAGGAAGCTGCTGAAGTGATAAAAGGCGGAGAAACGCGTAGAGGACACGGGGCACGGCTAGTTGCGCATGAGACAGGACCATATGAGTTCTCTCTGACAAGACCGCAAACTAGGACTGCACCAGCGCTCGGAGATTATCACTGGAGACTGGTAGCCGGATCCACTCTGTTATATTTGGATGCACTTAAGTATCAAACATGCTGGAAAGTTGCACATCACCTTGAATAGGAAATACTAACTTGTGATATTTACAAACTAACAATACTAATTGACTATAACAGGAGAATCCGTTCTAATTATGCATGCACTCACTAACTGCTAAAGCCACACTAAATGAGTTGTGGAGAATAATATATTTGTTATTATTGAATGTTTGGTTGTCTTATTGTTGGCCACGATATTCTAAATATTTTAATAAATATTTTGATTATTCAGTACAGCTCTGTTCCATCTTTTTTATTTTTTGCTTGGTTGGGTTAAGAAGGGGTTTGGTAATGCCCCTCTTGGAAACAGCTGCAGTACAGAATATTATACAATCAGCGCTCAGTATCATAGTATTTTTTGGTTTGATTTCCATGAAAAGGCTGGGTGCGCTCAGGAAAATGCTGGGCGTCCACTTCCGAACAGGGGTGGCCACCTGTCTTCCGGGGGAAGGCAGCTGACTTCACCGGATGTCTGATGCCCATCCTGTTCTCGGAGCAGGGTGCCGCTAATCTAAGTCAGCAGAGACTGACTTTTTGAGCGCAAACAGAAATCATTCGATGGACCGTGAGCATCAAATGATTTGGGGCCTCCAAGCAAGGCTGTGAATGGATGTTTATGCAAAACATCCATTCGCAGCGCTGCGGGGATATTCGCCGTGCAGTGGAGGGTGGGCTTTCGGCTGGCCAGCGGGCGGCGTTACATGGCTCGCAAAGCAGCAAACTACCACTGCTTTGCAAGCCAACCAGAATCAGGGCCATTATTCCACATACCTTAATGACTATTACATATTATGCCATACCCCTTAACGACTAGAGCATATTATACCACACACTGTAATGCATATTACATCTCATGCTACACAATGTTATGCCTATGACATAGTTTGACGCACACTGTAATGCTTATTACCTATTATGCCACACACAATTTTATGTCCAACACAAAAAAATGCCCTCTCAGGTAGGAGAAACAGGGGCGCATTTTATAATCCAATGTGATGTATTGCAATGCAGAGGGATAGGTCACCTGCAATAGGTCGACACGGCTAAGGTCGACATGTCGGAAGGTCGACACAAGCATTAGATCGACAATGGCAAGGTCGACAGTCAAAAGCTCGATTTGATTTTTTTTGGTGTTTTTTTGTCCCGAAAGTTGACATAGTTGTCATGGACACTGCCTAAGTGTACCGCGTCTTCTCACATGGCTCGCTACACTCACCATGCTGCGGGTGCTTTGCTGTGCTCAGCACACTATTGTATTCTCCCACCATGCCGTAGTGGGTGGTAGGGTATGAACAGGGCAGCCAAGAGGAATGCCGGGCCCCGGTAAAATTAGGGAGGTGTGGCCTAAGTGTGGGAGGTGTGGCCACCTTCCACGCTTAGGGAAGACCCCCAAAATCGAAATGTTTAGAGTGGAGAGAAAGGAAACTTTAAAAACTCTAAACTCAGCAGCAGCAGCAGCACACACCTACAGCATGTGCAGTGCTGACAGCAGGCTCAGCATGAGCTCTCACACTCAGTGAGACATTCCTGCTGAGCCTGCTGTCAGCACTGCACATACTGTAGTGTGAGCTGCTGTTGTTGCCCGGGAGGGGTCAGACCAGGGCCCCTTCCGGGCCCCTCCAGCAAGCTCGGGCCCGGGGAATTAGTACCCGCTCCCCCTCCTCTTGGCTGCCCTGGGTAGGAAATACCACCTGTCGGCATAAGCCGGCTCAAAAAAATGTTAAAAACCCATGTCTACCTTTTGACTGTTGACCTAATGATTGTGTCGACCTTCTACCCCTGTCAACCTTACCCATGTCGATCTAAGCCCGGTCGACCTTCAGTGGCCAGTCGATCAGTGTTATGTCGATCTTCATAGGTCAACCTAGTGACCTATCCCTCTGCAGTGTGATGTATCCAGAAAGAGTATTACTAGGCTCACTTCGAGCCGTGTAATAAAGATTCAGACACACAAAGGGGAGTATTCAATGATTTTTTTCTCCATGTGCAGTGAATCCTATTTAGGATTCGCTGCACATTTACAGGGTTCCGGAGGGCTGCAGCATTCGCTACAAGCACATGAATAAAAATAGCATGCCCCTTCACAGAAAAAAAAATCTGATTTTTTGACACCCTAAAAAAATAAAAACCCTTTATTTTAAAAGATCACATTCCAGTTCACCTAAAAAAGATGACAAATGCAAAACGATGAAACATGGCGAAAATCACTGGAGAAAGCAGTTCTCAATTTGAGCATTGAATTCACTCGAATGCGAATTTGACTGAAAACCCCATTGAAAACCACCGGCGAATTGAGGCGAATTGCACACGGCGAATCGACAGATATTTGCTGTTGAATAAGGCGAATTGTTTTTTAATGAGAGAAAATTCGCCGTTACACCAGCGAATTGCCAGATTCGCTGTAAAATACAGCGAATATGAGGCATTGAATACTGGCCAAAGTGACACATTGAATAAAGACAGGTCTAATGTTCATCATTCTCATAAATTAAGACATAAATCAAGTTATATCTAACAGCTATTTTAGAAAAAATTGTAATAGGGCTTGGCAGACAAATAGACGCACTTTTTAAATTTTGTTGTTTAAAATGAATTCTAAGCAGTGGTTTTGTATGCAGTTTCAATGCAACATATGTGAAGTGTTTGTCAGAGGTAAACCACCAGATTTGCTATCATTTAAAGCAGGGATGGGGAACCTTTGGCCCTTTAGCTGTTGTTGAACTACGCAACCCAGAATGCCCTGCAACATTTTTAGCATGGCTAAACAGCAAATCTGTAGCAGGGCATGCTGGGATTTGTAGTTCAACAACAGCTGGAGGGCCAAAAGTTCTGCATCCCTGATTTAAAGGCTGAAAACAACAAATATATTTAATGTGTGGTCAGGTGGTTTATAGCAAAGTGAATTCAGTTTGGCCAAATTCACAGACAGGGCCCGATTACTTATTAAATATAAAAAGCACAAATAGACACCATATAATTTTCTTTTTTCTTTCTTTATTTATATACCCTGATTACAAGGGAAAGTATATGTTGTTGGATACATTCCTAAAAAGTAAAGACACATGAAGTCCATTACCACATTTAAATATATACTCTTCTCCACCTCCCTCTACTTGATCAAAATTCATCCCATGAACTTGAATAATAATGACACACGAGATAACAACTATGAGAAACCTAAAATAAAGATTATATATTTGTATAGACATTCCAAATGAGGATGAATAAAACAAGAATCTGCGAAAGCCGGACCCTGACATAGGACAACATACATTATATGTATATGACAATGATCTATAGAGAATGTAAAAGAACATAATGCTATTTGCTGTTTGGTACTGGAACCGTTATAAACTTTAAAGTGTAAATCTTTAACGACAAATACTGATCATACAGATTCCGGGGTGGGGGCAGCATAACAATATATCTCAAAACTTCCGGGTACGAAGTATAAGGCTCCGTGATTGGTTCTCAGAAAGCAGATGGTATGTCATGTGACCGATGACACGTATCACATGGACGGAAGAAACTACCAGATGACGCGGCACGCAGCGCACGTGACTCACGACGCCAATAACATGATGTGAGGCGGAGATCACGTGGTCGCGCACATCGATCGCGCAAAACGCAAGATGCGGTCACGTGACACGGAATACCGGTCACGTGACGTCAGGACGCAGGCCGTGTGACGCGGGACGCCGGTCACATGACCCGCTAGAACCAATAGATATTCATGTAAGATCACTTCTGCTCAAATAAGAAAGCTGGTCCAAGATAGGACCAAATGAACATGTGACCTCAAAACGAGCCTCTCATTGGCCACATGAATGTCAATAAATAGCAGTCAGTCAGGACATACAGGTTGGCCTTGATAAAGCTGTTTTGAGACAGTGAAACGCATGTGTTGGCACAGGCCAATACCAGAATGTTGTGTTGACTTGCAATTGAAATGTTAAATTAATTGACTAAAATTGATATTGGTGTTGCACAGTGTATTCCCAGTGAGGTTAAGGTCCAAAGGGACTTAGTTTGGAGAGAACCCAGCGGTGGGTCTCTGAAACCAATTTTTCCCTGACCCTGACAAATATTGACCCCACATGTTGGCATTATAAGCCAAACCCTTTGCCTGCCAATACCAAAACATAGGAGGCAATATACATGTACATATGTGTTAATTAGCCAACAAAATGGCACTGAATAAACCACTAAAATAATTGACATATGTCACATGATAGTTTTCTGACTCAATATATTTCTTTGTGGATCAGTGAACCATTTGTTTTCGGTGTGATGTGTACTCCAATTACTGCACATCGCACTAAGTAAAGGGATAGAACACTTGTGCAACCTATCCGATCAAGTTATAGACGCATACATTTTCTGGATTGGCCTATGTGTATTTTTTAAACACACCACTTTTCTTTTCTTTCTAAAAACACATTAAATGTTTATGTCTCTGTATGTGATTTTACCTCTATTCTTTCACTGTTGATCTAGTTCCTGCATTGAAAAAACAGGAAATTTTTAGAAATAACCTAATAAAAGTTATATCTTAAAAGTAAACTATTAGTGCGTTCCCCTCCAAACAGACCCTTTCCTTCTCTTTTTGAAAAAATGTATACCATTGACTGTGAGGAACAGCACCCCCAGTGTATATATACATAAAAATTGGGGTTCTCTATAAAACCTTTGAAAATAATATTTATTGGTGTGCAGGTGGGCTACCAGCTCCCTAGTGGGGCAACAAAATACAGTACAAACTCTGTTAAACTCAGTTTCCCAGCTCGCCTAGCACCCTTAAGAGGGATATTCTCCCCTAAACAAGCAAATATCAACTATAATTCACTGAAAATTGTCAACAACCTGTATTCCAGAATACTGGCTAACTAATTCGAAATTAATCAATATTAAACTGGACTAACGTCATGTCTCAATTCAATCTAACCAAAGATCTAGCAGATAGACGAGACAAATTAAGGAATGACATCGATTCCCTGTTCTCCAATAAAGAGAATCCAATGGATACCCTAACGGGGGGATGGTCAGATGATTTATTTGCCCTGAAGACAGCTCTTATGAGACAGAGTAAAACATCATGGAACAGGAGCACATTTGACAGTTATCTAAAAAATCATCTGATTCCAAGAGGTCTCAGACCTAAATTATTCCCTGCATTCGAATTAGCAAACGGGGAACTTAAAAAAGAATGGGAGACAGTACTAACCAACTGTTCAAGAGATTTAATTAAAATCTTGATAAAACACGATGAGATCATTTTGTCCCAGATATCACAAGAAATTAACGAACTAGGAGAAAAGCTTAAAAGCTTCGAGAATAATGAAGCATTCCTCCAACGATATGAAAAATATCGCAAAGAAATAGAAAATTTTGAGAACGAAATTATTGAACGTAAGCGTAGGAAGTTCCAGAGGGACAAAACCGACTACTCTCTCAATCGAGTATTTAAATGGAATACTAGACCCCAGCAACAAAGAAGAAATCCGAATGTGTCCATTTCAAGTACATCAGAGATGGATTCTTCTGATGGAGACAACTCAGATAACCAATCATTACGTAGAAATTATAGGAAGGTTTTTTTAGGACGAAACCAGAAGGAGACCAGACCAGATTATGGAGAAAGATCAGGAGGGGGAAGGGGAGGACGAAGAAGAAAACGAGAATCCCCAGATCACCAGGAGGATCAGAGGGAGAGGGGGAGATATCGGGAACAGAGGTACCTGTAAGTGCATCTGATACAGAAGAATCTGACTCTCTGCGTATCATCAATTTAACAGAGAGAACACTGACCAGAGACCAAGAAAATATCCTGAGCAGAGGATTGTCCTTTTCCCCAGCATCAGATTTTGATCGCTTTGAATGCGAAAAAGATTTACATTTATTTACCAGGAAAATACTCCTGAAAAAATTCTTTTTGAAAAAACCAGACTTTTCTGGAACAGATGCAATAAGTAGGGGAAATGTGACCCTTGATGCACAAGATCAGATGGCATTACAGATACTACAGGATTTAGAAAATGATAGGGTTGAAACTGAAACGATTGCAACCACAATTCCCGATACTATCAAAATAAAAAGAAAATCGACCTTCTTCCCTGATAGTCAGATATGTCCTGCTGTACAAATCTACCAGGAACTGGTATCCAAAGACTTGGACGATCTTTTAAAAAGGAAAAAAGGATTCAAGGATAACATCAATAAACAAGAAAGAACAGCACTATCAGAAATTGCCAAATGGAGCGACGTGATAGTAAAGCCTTCAGATAAAGGCGGCAACATAGTCTTATGGCCGAGGACTATGTACCTTGATGAATTAAACAAACAACTAAATGATATAAAATGCTACAGAAAATTAATATTTAATCCAAGTAACCAGTTCACTATACAATACAACAAGATGGTACAGACTGCATATAACAACAACATCATCTCCAAGAGTGATTTCAACTTCCTAAAAACAGAAAAACCCAAAACCCCGACACTGTACCTTCTCCCGAAAGTTCACAAGAACGAAAAGAAACCTCCGGGGAGACCGATTTTATCGGGAATAGGCAGTTTGACAGAGAGAGCTAGCACGTATGTCGACCAACATTTAAGAGGGCATGTAACAACTTTGCCCTCATATGTTCGGGACACTACTGATGTTTTGGTCAAACTGCAAAATGTTACAGTCAACCCTGGAGTATGGCTGGTCTCATGTGATGTGGAGAGCCTGTACACCAGCATCGATCACAAGATGGGTGTACAGGCTGCTCGTTATTTTCTGAATATGGGAACACATTCGGATTTCAATGAATTTATCATTGAATTATTGGAATTCATACTGACTAAAAACTTCTTTGTATGCCAGGAATCCCACTACCTCCAGGTTAGAGGTACAGCAATGGGGACAGCATGTGCCCCAACATATGCTAACCTCTACCTGGGGTGGTGGGAAAAAGAAGTGGTATTCCATGAGACGATGGAAAAGTTTACAGAAAACATCTTAATGTATTTCCGATATATTGACGATATTCTCCTTCTCTGGGAGGGTAACCAGAGACATTTAAAAGAATTTTTGTCGATCCTGAATGAAAACCAATTGAACTTGAAACTCACCTCAGAAATGAGTCAAACAGAGATAAACTTCCTAGATTTAAAGATCAAAATCAATGAGGAAGGAACAATCTCTACGGATCTATATCGGAAGAAAACAGCGACAAATAGCATCCTCCACTCTGAGAGCTCACATTTACCCTCCACCATCAGAGCAATTCCGAAAGGAGAGCTAATGAGGATAAAGAGAAACGTCTCAGATCCCGAAATTTTCCAGATACGAGAACAGGAACTTCAAACCCGGTTTAAAAAGAGAGGATACAGCAACAGACTTGTGAAAAAAGCGAAGAAGCAAGTTGAAGATATCCCTCGTGAGACTCTGTTAAAATCAAAAGTCAGAGATAACACCGAATCCATACGATTTGTTGGTACTTTTAACGTACATTGGAGAGAAATTGACCGGATTCTCCAAAGACACTGGGAGGTGTTAAAAGCGGACAGAGACCTCAACAGTATTTTACCATCTAGAATACAAACCAGTTGGAGAAGATCTCGAAATATTAAAGACTGCCTAGTCCAGAGCCACCTCTCAAGAATCTGTGAACCCAAACAAAGTAGAAAAGGATCAAAAAGCTGCGGTCACTGTAAAGCATGCAGATACATGATCCCGAAAGAAGAATTTCTTGACAAGAACTTAAAAAAGTGGAAGATACAGAGCCTAATAACTTGTACCACAGTGGGCACAGTTTACCATCTAGAATGTCCCTGTGGCAAAGTATATGTGGGAAAACAGCTAGGCCCCTCAAAATCCGTGTGTTGGAACATGTGGGCACTATTCGTAATGCCCACACAGATTCTCTAAAATTCAAAACCCTAACCACGGTAGCCAAACACTTCTTAAGAAACCACAATGGCAATCCTAGTGGTCTTAAAGTCTTTGGGATCAGACATATACAACTAGGAATACGAGGCGGAGACTTGGACAAGCAGCTCCTGCAATTCGAGACGAAAATGATCTTCTTACTAGACAGCCTCTTTCCAAAAGGGCTGAATGAAGCCAATAGTTACGCGCCTTTTCTATGAATTTATTTTTCATAGTTCCAGTTTAATAACCCCACCATCTATAATAAAATGCCATATGAGGATCTTGTATGAATGTCACATGAATACCATATATTAAAATAATGTAACTACAACTACTAAATCCATTTTACATGTTAATTGAGAGGATATTAAAAACAACATAGAGAATCAACGAATAAAGAACTCTCGGCCACCCATACCCGGTTACAGTTATACCAAATGCTCTCATGAACAATCACAATAGTAGAACAAAAAATACATAACAATAGAAAAACTCTCTCTATTGCCCTGTGATATGAAACTGATCTATTGAAGAGAAAGATGAAATATCAGTATTACAACTGTGGAATTGAGAAACAAAACACTGATTTAAACACTTAAAACCACAGAACAAGATATATGGATGAGGTGGATGTGTGTGGACTCGCCCACATATGCACTTACCTGTATCCACCTATCTACAACACGGTGAAAAGTAACTGCCTTTTATAATATATACTTACCTATATGTATACTTACCTTGAAAATTAATTGCCTATCAAAATATACACTTACCTATATTCATACTTACCTTCACTTATTCAAACCAAATACTTACCTAACTACACAAAGTATCACTATTCAGACGAACTGAATATACACATGTTTACACACAAACACGCACTTTCAAGATAGAATATAACCCACTATTCTATTATAATGTGGGGATACTATCACTTTTTTACTTTTTATGTTAAAATATGAATTGAGACCTCAGCACCAGCACAACACCCCTAATCTTCAAACTCATACCCTATCTTTTCAATCACATTTTCACTTCATTTATTTATTTATTGATTGTTCTTTTAGCATTTTTGCAGTGTTCACTATTCACCATCTCCCCTCCCGTCCCCCCTTTTCCCTTTTCCTTCCCTCTTCCCCCCCCCCCGTTCCCCCCCCCCCTCCCCCCCTCTCTTTTCGTTCTCCCCTTTTTTAGGTTTACTTATTAAATATAAAAAGCACAAATAGACACCATATAATTTTCTTTTTTCTTTCTTTATTTATATACCCTGATTACAAGGGAAAGTATATGTTGTTGGATACATTCCTAAAAAGTAAAGACACATGAAGTCCATTACCACATTTAAATATATACTCTTCTCCACCTCCCTCTACTTGATCAAAATTCATCCCATGAACTTGAATAATAATGACACACGAGATAACAACTATGAGAAACCTAAAATAAAGATTATATATTTGTATAGACATTCCAAATGAGGATGAATAAAACAAGAATCTGCGAAAGCCGGACCCTGACATAGGACAACATACATTATATGTATATGACAATGATCTATAGAGAATGTAAAAGAACATAATGCTATTTGCTGTTTGGTACTGGAACCGTTATAAACTTTAAAGTGTAAATCTTTAACGACAAATACTGATCATACAGATTCCGGGGTGGGGGCAGCATAACAATATATCTCAAAACTTCCGGGTACGAAGTATAAGGCTCCGTGATTGGTTCTCAGAAAGCAGATGGTATGTCATGTGACCGATGACACGTATCACATGGACGGAAGAAACTACCAGATGACGCGGCACGCAGCGCACGTGACTCACGACGCCAATAACATGATGTGAGGCGGAGATCACGTGGTCGCGCACATCGATCGCGCAAAACGCAAGATGCGGTCACGTGACACGGAATACCGGTCACGTGACGTCAGGACGCAGGCCGTGTGACGCGGGACGCCGGTCACATGACCCGCTAGAACCAATAGATATTCATGTAAGATCACTTCTGCTCAAATAAGAAAGCTGGTCCAAGATAGGACCAAATGAACATGTGACCTCAAAACGAGCCTCTCATTGGCCACATGAATGTCAATAAATAGCAGTCAGTCAGGACATACAGGTTGGCCTTGATAAAGCTGTTTTGAGACAGTGAAACGCGTGTGTTGGCACAGGCCAATACCAGAATGTTGTGTTGACTTGCAATTGAAATGTTAAATTAATTGACTAAAATTGATATTGGTGTTGCACAGTGTATTCCCAGTGAGGTTAAGGTCCAAAGGGACTTAGTTTGGAGAGAACCCAGCGGTGGGTCTCTGAAACCAATTTTTCCCTGACCCTGACAAATATTGACCCCACATGTTGGCATTATAAGCCAAACCCTTTGCCTGCCAATACCAAAACATAGGAGGCAATATACATGTACATATGTGTTAATTAGCCAACAAAATGGCACTGAATAAACCACTAAAATAATTGACATATGTCACATGATAGTTTTCTGACTCAATATATTTCTTTGTGGATCAGTGAACCATTTGTTTTCGGTGTGATGTGTACTCCAATTACTGCACATCGCACTAAGTAAAGGGATAGAACACTTGTGCAACCTATCCGATCAAGTTATAGACGCATACATTTTCTGGATTGGCCTATGTGTATTTTTTAAACACACCACTTTTCTTTTCTTTCTAAAAACACATTAAATGTTTATGTCTCTGTATGTGATTTTACCTCTATTCTTTCACTGTTGATCTAGTTCCTGCATTGAAAAAACAGGAAATTTTTAGAAATAACCTAATAAAAGTTATATCTTAAAAGTAAACTATTAGTGCGTTCCCCTCCAAACAGTCCCTTTCCTTCTCTTTTTGAAAAAATGTATACCATTGACTGTGAGGAACAGCACCCCCAGTGTATATATACATAAAAATTGGGGTTCTCTATAAAACCTTTGAAAATAATATTTATTGGTGTGCAGGTGGGCTACCAGCTCCCTAGTGGGGCAACAAAATACAGGGCCCGATTCATACCTGTTGGTACAGGGCCAAATTGGGCCACCGTGTGATCAAATCTGTATCCAGGTTTGCAAGGCTTGCGAATGGATGTGCATTCACACACCAGCATTTTTCCAGACACTCCAAGCATTTTTTTGATCATGTCCACTGTTTTACAGGCACACCCATTAACCCGCCAGGATCCACCCCCCCCCCATAGTCACTCCCTGTCAATCACGCTGCAATCAGGTTGCATATAGAAATATTTGCTGAAGCTGTTCCAGGGGAAGATGAACGGGAGGGGCCCGGACTGGAAATCAGTCCCGGGCCCCGAAATTCCTTGTGGCAGCCCTGCATGTTATTATTTGTAGCGCCTTTTATAGATCAGATTTATTTATTATGGTACTCTTTACCTAGAACGGTGCCCACGATGTCCATCGCGGTCATCGGGGGTAAAAAATCGCGGGCATCGCATGCACTAAAAAAACGGGTGCGACTCGATGCCTGCGATTTTCCCATAGGGATCAATGTTAAAAGTGTGATTGGACGCGATTTTAGTGTTAAATGCCTCAATGCCCACGATTTTTCCATAGGAAACAATGTTAAATGGGCCACAGAGCCCTAATAGCCCCCCTGAAGTCTTAAATGGCCCCCACAATTTTTAACGCCACCCCACGATCAACGTGAACCCGAAGCGTGGCGAGCGCAGCGAGCCCGCAAGGGGCGGCGGTACGCGTCCTCCGACCTTTTCATACCCCCACTATCCACGTCGGCGTGGAGTTGAGAATAGAATAGTGTGGCGAGCGCAGCGAGCCACCGAGCCCGAAGCGTGGCGAGCGCAGCGAGCCCCGTGAGGGGACGCGGATACCTGTGAACCCCGCGAAGGGACGCGTTTACCTGTGAAGGTATCCGTGTCCCCTCGCCACGCTTCGGGCTCGGTGGCTCGCTGCGCTCGCCACACTATTCTATTCTCAACTCCATGCCGATGTGGATAGGGGGGTATGAAAAGGTCGGAGGACGCGTACCGCCGCATCTCGTGGGCTCGCTGCGCTCGCCACGCTTCTGGTTGACGTTGATCGTGGGGTGGCGTTAACAATTGTGGGGGCCATTTCTGACTTTAGGGTGACTATTTCGGCTTTGTGGCCCATTTAACATTGTTTCCTATGGAAAATTCGCGGCCATTGAGCCATTGAACACTAAAATCGCGTCCAATCACACTTTTAACATTGATCCCTATGGGAAATCGCGGCCATCGCGGGCATCGCATCGCACCCGTTTTTTAGTGCATGCGATGGTCGCGATGGTCGCGATGGGCGCCGTTCTAGGTAAAGAGTACCTTTATTATTTATTTACAGTTTCTTATATAGCGTAGCATATTCCGTTGCATTTACAATTGGAAATGCCAGTGATAAAACAAATGGGGTAACAGACAGACACAGAGGTAGGAGGGCCCTGAACGTCCTTTGCAGTATTTTTGCATATGAGTCAATTTGGAGAATTTCTTTTGATTTGTCTAAAAACAAGATCTGCTGTACCTGCAAACATAATGTATGTGTATTTATAGTATACTAGTAAGCCCACTGGAAACTAATGCTTTTCAAGCTAGTAGATGTAGTTTCGATTGCTGCCAAAATATGGCAGTGTAAGCCCACTCGAAGCAAATGCTTCCAAAGCAAGTAGATGTAGTTTCATTTGCTGCCGCCAACAGATGGCAGTGTTTCGGAGTCACACAGACACTAGACATATATATAGATGATGTGTACCAATCAGGATAGAGGTTTGGAGTACTAAGTGCACAGTTTACAGCACATAAAAATGTCAAAAAAGCCTGCATCTTAGTAAATTCCACCTTCATTTTTGTGAATGGACAGTAGTGTCAGGCACCTCATTACCTTACTTATCACACTTCACTCCACAATAACATTGTACCTACTGAAGCTAGTACTTGCAAATACTGGGCCTGACTCAGGTCCAGATGCTATGAAAAAAAAAAAATCATGCAATGTTCTGCTGTCCAGCACATTGCTCCTGTGCCGTCCCCGTACTGCGCATATGTAGAATGGGTCCTGCACCCTTGGATGCAGTAAGGCTGCATATATCAGTAGTTTGATAGTCTGCAGCTGTGTGGGGGCAGGCGGGATGCAGTGAAGTGCTCAGTTTCCCAAATCAGAGGTATGTCAGCACCAGGGGAGGCTCCAGAGGAGGGACTGTAGGGCAGTTCAATATTCAAATAGGGAAGGCATAGCAACTGCCACCAACTGTCATTTCATTGACAGCTGGCGCAACCTCACCTCTGGAGCCACCACTGGTCACTTCCATTTATTAATAGTGCTGAAGCCATGGTCTCTGTTTTGTAACAGAGATGTCCTGGCCTCAGCGACGGAGGTGAATCTGGTCTGCATAACGACATGGATTACTCAGCCAATGGGTTGCGGGTTATCTGATGTTCAGATAGAGCAGTGGTTCCCAACCCTGGTCCTCAAGTACCCCCAACAGTGCACGTTTTCCAGGTCACCCAGCAGGTGCACTAATAAAAGCACTTGCAATTCTGTGTGGAGACCTGCAAAACATGTACTGTTGGGGGTACTTGAGGACCAGGGTTGTGAACCACCGAGATAGAGGATAAGCATAGCATAGGAAAAACTACCATCATTGATATACTAGGTGAGCAACCACTTTCTAAAAACAGTAACATTCATTTGCAATTATACTTGTACAAAAGTTGTCCAAAGCAGCCCAAGAGGGAAAGCCCAGTTTTGAGGTCAGTTTTTCCTTTTATATTTGTGTGGAGAGGAAACAGAACAAGGTGCAATTAGCACACACAACCAATTAGGCAATTTAGCAATAGAAGGGATAAGTGTTCTGAATAATATGCACTGTACTGTTAGTTATTAAATAATATCTATATTTTATTCATTAACTTATGTTAGGGTTAAAACACTGTAGTTCAGTCAGTGTACTTTTTATGTCAGCTGGATGGCTTTTGAATATTTAATGTACATTGCCTTTCTGCTTTCTGTCACCATGCATGAATTGGCTTGGATAATTAATCACTGCATTTAATTAAATTCAATGTGTTATTCTCTCAATCACAGTGATTTACAGTAAGTATGTTATCAACTACTTATCCTGCACTAATTTAGTGAAAGCTTAAAGTGACATTACTATTTAGCAGGCACATTGGAACAATGCACCTCCTCTATACCCAATTATAAAAAAACACATGGGTACTAAATAGAAAAATGTAAGATCTAATATGAGTTGGAGTTTCTATTAAAAAGTTGAAAAGGGAATAAATATATGGATAGCAAATAAATATTTCTAATACCGAAATATCTCTTAAAGGGGCCTACACATTATTTGGTTATGGGCTCATTGCAAAAGTGGAAACACCATTTTAGGAACAAGCCTATTCATTTTTAGAGGCCTGATTAAAAAAAATTGAGTTCCCTGCAAGAACCACTTCTATCTTTAGATGCTGTTGATTCCCATAGCCCAACATTTCCTATGAGAAGGGGGCTGGGATAAGGTATTCAATGTGGTATTTCTGCTATTTCCACACTTAGTGGCCAGTAGTCATTGCATGTGGGAACTCACAAACATTTGGGTGGATAACCTGGGTTAAGAAGCACTGCTTCTTTGGTAGCAGTGTTAGGGATGTGGGGACAGCTGCTTTTTGGATCGTGATATTAATATTAATATAATGGTAATAAGATAATAAGGTGGAAATATCACATTTTTATGAAGGTTGTGTTTGAATTGAAACAAAAATCTTCTAAAAATGAAGAGGTGATGTTGCCCATAGCAACCAATCATATTCTGTCTTCCACTTTTAATGATGAAGCTTTTAGAAGCGTTAGTAAATTTACAATTTTACAATGAAGATTTACAATGTCAATATGTAAGCAAAATATTATTGAACTGCCTGCATAAATATTAAACTCTACTAGTACAGTGTATTGCTGCTTGCGTTGTTGGTACATACTATCTGAATTTATTTGTCAATGTATTTATTTTGAAATATATGCTTCCCTGCAAAAACAAATATCCACAAACGGCCGAACACAAGTCAAACACGTCTAATGGCTGTTTCCATGCTTCAGTACAACAAGATGTTTTATGGGTCGCCAGAAATGACCAATCTGTCATTTTCAAAACACAGATCTCCAAGAGGGGAATTAATGTTGCAGAACTAGGGATTGTTCCACAGTACTACTCAAGGTAACCATTGGAAACAAAGACATAACACACACACACACACACACACACATATACTGTATATATATATATATATATATATATATATATATATACAGTGTATATATATATATATATATATATATATATATATATATATATATATATATATATACAGTGTATATATATATATATATATATATATATATATATATATATATAAAACACACACACAGGGTCCGATTCAGACACTTTCCTTTGGGTCCAAATTCGGCCCTGTCCCCAATGTTTGAGGTATGCGCATGTGAACGGCTTTCACATTCGCCGAGCTGTTCGCTTCAGGATGGGAGGGCCTGGGATGGGAAGGGGGTGGCAGCAAGGGGAACACCAGCATTTTATTGGTGTCACCATAAAAACTGAGGTCGTTCCGCTGCGAACATGGGCATCGCTATGCTTGCTCAGGGCGGGTGGCTGGAGTCACGTGACATCAGTGCCTGCCCCAAATTCGGCAGATACTGACCAGAATAAAAGTCAGTCTAAATCAGGGGTTCTCAAACTGTGGGTCCTGACCCCAAAGTGGGTCCCAACCTTCTGAGTATGGGGTCGCGACTCCATGTTGCGGATCATCAGGCTGATGACTTTTCTAATCTCAGTCAGTGATTCAAGGAGACTGAAAAATCTATTACTGTAGACTCCTCCCATCACTCTGTGCCTCCACAATGCTGCCATGTATGTGCTGTCTGCTGACTACACATGTGATGTGATGACCTTCTGCAGTAACTTGCTGGGGTCCTGTCATTATTTTTATCGTCTGATGGGGTCCCAGAGCAAATTAGTTTGAGGAACCCTGGTCTAGATAACTTATTCGATGGTCAGGGACATGCGTGTTAGCGATATCATCCCCTCACAAGTTAGAGAGGGGCTTTGCGTAGCAGTGTGTGTGGGGGGGGGGGCTGTCTTTCAGCAAGGCAGCATTTACCTGTTCGCTAGGCTGTGAACATACGCAGCCTAGCAAACAGGTCTGAATCAGGCCCACAGTTCAGTCTTATATACGTGTGTGTGTGCTTAAGAATAACTTTATATTGACTGTTGCTTTACAGCTCTTTAAAAAAAAAAATTCTGTGTGAGCCCTTTGATTGTGTGGCAAATGCAATTCAACTTTTGTGGTGCCCATACACGGTGCGTTTTTGGCTGCCAATGTGATGTGCTCCCTGCGCACATCACATCGTACAATCTGTCTGTGCTGGTGGTACAGTACTTTTTGAACTATATCACATCGTATCTAGTTAAAAACACACGCTGCTTTGATCTAGATACAATGCAATCTAGTTCAAAATGCATGGTGCGCATTGCACCATGTTTGGGCGCATTGCACCGCGTATGCTCAAGTGCAGCAGCAAAAGCAAACCGGACACTGGCATGCATTAGAAGGGGTATGATTCAAGGGATGCCAAAGTGATAGTGCCTCTTTACAAGGCATTGGTGAGACCACACTTGGAATATTGTGTTCAGTTCTGGGCACCGCACCTTAAAAAGGACATAAATGAATTGGAACAGGTACAGAGAAGGGCGACTAAGCTAGTAAAAGGTCTTGAATCACTAGAATACAAAGATAGGTTAACCAGGCTGAATATGTTTTCACTGGAGAAATGAAGTGGTGATATGATTAGCATGTCCAAATACAGGATTGGGAATCATATGGAACTGGGAAATGATTTGTTCACTAACAGGCCTAAAGTAAGGACTCAAAGGAGCACCGCCAAGCCTGCCCCCTAACTCTTTTGCCCCAAACTGTGGTCCGTGAACACGTGCAGTGCTAACCTTTACCTCCAACAGCCGTGTTCAAAGGAGCTGGTTATGCTGGCTCCAACCCCAATGCCTCCAGGCCTTAAGAGAGACAACGTGTTCACGGAGGCGGTCCAGGTGCAAAAGGAAAACTAACTACAAAGAACGGAGCTGGCTGGGATACCCCTTAGGAGTGTCCAAATGCAGGAAGACTACCCCTAAGTGCAACAATGCACAATGATGGTGCAATAAAACAGAATACTGGTGCAACAATGCACAGAGGTGGAAAAATACACAATACAGGCGCAACAATGCACATAGGTGGTATTATATGCAATACGGGTGCAACAATGCACAGAGGTTGTATTATACACAATACTGGCGCAACAATACACAGAGGTGGCAATATACACAATACAAAAGTAGGGCTAGGTAACTCTGACAGGAGCCAGGAACCAGGAACACACCACTGAGACACGTGCAATGTAGGGTCCAGGACGCTATAACCGGCGCCTGACAGAAGGCAGAGCCGGCTTTTATTCAAAAGAGCCACCTCCCCCGGTGGAAGTGACGCTGGGTACAACTGAACACAGAGTCCCGTTTCTGCCATCTGTGCGAAGGAAGTTCAGGGCGTTGCTAGGCAGTGGCCCAACACTTCAGCCCTAACCCGTCCAACGATCACGGAGCATGGCTGCTGTTCCTGCGCCTGCAGCGCAACAGCTGACAGGTGAGCAGGAACGCAGTGGTGTCGGGACGGGCGCCTAACACCTATTCTTAGGACACACGGGCATGTACTGAGACTCAGGAAAAAGAAATTCCATACTGAATTAAGAAGAGGATTCTTCACCATTAGAGCAGTAAATTCTGGAACTCATTGCCAGTGGGGGTGATTACAGCAACTGCTGTTAATAAATTTTAATCAAAACTGGATGCATTTTTGGCCACTAAGGGAATCCTATAGATATGATTTACTCAAGTCAGTAGATACAAGTTAGATAGGTTGAACTCGATGGACTAACGCCTTTTTCAGCCTTAATTACTATGTGACTATGAGCCTCATTCAGATCACATCGGTACTGCGTGCATGTTGCGATGTTGCGCATCTGCGCATGCGCAGGTGGGTATCTGCGCATGTGCAGGCGTATGGTGGCGTGGGGGGGGGGCGGAGATGGGCGTGATGCGCCGGGCTGCCCCATTACCATATGGGAACGCCCAGCGTTCCATGGGCGTTCCCATGAGAATGCTGGGCATTCTCATGGTAATGAGGCAGTGACGTGGGTGTGAGGGGTGGGTAGCTGACATCACTGGATGTCAGCTGCCCGCCCATATCCACGCCAGCGTGCACACAAATGTAAGTGACTGTAAAGTCACTTATATATGTGTGCACGCTAAACATCATTTGATGGTCGGTGGCACTTTGCGGGGGTGGCGGGGGGGGGGGGGGGGCGGCCGTTCGCCGGGCGGGGTTTGGTGGACTCGCAAGGCTGCTAATTTGCAGCCTTGCGAATCAACCAGAATAACCCCCTATGTTGCATCTACAGTATCTCAATCAGACGCACTGAGATGCAATTAACAAATATATGTACATATGTGTTTTACTAAGGTATTAACAATTTAAAAAAAATTAGATTAATAATATTTATAAAGCATCTGATTTGATATAAAATGCGATGTGGTTTAAATTTGTATTACATTTTAGGGTGGAAAGGAGCTTTCATTTGAGCAAAAATGACGTATTTCAGTACAATGAGTAGAAGCTTTACTGTTGTTTATGAATTATTGTTTCTCTTGGTTTCAAGTCTAAAAAATAAATCACAATGTTTTACTTTTCTCATCTCGTGGATGAACAGAAATGTTTACATCATTTTCAATTTGGTGCAGCTAGTGGTTTTAAAGTGTTTTCTTAGGCCTTGGTAGATACTTCTGTCAAAATATATCAATAGTCAAGTTCTGTGCACTTGACTTGGCAAATGACTCATTGAGATTTATTTTATAACATGACACAAAGAGCAACGATGTGCTGAAACCCGAAGCGATCAATCATTTATTGGCATTTTGCAGTCTAGAGAAGTTGAAGTAAATGTTTAAATAAAAAGCTTCATCAATTTCATAGGCAAATGCAGGCAGGGTTTGGATGGAGAGGGGGATTCCATTGCCGACAAACTCCCAACAGCTCAAAACATCACCATAAATTGCAATAATATATATGACGTTGCTAGAATTATACCAACAACGTGCAGTATAAGGGTTCGAACAGAGGTGCTGCACAAAGTTTTTCCCACAAAGCCTGCTGTGTCCTTAAAGACTGCATTGGAACAGAAAGCAGCTGTTAACAAAAAGAGACAGGAGCCTTAACACAAGGTGGGAGAAAATGTTCTTCATACTGTATATATATATATATATATATATATATATATATATATATATATCCTTTGTAGTTAAAGGCACTCGAGGGCGACTTGTGTAAAAGAAACGACAACTGACACCAAAGTCACAAAAGCAACGTTTCAATGATTTCTCATTTTCATCAGGCTAATGAGGAAATCATTGAAACGTTGCTGCTGTGACTTTGGTGTCAGTTGTCGTTTCTTTTACACAAGTCGCCCTCGAGTGCCTTTAACTACAAAGGATGTGTAAACCGTCTGTATAGGCGGTGACAGTGCACCGGACGCAATTAATGGGTTTCAAGCCGGGAGTGCCGGACCACGATTGTACTATATATATATATATATATATATATATATATATATATATATATATATATATATATATATATATATAGTGTATTGGAGGCTGTATTGGAGGCTGACTAAGCCTTGGCTGGCTATAGAAATCTGGCTTTAGAAATTTTGTCAGAATTCAAAGTAGGAAGATTCTAAGTAGGAATATACAACCGCACACTGCCGCCTAAACTTAGCCTGGACTTGCTGTGACATAACTCCCGTCTTATTCTCTTCTCATTGCAGGTAAAATTCCATTCATGCAACAGTCATATTTGAACTGGCATCAGTGTGATTAGTATACTGCTTTGTCTTAGGTAAAATTCCATTCATGCAACAGTCATATTTGAACTAGCATCAGTGTGATTAGTATACTGATTTGTCTTAGGTAAAATTCAATTCATGCAACAGTCATATTTGAACTAGCATCAGTGTGATTAGTATACTGCTTTGTCTTAGGTAAAATTCCATTCATGCAACAGTCATATTTGAACTAGCATCAGTGTGATTAGTATACTGCTTTGTCTTAGGTAAAATTCCATTCATGCAACAGTCATATTTGAACTAGCATCACTGTGATTAGTATACTGCTTTGTCTTAGGTAAAATTCCATTCATGCAACAGTCATATTTGAACTAGCATCAGTGTGATTAGTATACTGCTTTGTCTTAGGTAAAATTCCATTCATGCAACAGTCATATTTGAACTAGCATCAGTGTGATTAGTATACTGCTTTGTCTTAGGTAAAATTCCATTCATGCAACAGTCATATTTGAACTAGCATCACTGTGATTAGTATACTGCTTTGTCTTAGGTAAAATTCCATTCATGCAACAGTCATATTTGAACTAGCATCACTGTGATTAGTATACTGCTTTGTCTTAGGTAAAATTCCATTCATGCAACAGTCATATTTGAACTAGCATCACTGTGATTAGTATACTGCTTTGTCTTAGGTAAAATTCCATTCATGCAACAGTCATATTTGAACTAGCATCAGTGTGATTAGTATACTGCTTTGTTTTAGGTAAAATTCCATTCATGCAACAGTCATATTTGAACTAGCATCACTGTGATTAGTATACTGCTTTGTCTTAGGTAAAATTCCATTCATGCAACAGTCATATTTGAACTAGCATCACTGTGATTAGTATACTGCTTTGTCTTAGGTAAAATTCCATTCATGCAACAGTCATATTTGAACTAGCATCACTGTGATTAGTATACTGCTTTGTCTTAGGTAAAATTCCATTCATGCAACAGTCATATTTGAACTAGCATCAGTGTGATTAGTATACTGCTTTGTTTTAGGTAAAATTCCATTCATGCAACAGTCATATTTGAACTAGCATCACTGTGATTAGTATACTGCTTTGTCTTAGGTAAAATTCCATTCATGCAACAGTCATATTTGAACTAGCATCACTGTGATTAGTATACTGCTTTGTCTTAGGTAAATGTACAAATTTCTTTTTAAAATTAGATAGTGACTTAAAATTGACTAGTGACTTGGACATGGTCTGTAACATCTCACCATTTGCTTATCTCAGTTTTATTGCTCACTTTCTCTAGTGGGAGAGGGGCATTGGGTGCGGTCTTAATTACTGAAGTTAAAAACAGCTTTTACAGACCAACTTATTAGAGTATTGGAGGCTGACTAAGCCTTGGCTGGCTATAGAAATCTGGCTTTAGAAATTTTGTCAGAATTCAAAGTAGGAAGATTCTAAGTAGGAATATACAACCGCACACTGTCGCCTAGACTTAGCCTGGACTTGCTGTGACATAACTCCCGTCTTATTCTCTTCTCATTGCAGGTAAAATTCCATTCATGCAACAGTCATATTTGAACTGGCATCAGTGTGATTAGTATACTGCTTTGTCTTAGGTAAAATTCCATTCATGCAACAGTCATATTTGAACTAGCATCAGTGTGATTAGTATACTGTTTTGTCTTAGGTAAAATTCCATTCATGCAACAGTCATATTTGAACTAGCATCAGTGTGATTAGTATACTGCTTTGTCTTAGGTAAAATTCCATTCATGCAACAGTCATATTTGAACTAGCATCAGTGTGATTAGTATACTGCTTTGTCATAGGTAAAATTCCATTCATGCAACAGTCATATTTGAACTAGCATCAGTGTGATTAGTATACTGCTTTGTTTTAGGTAAAATTCCATTCATGCAACAGTCATATTTGAACTAGCATCACTGTGATTAGTATACTGCTTTGTCTTAGGTAAAATTCCATTCATGCAACAGTCATATTTGAACTAGCATCACTGTGATTAGTATACTGCTTTGTCTTAGGTAAATGTACAAATTTCTTTTTAAAATTAGATAGTGACTTAAAATTGACTAGTGACTTGGACATGGTCTGTAACATCTCACCATTTGCTTATCTCAGTTTTATTGCTCACTTTCTCTAGTGGGAGAGGGGCATTGGGTGCGGTCTTAATTACTGAAGTTAAAAACAGCTTTTACAGACCTACTTATTAGAGTATTGGAGGCTGACTAAGCCTTGGCTGGCTATAGAAATCTGGCTTTAGAAATTTTGTCAGAATTCAAAGTAGGAAGATTCTAAGTAGGAATATACAACCGCACACTGTCGCCTAGACTTAGCCTGGACTTGCTGTGACATAACTCCCGTCTTATTCTCTTCTCATTGCAGGTAAAATTCCATTCATGCAACAGTCATATTTGAACTGGCATCAGTGTGATTAGTATACTGATTTGTCTTAGGTAAAATTCCATTCATGCAACAGTCATATTTGAACTAGCATCAGTGTGATTAGTATACTGTTTTGTCTTAGGTAAAATTCCATTCATGCAACAGTCATATTTGAACTAGCATCAGTGTGATTAGTATACTGCTTTGTTTTAGGTAAAATTCCATTCATGCAACAGTCATATTTAAACTAGCATCACTGTGATTAGTATACTGCTTTGTCTTAGGTAAAATTCCATTCATGCAACAGTCATATTTGAACTAGCATCACTGTGATTAGTATACTGCTTTGTCTTAGGTAAATGTACAAATTTCTTTTTAAAATTAGATAGTGACTTAAAATTGACTAGTGACTTGGACATGGTCTGTAACATCTCACCATTTGCTTATCTCAGTTTTATTGCTCACTTTCTCTAGTGGGAGAGGGGCATTGGGTGCGGTCTTAATTACTGAAGTTAAAAACAGCTTTTACAGACCTACTTATTAGAGTATTGGAGGCTGACTAAGCCTTGGCTGGCTATAGAAATCTGGCTTTAGAAATTTTGTCAGAATTCAAAGTAGGAAGATTCTAAGTAGGAATATACAACCGCACACTGTCGCCTAGACTTAGCCTGGACTTGCTGTGACATAACTCCCGTCTTATTCTCTTCTCATTGCAGGTAAAATTCCATTCATGCAACAGTCATATTTGAACTGGCATCAGTGTGATTAGTATACTGATTTGTCTTAGGTAAAATTCCATTCATGCAACAGTCATATTTGAACTAGCATCAGTGTGATTAGTATACTGTTTTGTCTTAGGTAAAATTCCATTCATGCAACAGTCATATTTGAACTAGCATCAGTGTGATTAGTATACTGCTTTGTTTTAGGTAAAATTCCATTCATGCAACAGTCATATTTGAACTAGCATCACTGTGATTAGTATACTGCTTTGTCTTAGGTAAAATTCCATTCATGCAACAGTCATATTTGAACTAGCATCACTGTGATTAGTATACTGCTTTGTCTTAGGTAAAATTCCATTCATGCAACAGTCATATTTGAACTAGCATCACTGTGATTAGTATACTGCTTTGTCTTAGGTAAAATTCCATTCATGCAACAGTCATATTTGAACTAGCATCAGTGTGATTAGTATACTGCTTTGTTTTAGGTAAAATTCCATTCATGCAACAGTCATATTTGAACTAGCATCACTGTGATTAGTATACTGCTTTGTCTTAGGTAAAATTCCATTCATGCAACAGTCATATTTGAACTAGCATCACTGTGATTAGTATACTGCTTTGTCTTAGGTAAATGTACAAATTTCTTTTTAAAATTAGATAGTGACTTAAAATTGACTAGTGACTTGGACATGGTCTGTAACATCTCACCATTTGCTTATCTCAGTTTTATTGCTCACTTTCTCTAGTGGGAGAGGGGCATTGGGTGCGGTCTTAATTACTGAAGTTAAAAACAGCTTTTACAGACCAACTTATTAGAGTATTGGAGGCTGACTAAGCCTTGGCTGGCTATAGAAATCTGGCTTTAGAAATTTTGTCAGAATTCAAAGTAGGAAGATTCTAAGTAGGAATATACAACCGCACACTGTCGCCTAGACTTAGCCTGGACTTGCTGTGACATAACTCCCGTCTTATTCTCTTCTCATTGCAGGTAAAATTCCATTCATGCAACAGTCATATTTGAACTGGCATCAGTGTGATTAGTATACTGCTTTGTCTTAGGTAAAATTCCATTCATGCAACAGTCATATTTGAACTAGCATCAGTGTGATTAGTATACTGTTTTGTCTTAGGTAAAATTCCATTCATGCAACAGTCATATTTGAACTAGCATCAGTGTGATTAGTATACTGCTTTGTCTTAGGTAAAATTCCATTCATGCAACAGTCATATTTGAACTAGCATCAGTGTGATTAGTATACTGCTTTGTCATAGGTAAAATTCCATTCATGCAACAGTCATATTTGAACTAGCATCAGTGTGATTAGTATACTGCTTTGTTTTAGGTAAAATTCCATTCATGCAACAGTCATATTTGAACTAGCATCACTGTGATTAGTATACTGCTTTGTCTTAGGTAAAATTCCATTCATGCAACAGTCATATTTGAACTAGCATCACTGTGATTAGTATACTGCTTTGTCTTAGGTAAATGTACAAATTTCTTTTTAAAATTAGATAGTGACTTAAAATTGACTAGTGACTTGGACATGGTCTGTAACATCTCACCATTTGCTTATCTCAGTTTTTATGCTCACTTTCTCTAGTGGGAGAGGGGCATTGGGTGCGGTCTTAATTACTGAAGTTAAAAACAGCTTTTACAGACCTACTTATTAGAGTATTGGAGGCTGACTAAGCCTTGGCTGGCTATAGAAATCTGGCTTTAGAAATTTTGTCAGAATTCAAAGTAGGAAGATTCTAAGTAGGAATATACAACCGCACACTGTCGCCTAGACTTAGCCTGGACTTGCTGTGACATAACTCCCGTCTTATTCTCTTCTCATTGCAGGTAAAATTCCATTCATGCAACAGTCATATTTGAACTGGCATCAGTGTGATTAGTATACTGATTTGTCTTAGGTAAAATTCCATTCATGCAACAGTCATATTTGAACTAGCATCAGTGTGATTAGTATACTGTTTTGTCTTAGGTAAAATTCCATTCATGCAACAGTCATATTTGAACTAGCATCAGTGTGATTAGTATACTGCTTTGTTTTAGGTAAAATTCCATTCATGCAACAGTCATATTTAAACTAGCATCACTGTGATTAGTATACTGCTTTGTCTTAGGTAAAATTCCATTCATGCAACAGTCATATTTGAACTAGCATCACTGTGATTAGTATACTGCTTTGTCTTAGGTAAATGTACAAATTTCTTTTTAAAATTAGATAGTGACTTAAAATTGACTAGTGACTTGGACATGGTCTGTAACATCTCACCATTTGCTTATCTCAGTTTTATTGCTCACTTTCTCTAGTGGGAGAGGGGCATTGGGTGCGGTCTTAATTACTGAAGTTAAAAACAGCTTTTACAGACCTACTTATTAGAGTATTGGAGGCTGACTAAGCCTTGGCTGGCTATAGAAATCTGGCTTTAGAAATTTTGTCAGAATTCAAAGTAGGAAGATTCTAAGTAGGAATATACAACCGCACACTGTCGCCTAGACTTAGCCTGGACTTGCTGTGACATAACTCCCGTCTTATTCTCTTCTCATTGCAGGTAAAATTCCATTCATGCAACAGTCATATTTGAACTGGCATCAGTGTGATTAGTATACTGATTTGTCTTAGGTAAAATTCCATTCATGCAACAGTCATATTTGAACTAGCATCAGTGTGATTAGTATACTGTTTTGTCTTAGGTAAAATTCCATTCATGCAACAGTCATATTTGAACTAGCATCAGTGTGATTAGTATACTGCTTTGTTTTAGGTAAAATTCCATTCATGCAACAGTCATATTTAAACTAGCATCACTGTGATTAGTATACTGCTTTGTCTTAGGTAAAATTCCATTCATGCAACAGTCATATTTGAACTAGCATCACTGTGATTAGTATACTGCTTTGTCTTAGGTAAATGTACAAATTTCTTTTTAAAATTAGATAGTGACTTAAAATTGACTAGTGACTTGGACATGGTCTGTAACATCTCACCATTTGCTTATCTCAGTTTTATTGCTCACTTTCTCTAGTGGGAGAGGGGCATTGGGTGCGGTCTTAATTACTGAAGTTAAAAACAGCTTTTACAGACCTACTTATTAGAGTATTGGAGGCTGACTAAGCCTTGGCTGGCTATAGAAATCTGGCTTTAGAAATTTTGTCAGAATTCAAAGTAGGAAGATTCTAAGTAGGAATATACAACCACACACTGTCGCCTAGACTTAGCCTGGACTTAAACTGGACAGAAACTGAAGGAAACTACAATCAAAATAAGTGCAACTCTTAACTGCTAAAACTTTGAATATTACTCTTTCTGCTTGCATATGCACTGTCTGTTTTAAAAATGCACAGCTGTACCTCTAATGACTTCACCTCTCCTGCTCTTTCATTGATAATAGGTGTCCCCCAACATTTTATTCTTGGCCCTCTTCTTCTCTATCTCTACATGTCCTCTCTGGGTGAGCTTATTTGCTCACTTAACTTCCACTATCACATCTATGCTGTTAACACTGAAATCTACCGATCCTTTCCTGATCTCTCTCCCTCTATCCTCACTCATATCTCCAACTGTCTCTCTGCTGTCTACTCTTGGATGACCCTGCACTTTTTTATACTTAAAATATTAAAGACTAAGCTGACCTCTTCCCACCCTCCTGCATAAAACCTGACAATCTCTCACCCTAACCTGTCTAAGCTCACTTCTTCGCCTTCTGTGTCACCCCAGTCTGTCTAACCCTCCCCTTTAGAATGTAAGCTCTCACGAGCAGGGCCCTCTCTCCTTATGTGCCTTTCTTAGAATATATAAACCTTTGCCACCCTGATAATTGCTTCAGTTTCCTGTCCCCTGATGCACCTATCCATATTAACCATGTACTTGTCCTAAACTGTCTTGTACTGTAATTTGTTATGTGTTTTTGATTATAACTATGCTCTGTAAAGCGCTGCGGAATCTGTGTGCGCTATATAAGAAACTGTTAATAAATAAATAAATAAATAAATATATATATATATATATATGTAGGAGAGTCCGCACTCAAGGAAGATTCTTATCATAGGGGGTGCTCCAACAGATGAATGAACATCATACGAATATAGAGATATAGAGAAATGGGCACTCACCAAGGTCTTAAATTCAGCAAACAAATTTATTCATGAAATGAAAGTACATCCGACGTGACGTGACGTTTCGATCAAAGGATCGTCATCAGGAGAATATCAGCATAAATAACAAGTATCATACCCAACCAATAGGCAACCTGGTATCCATCCATGGAGGAGATACAACTGTATAGCCTCGCCGGGCCAGTTTAAATACCATCTCACCGGAAGTGATCACCGCACTTCCTGGTGCAACATCAAAATTGGTACCATCGTAAGTTAAGGGCATATAAATAAAGTTCAGGCAATTTACCAACTTGGAAAATGAACATAAGCAAAGCGACTAGTACCAGAATGTGATAACTAATGATATCAGAACATACACGCGCTGTATAGCGCTAAACACTTGAGTCCCGCTGGACCGGAAGTAGATTATGCGTTCCACCCGCTTGTATCGCGGGGAACTTCCGCGTGTCAAGCTCCCAGTGTCATCTGCGCTAGACCGGAAAAGGAACTAGCGTTCCACCGGTAATTACTAAGGGGA
Source organism: Crinia signifera (assembly GCF_055691185.1). Taxonomy (NCBI): domain Eukaryota; kingdom Metazoa; phylum Chordata; class Amphibia; order Anura; family Myobatrachidae; genus Crinia; species Crinia signifera. The sequence goes on from NC_139218.1 coordinate 286,820,722, forward strand.
GCTTCCGCGTGTCATACGCGTGTCATACATAGCGCACACCGCCGTTGTGTATAATTAGGGTTGTCATGACAGCGTGGCTGAGGCTTAAAGAGCACCAGACGGCGGGGAACAAGGGACATTAGAGCAATATGAAAGATGTTGTGGTATTTATAAACCAGCCCGGGCGGCCTCACTAGTACTGGCAAAATACATAACGAAATATCGAAATATACACAAAGGAAACTTATATACAAATAAATATACTATACAAAACATAAAAAAAAAAAAAAAAAAAAAAAACATAAAAAAAAAAAAAAAAATAAATATCCATGTGTCACCACTTGTTGACACAAGGACCAGCCCAACCAAGTGACACAAAAAGTATATATAGATAAAATGTGCATTAGTATACTATTTTTGTTATTTTCTATTTTATACTGTTTGAATAATTTTATATTTTATAGAAAACTTATTAATAAGAAATTTAAAGACACAATTCCCCATAGGGGGTGTATATCACTTCAAAGGATATCATCTCACAATATTATCGGATGTGAGACAAACATATCATAAACGCCAGGTATAGTGACTTCAAGATATATGAAGAATACATAAGAATTAAATTAAATAGAATATATCAAACCATCTATCAAGACATAAACAATACTTAAATAATATATAAAGAGTACTAAAATAATATATAAAGAATGACCTGGAGACACCAAATCCAACTTCAAAAAAACAAAAATCCGAACCAAGGCAACTGGAAACATAACCATAAAAATGAAAAAACAGGAAAGGGGCATCAGAAGTTATTTACCGCAGAAAGATAGATAGTGGATTTGCCTCATTTAGGCCTTTGGGGGCAATCGTGCCCAATTCAAAGATCCATTTGGCTTCACGTTTTTTAAGCATGGTGTCCCTGTCACCACCTCTCACTGGTTTCGGGATATGATCTATCAACATGCATCGAAGGCTCGCCACACTGTGGCCCATTTTAGCAAAATGCTTAGCGACAGGTTTGTCCGAGGTTTTCGCAACAATTGCTGCCCTGATCGTGGTCCTATGATTGGCCATCCTCTCTCGGAAGTCACGCTTGGTCAGGCCCACATAGTATAGCCCGCATGGGCAGATTAGGATGTAGATTACATAATCCAATCTGCAATGGAGCCGATGTCTTATAGTAATCTTCTTCCCACTGTGCGGGTGAGCAAAAGCTGGTCCTGTCAACATGGACCTGCAGGTAGTGCAATCACTGCACCTAAAACAACCGTTTTTGGGACGCGATAACCAGGTGCCTGTGTCTGTTTTTGGTTGGCAGAGAGGTCTCATTAACAGATCCTTGAGGTTGCTTCCTCGTCTGTATGCACACATAGGAGGTATTTTACTAACCCCAGTGAAAGCCGGGTCAGTGGCAATAATTGGCCAGTATTTGGCAAGTTTCTGCTTCCTAGTGTGCGCCCCTGTATCGAAAGTATTGGCATAAATCATTCTTGGTTTCTTATCAGTTGTGAGTGGCACTAGGTGTTCTGCTGAATTTTTGGACCTTGCCTTGGTGAGGCATCTGGAGAGGGTGGAATCTGAGTAGCCACGTTGTTTAAATCTGGAGTACATCTCTCCAATCTGTTCTTCCATCGTCGCGGTAGCTGTATTGTTCCTTAGAACCCTTAAAAATTGGGACACAGGTAAGTTCTCTTTTAAATGAGGAGGATGGTGGCTCGTTGCATGGAGTAAAGAATTTCTATCAGTGTCCTTGCGATAAAGTCTGGACCCTAGACCACAACCATCCTTGAAGAGGGTAACATCAAGGAAATTAATTTCACAACAACTTAAAGAAAAGGTGAAGCGGATCGGTGTCTCCAGGCCATTCAAACAAAAAAGCATATCCTTCAGGTCACTCTCACTCCCTAGCCAAATCAGAAAAACATCGTCTATGTATCGACGGTAGTAAAATATCTTAGTCCCATATACGGGAAAGATATGTCGCTGTTCATAACACGCCATGTATAGGTTGGCATACGCTGGTGCCAAATTCGACCCCATGGCGGTGCCAGTCTTTTGTACAAAGTACTTATCCTTGTATAAAAAATAGTTTTTAGTCAACACCAATGTGGTTAGTTCCACCAGAAACTCAGTGGGGGGACCTCCACGAAGTTCATCTTGCAGTGTGAATCTAATCACTTCTAAGCCCTCCCCATGGGGGATCACAGTATACAAAGATGCGACGTCCATTGTCACTAGGATAGCTTCAGGGGGTATAGCTAAACTATTGTCTCTTGGTTTTTCATTTGTGCCTACCTGTGACCAAAAGCCTTTTCAGTCCACTGTAGACCATTATAAGTTTGGGCGCAAACTTCGGCTCAGAGAATTTTTCAAAAGTGGTTCTAGTACTACAGAGATACCATTATTTAAACAACCAAGCTTGTTCGACCCTTCTAGTGCCAATCCCAGCATCAAAACATATCTAAGACTTACTGACTGTGCAAGGGACCCGCCCTCCCCACGTCCACAATTCCATAACTTGCAGATACCTGAACGTGAAGCTTTAAAATCCTTGATGGCCAACGACTCCTTGGTCTTTAGACAGGCCGATAAGGGGGGTGCGTTGGTCATCCAGGATTGGGCAGACTACGATAAAGAGATTCTAAGACAATTGAGCGATAGCCTGGTATACCAATGTCTCTCAGGGGACCCTGGAGTACGGGTTAAAAAGGAGGTTGATAGCGTTTTAGATCTAGCTTTATCTGCGGGGTGGATTGATGAGCATGTTTGTGGCTTTTTGAGGGTGGACTACCCAATTTGCCCAATAATCTACACGATGCCAAAAATCCACAAGGGCATGACGGATCCCCCTGGCCGACCAATTATCTCGGCCCGGGGATCCGTCCTGCAGCCTTTGGCAATTTATGTGGATCATTATCTACAACCTTATGTTACGAAAACGTCCAGTTACTTACGTGATACTGGTGACTTGCTACAAAGCATTAAGAACATTCCAGCTATACCCCCTGAAGCTATCCTAGTGACAATGGACGTCGCATCTTTGTATACTGTGATCCCCCATGGGGAGGGCTTAGAAGTGATTAGATTCACACTGCAAGATGAACTTCGTGGAGGTCCCCCCACTGAGTTTCTGGTGGAACTAACCACATTGGTGTTGACTAAAAACTATTTTTTATACAAGGATAAGTACTTTGTACAAAAGACTGGCACCGCCATGGGGTCGAATTTGGCACCGGCGTATGCCAACCTATACATGGCGTGTTATGAACAGCGACATATCTTTCCCGTATATGGGACTAAGATATTTTACTACCGTCGATACATAGACGATGTTTTTCTGATTTGGCTAGGGAGTGAGAGTGACCTGAAGGATATGCTTTTTTGTTTGAATGGCCTGGAGACACCGATCCGCTTCACCTTTTCTTTAAGTTGTTGTGAAATTAATTTCCTTGATGTTACCCTCTTCAAGGATGGTTGTGGTCTAGGGTCCAGACTTTATCGCAAGGACACTGATAGAAATTCTTTACTCCATGCAACGAGCCACCATCCTCCTCATTTAAAAGAGAACTTACCTGTGTCCCAATTTTTAAGGGTTCTAAGGAACAATACAGCTACCGCGACGATGGAAGAACAGATTGGAGAGATGTACTCCAGATTTAAACAACGTGGCTACTCAGATTCCACCCTCTCCAGATGCCTCACCAAGGCAAGGTCCAAAAATTCAGCAGAACACCTAGTGCCACTCACAACTGATAAGAAACCAAGAATGATTTATGCCAATACTTTCGATACAGGGGCGCACACTAGGAAGCAGAAACTTGCCAAATACTGGCCAATTATTGCCACTGACCCGGCTTTCACTGGGGTTAGTAAAACACCTCCTATGTGTGCATACAGACGAGGAAGCAACCTCAAGGATCTGTTAATGAGACCTCTCTGCCAACCAAAAACAGACACAGGCACCTGGTTATCGCGTCCCAAAAACGGTTGTTTTAGGTGCAGTGATTGCACTACCTGCAGGTCCATGTTGACAGGACCAGCTTTTGCTCACCCGCACAGTGGGAAGAAGATTACTATAAGACATCGGCTCCATTGCAGATTGGATTATGTAATCTACATCCTAATCTGCCCATGCGGGCTATACTATGTGGGCCTGACCAAGCGTGACTTCCGAGAGAGGATGGCCAATCATAGGACCACGATCAGGGCAGCAATTGTTGCGAAAACCTCGGACAAACCTGTCGCTAAGCATTTTGCTAAAATGGGCCACAGTGTGGCGAGCCTTCGATGCATGTTGATAGATCATATCCCGAAACCAGTGAGAGGTGGTGACAGGGACACCATGCTTAAAAAACGTGAAGCCAAATGGATCTTTGAATTGGGCACGATTGCCCCCAAAGGCCTAAATGAGGCAAATCCACTATCTATCTTTCTGCGGTAAATAACTTCTGATGCCCCTTTCCTGTTTTTTCATTTTTATGGTTATGTTTCCAGTTGCCTTGGTTCGGATTTTTGTTTTTTTGAAGTTGGATTTGGTGTCTCCAGGTCATTCTTTATATATTATTTTAGTACTCTTTATATATTATTTAAGTATTGTTTATGTCTTGATAGATGGTTTGATATATTCTATTTAATTTAATTCTTATGTATTCTTCATATATCTTGAAGTCACTATACCTGGCGTTTATGATATGTTTGTCTCACATCCGATAATATTGTGAGATGATATCCTTTGAAGTGATATACACCCCCTATGGGGCATTGTGTCTTTAAATTTCTTATTAATAAGTTTTCTATAAAATATAAAATTATTCAAACAGTATAAAATAGAAAATAACAAAAATAGTATACTAATGCACATTTTATCTATATATACTTTTTGTGTCACTTGGTTGGGCTGGTCCTTGTGTCAACAAGTGGTGACACATGGATATTTATTTTTGATGTTTTATTTTTTATTTTTTATGTTTTATTTTTTTTTTTTAATTTTTTTTTTTTTTTTTTGATGTTTTGTATAGTATATTTATTTGTATATAAGTTTCCTTTGTGTATATTTCGATATTTCGTTATGTATTTTGCCAGTACTAGTGAGGCCGCCCGGGCTGGTTTATAAATACCACAACATCTTTCATATTGCTCTAATGTCCCTTGTTCCCCGCCGTCTGGTGCTCTTTAAGCCTCAGCCACGCTGTCATGACAACCCTAATTATACACAACGGCGGTGTGCGCTATGTATGACACGCGTATGACACGCGGAAGCTCCCCTTAGTAATTACCGGTGGAGCGCTAGTTCCTTTTCCGGTCTAGCGCAGATGACACTGGGAGCTTGACACGCGGAAGTTCCCCGCGATACAAGCGGGTGGAACGCATAATCTACTTCCGGTCCAGCGGGACTCAAGTGTTTAGCGCTATACAGCGCGTGTATGTTCTGATATCATTAGTTATCACATTCTGGTACTAGTCGCTTTGCTTATGTTCATTTTCCAAGTTGGTAAATTGCCTGAACTTTATTTATATGCCCTTAACTTACGATGGTACCAATTTTGATGTTGCACCAGGAAGTGCGGTGATCACTTCCGGTGAGATGGTATTTAAACTGGCCCGGCGAGGCTATACAGTTGTATCTCCTCCATGGATGGATACCAGGTTGCCTATTGGTTGGGTATGATACTTGTTATTTATGCTGATATTCTCCTGATGACGATCCTTTGATCGAAACGTCACGTCACGTCGGATGTACTTTCATTTCATGAATAAATTTGTTTGCTGAATTTAAGACCTTGGTGAGTGCCCATTTCTCTATATCTCTCTCTATATATATATATATATATATATATATATATATATATATATATATATATATATATATATATATATATAGTAATCGGTAAACCCTGGCACTCCAGAACTAAAGATTTCTTGCCTGGTGACTTCCCCAAACACTGCCCACCAAACAAAGTAGGCAGCAATAACTAGCATGTGGAGTCGGCGTCATATATATAATCTCATGTCCCTATTCACTATTTTATGTAGGAAAGACAGAACGACAGTTTTGCGAAAGAATGGGGTTACACCGTTCAGCCATAAAGGCAGTGATTAACAAAGGCAACAGCGAACAACCGGTGGCCAGACATTTTGCCCAGACGAGGCACAATGTTTCGGCCATCAGGTACAGGATCATAGATCACTTACCCCCTTGGGTACGGGGAGGTGACAGAGGCAAGAAGCTTGTACAATTAGAAGCATCTTGGATTTTTAGGTTAGGCACATTAGCCCCGAAGGGCCTCAACGAATGGAGCTTCACTGTTTTTTATAACAGTGACTAAAATAGTAATACTGTAGTAGCCCATATCCCTTAGTAGTTCCATCAATGAGGGTTTCAGTTATAGCTTGATTATTGAAATATTTTTCTCACACTCAATGTATAGATGAGGATAACATCCTGTACACATAATGTTGAGGCTCGGCTAGGTAGGCACCTTAATTAGTCATCTTCTATGAGCCCTATTTAATATTAAGAAATTACTAAAAACCTTAAATATATAGAAGATAATATTAAACAAGGGAACATTTCTAAAATACAAATATTATGGAATAGGGAGACATAGAAAGTAAAATCAACAATTAGTGGATGAGAGGGTTAATTACAACCATAACCTACCGCTAAAATAACTTTTAGAGCAAAAGGTTCATGAAAAATTAAATATAATAAAAACATCTACAGCATTTATATAGGATAGCACAGGGTTTCACATTGTTGTTTATTGTTTAATTTGTCACTGATACATTTTATGATTACAGCGCTGTCTTATTTGAATGTGGTGTACATATCAGCGCCTAGATGTTTTTTAGCTATCTTTATATGCAGCCATGCACTTAACATTTTATCTAAGAAAAATTGCACTACGCACATTGTACAATGTTTTTATTGGATGTAGACACTGGATGGCCAGCACAGTAATAACGTTTGTTATGACCCAGATATGATATGTTTCACATGATTGTTGTATATACACACAGGTTGCTGGGCAACGGAGGCAGCCGGGTGACATCACTTCCGGGCGACCCGGGACCTCTCTGGGAAGCAGGAAGGTGGTAGGACCTGGTCATGATAAATGGTGAGTTTATCACTTTGTTTTTTACTTGCTGTTCTTGATAAAAACGCTGCAGGCATTGAAACATTGAACTAATTAGGACGTCTCCAGTGTAATCTTTTCCATATAAGTCCCGAGTGCTGCCGCTGACTCCACATGCTATATATATATATATATATATATATATATATATATATATATATATATATATATATATATATATATATATAGGAGACTTGCGGTGGGGCACTAGTGGCTATTCTTCCAATGAATAAAGCTTGCCAACTGATTAAAGCAGCAACGTTTCAATTTATTTTTCAAATTGTCCTCAGGTTATATATATATATATATATATATATATATATATATATAGGGCAGCCGAGAGGTATACCGGGCCCCGGTAAAATTAACGGGGCTTGGCCTAAGCGTGGGAGGTGTGGCCCCCTTTCCTTCAGCAGCAGCACACACCTACAGCATGTGCTGTGCAGACAACAGGCTCAGCATGTGCTCTCATGCTGTCAACGAGATGCTCATGCTGAGCCTGCTGTCAGCACAGCACATGCTATAGAGGTGTGTGCTGCTGCCCGGGAGGGACAGAGGAGAAAGGGGGGGGGGTGGTCCAGCAAGACCGAGCCCAGGGAATTAGTACCCACTCCACCCCCCCTCTCAGCTGTCCAGTATATATATATATATATGTATATATATATATACATTTTTTTATATATAGCGCAGCAGATTCGGTTACGCTTTACAATTGTATATATACTTGTAATATGCCGGCACTCCAAGAGCTTCCTCAGCCAGGTCAGGTGCACTTCAAGTACAGGCATCCAAAAGGAAGGCAATCCACAACCAAAGTTTAAAGCAGTATAACTGTATTGAAAATACCGAGTACTTTTGGGAACTGTGCCCAGTCCTCAGGGTATAGAACAATAATAGCACTACAGCAGTGGGAACCAAACAAGCACCCCCCCAATCCCACCCGTATAAATACCTGTGTAAATACCTGGATGCTACAGCTATTTATATGGGTGGGGTGCTGCTTTAACAATTGGTTGTGGAGTTCCTTCCTTTTGGACGCATATATATATATATATTCCCAGCGTGGCAGCACACTCACTTGGAGAGTAAACTTTAGCCGGTGCCTTCACTGGTAACTCTCACCAGAGAGTACATATGTAGAAAACAAGGTTGCGGGAGCAGCACTCGGCAAATAAATGTACAGGTAGACTCAAATTACTTGAGTCTACCTGTACATTTATTTGCCGAGTGCCGATCCCGCAACCTTGTTATATATATATATATATATATATATATATATATATATATATATATACTCACTCACCCAATCTCCGTAGCAGGCAGACAAAGCAAGAAGGGACCAGCACTCGTTTGTGGATGAAGAAAGAATATTGTATTTACAATGCAGGCATCTTTATACAAACATTGCGCACAGCTGACCCAACAGCCGTTTCAACCAGGGGTTCTGGTTTTCATCAGGGGTGCCTATGTAGGACAACCCTGATACCAGGGTCCTCATTTAATCATCCTCATACGGGACGCCCCATCCCTATTAGACATTTGTTGACATTTGTTGACATGCAACACTCCATTCACAGTTTATCAAATTATTTGCCCCTGTGGGTTGTCCTACATAGGCAAAACGGAACACCTTTTCAAAGAAAGGATGACGGCCCACAGGTCAGCAATACGTAAAGCTCTATTGAAAGGCACTAGCGACCAGCCCGTTTCACGACACTTTGTGTCGGCAAAACATAGCTTGGCATCCCTCAAATACAGAATGATAGATCACATCCCCGCCTCCATACGTGGGGGGAACAGGGGACTTCAGTTACTGAGATGCGAAGCCCGCTGGATCGCTAAACTTGGTACCCTTTCACCGAAAGGTCTAAATGAACACTCAGGTATTAATGTTCTAATGTGAACTACTGATATTTTTATTTGGTATATTTAAGATTCTGTCCGACCAATTTTAGACTAATGTGTTCATTTGCTATTTCTTGATGTGTAATTGTATGTTATTCACGTTATTGGGGTAGATACTCGGGTTTTCCTGATATGCTCCCCTTATTGTATATACATTTGGATTGAATCCATGTGATCCTTGACATATTTGTATATTCCTTATTCATGTATTTTGTATGTTCTATATATTTGCTTTTTGTATGGTATTTTGCACGATAGGGGTTAACCAGCCCACTTCAGAGCCCCTTGACAACAGGGTAACTCTGATTGACGGGCCGGTTGCTACACGCTGTTACGTAGGGGGGGGGGTGGTTTGTGTTACCGTTCTCCCAGCGTAAGGTACACCTGGGAGTATTTAAGAGGGTAGATGTGATGTATATGTTGAGCCTGATGATAATGCACCTGCATTAAAACATTGCTGTATGTCTCAATAAAGAAAAACGCAAGTTTACAAGTTTGCAGTGCCGCGTCTCTATCCCAAAGAAGTCAACATTATTGCTGACGAAGGCACCCAACCAGCAACCTATTTGGAGGTTGTGCCTGGCCACATTACAAGTATATATATATATATATATATATATATATATATATATATATAATGGGATGTTTAATATTTTCCTGACTGACTTTGTATTTTAGACAGCTTATAATAAAGACTATCTATAGTATACATTTACACTGTATAACATACACTACCCAGTGCATATGGAAACCAATGTGTACATGTATGACCAAGGCTTGTACTAGGTCATTCTCACACTCTCCAAGACTCCTTGGCTTTCTCCAATGCTTCGCAGAGCAGGGAACTTCAAATGTGGAATCCATATCACACACACACACATAAAAAAATATTCAGCTAAGGCTAGCTCTACCGCCTGACATAACGGATTACTGATATTGACAAGTAAGATATTAAAAGTTGTGTTGACATTCATTATATTATCAAGAAAATTTCAAAATGGTTAAACTGTCGACATGCAGCATGTCCATAGTGACCATGTTGACATTTATTGTGTCTACATTGATGATATATTAACATAATACATTTTGTCCTACCAATAGCAGTGTATAAATTGGCTCCAGCAACTTCTTTCAAGTCCCAGCAGTCAAGGATTGGCTTAAGCAGCAATGTCTCAGCTTAATCCTTCCCATATTTTCCCCTACATTCCTAATCCTAATCAGTACTCTTAACCCTACTCCTAGTGTCTAACTCCCCCCACCACAGCCTAACCTTTACTTCCCCATGCTGAACAGCCCCCTGTACTGCATAACTTTAACCAGTGGCATCCTCAGACTGTTCATATTTCACATGGTGACAGTTCAGATGTTGACCATGAGAACATGTTGACACTCTGAGGATATCAACATGGTACCTGTTGATATTTTGAACCATATAGAAAGTCTAATGTCAACCTCATGTTGTAAACATGAATGTTGACATGGTTATTTTCAACTTTCTAACTGCTTAGCAGATTATTTGTGGTTGCTATGTATAGCTTCTCCACTTGTACTCTTTACAAGTGTTTGATACATCTCCTACTATGATAAATAGCAAGGGCGCAGCGCTGTAGCTAGGTGCCACGGTGCCCGGAGCAAGGGCATGCTTTGCACCCGCCCCGGCGCCTGGGGCAAACAAGTAATTTGGTGCCCTGCTCTCTCTCTCTCTATGCTCCCCCCCCCACACACACACCACACACACACCACACACACATACAAAAAAACTGTTAACAGCTCTTAATAGATCCTGTTTGGAAATAACGCTTGCCCATAAAACTACATATGGTGAAACATTCCCAGGGCACTGAATATGCTGGGACATGTAGTTCTTTATGTTAAAACACATATATGAACACTGTCACCCCTATTTGAAAGGTGACTCTCATACAAAATAAATATCCACTCATGTGACGGCTCCATCTCCCCCCCCGTTCAATCGTGTGGGGGGTGCCATTAGGAGGTGCCTGTGCACCACTAGCACCCCCTGTACTTACTGCTGCCACCGCGGAAAGTGTCCTTCTCCGGATTTTTGTGTTTCCATACCTTACCGCCTCCCCACTGCCTGCGCTGACTGGCTGCAAGTCCTCTATAGTCAAGGCAGTGTCTCTGCTACCGTCTCCTCTCCGCAGCGGGCCAGTCTGCTGCTGCCGTGTGCGATGTGACATGTCTGGCACACGAGAGGGGTCTAGTAAGTCCATGTCAAGCTTAGGGCCAGATTGCGCATGTCTGGAGTTCAGGACGTCTGTGCATGCGGCACGCGCGATACATGGCGGCAGCAGACTGGCACGCTGCAGAGAGGAGGCGGTAGTAGTAGAGACGCTGCAGACGGGGACCTGCAGACAGACAGCACGGGTGGGGAGGAGGTGGTAAGGTATGCAAATGATCGCGGAGAAGGACACTTTCCGCGACTGCAGTAGTTAGTAAATCTCGCCTTAAGCTGGCCACAGCAGGGGGCGCCCTGCAAACAGTTGGCGCCCGGAGCACAAGCTCTGCCGGCGCCACCCTAGCTACGCCTCTGCAAGGGCGTAAATACCAAAGGTGCAAGGAGTGCCGCTGCTATGGGGCCCAGAGCTGAAGGGGGCCTATCTTTACTATCTAAGACGTAATATGTTTTACATACATTTATCACTATCAGTTGCTAAATAGGGGGCCCTTACAAACCTTTGCAATGGGGCATACATATATCTAGTTATGCCCCTGATAAGTAGGTACCCAGCTAATCACTTGTGCTTCCTACACTGGCCAGTTATGATAGGCTAAACAGCTACTGACCCCAGGGTTGGACTGGCCCATAGTGATACTGGAAAAAAATATCCTCATCAAGGGATCAGGTTCCAGACACTTAAATCAAATATTACCTTGTGTATTTACTTCAATGCTTTGTTGTTATTAATCTGGTACAATATCATGCATGCATTAGAAGTATGTTCTTTATATATGCACTCTAAGAGATGTATTAGTATGATGAACAGTAACTCTCAAACACTTCACAATTTGTATTTCATGTGTTCATCTATGCTAATCTGATTCACCACTCTTCAAACAATTACCTTTAAATCCCATCCCAAATGGCAGCCTGTCTGCTATTACAAATAGACTCTCCTGAATATTTTTATTTATTTTTTGTAATTGCAGACAGCTAAAAGGAAATATGAAAGACCATTTAATTTTTCCATTTTAAGAATTATGAAATGTGTTTCAACAATCAATTATATTTCACAGTACATTTTAAGAATATTGTTGAATGAGAAAATACTGTAGACATTTAAATCTTTGAATTCTTACATGATTCACAATAAAATGTTCATGTGATTAGGAAGTAGGAACACATTATAATTTATTGTAAAACTAAAAATGGGTTGCGTAGAATGTCAATAATGAACGTGAATGAATGCTAATGTGTTTCCAAAGTTGAAACATTGGCACTTAAGGACACTAAAAAAATAATAACTGTGTACCTAATATATCTTTAATGCTGCTAATTTCATTTTATGCTGTGCTGTGTGATTTTAAAAGAGAAATAAGGTGTAATATATAAAATATTTATAATTCTTATTCATTTCTGAAAAATGTTTTATAAAAAATCTATCCAGTAAAGAACAGAAATATATCACAGATAATAGTCTATGATCAATAAGAAAAGCATGAACATCAATGTCAACATTTTTACAAAATAGGAATCCATCTATTTAGATCAATGCTAAAAGTGAAATTTGTCTACAATTTGCCTGAAAATGCAATTTATGGACGGGGTTGAATCATGCAATTGCCAGTTCCCAGAGCAAAATTTGTTTTTGCTTTGTTTCTGTGCAGGGCAAATACTGGCTACTTTATTTTTACATGGTAGTTGTAGATTCCAGTTTGAACTCACCCCACCCAAATCTAACTCTCTCTGCACATGCAGTGTACATGGTTTTGCCCATTTGCTAAATGTGCTTTGCGATCAGGTCTAAATAACCCCCTATATCCCAAGCTCTGGTGGTAAATTAGCAGTGTTACTTATCTCAGGCTACCGCAGGGTTAGCTACTTTTTAAGTCTCCTCTAAGGGTGAAAGCCCAGAGAGGCGACTGTCAGTAGCACTTTGGGGGAGCGGGGCCTGGTGTAGACCTCATCAAGTAATTTGCACCCTTAGCCCTGCCCCCTCCCCCAAAATGCGACGGAAAATTAACACTGCGGCGGGGGGGGGGATGCTTCCCTTCTATGGGCTGTTGTTAAAAAGCCCATAGAAGCTGGCAGCATGTGCAGTACAGAGGTATGTACTGCACATGCGGCAGTTCTGGCACCTGGCATCATAGTACAGGCGCCGATAACGCTCTGTGTGGCAGGGACCAGGAGGAGGAGCTACAGCGGCAGCAACAGGGGGGTGGGGTGGTGGGATTTGCCAGCGACAGCCCTCCAAAAGGTATGAGCCGCCACTGCCTTTAACCCTTGAATGCCAAGTGAATTTGTCAAAATTGGTGTGAAAATTGCCAAGCAAACACTTGTATTCATCATTTATCATTCATCATTCATCATTGTGTATACACATTTTGTTATTTGAATTTATATAACAAATGTGAGCGATGCTAGCATTTTTGGCTGATATTTTGCACATAGATGTTGGCACTCAGAGGGTTAAAGATGATGACTAGGCCCCTTAGTATTTTCAAACTACCGTCCCATTTCTCAACTTCCATGCACCTCCAAACTACTTGCTTATACTCGTCTCACACACTTTCTTAACTCGCACAACTTAATGGACCCGCATAAGTCAGGCTTTCTTGCCCAACACTCCACAGAGACAGCACTGACTAAAGTTGTGAATGATCTGGTCACTGCTAAGTCTAAAGGCCACTACTCACTACTAATTCTTCTAGATCTCTCTGCTGCTTTTGACACTGTTGACCACACACTTCTCATACAAACACTACAATCCATAGGTCTTAAAGACACAGCCCTCTCTTGGTTCTCATCCTACCTCTCTAACCGCTCCTTTAGTGTTCGTTTCTCTGATTCTACCTCCTCTTCGCTACCTCTTTCAGTTGGAGTACCTCAGGGTTCAGTTTTAGGTCCCCTGCTTTTCTCAATCTATACCTCATCTCTTGGCAAACTAATCAGCTCCTTTGGATTTCAGTATCATCTATATGCCGATGATACTCAGCTCTACCTATCCTCCCCGGACCTGTCCCAATCTGTATTGAGCCGTGTCTCTGAATGCCTTTCTGCTGTTTCATCCTGGATGTCATCTCACCACCTCAAACTTAATATCTCAAAAACAGAATTAATTATATTTCCGCCAATAAATAGTAGTTACCAACCTGATATCTCTATCGCTGTTGAGAAGATGACAATCACTCCTACCTCTCAAGCTCGCTGCCTAGGTGTTATCCTTGACTCAGAACTTTCCTTTGTACCCCACATTCAATCTGTCTCAAAATCATGCCACATGCACCTAAAAAAAACATATTTAAAATTCGCCCTTACCTTACACAAGACACTGCAAAAACTCTAATCCATGCTCTCATCATCTCACGCATTGATTATTGCAATAGTCTCCTTATTGGCCTTCCCCAATACAGACTCTCACCACTACAGTCCATTATGAATGCAGCTGCAAGGCTAATCTTCCTTGCCAGACGTTCATCGTCTGCAAAGCTACTCTGTCAGTCACTTCACTGGTTACCTGTATTCTACCATATTCAATACAAAATTATTTTACTTACACACAAAGCCATAAACCAAACTACACCAACATACATATCTTCTCTTATCTCAAAAAATCATCCAACACGACTTCTACGCTCCTCCCAAGATCTGCGTCTCTCATCCACACTCATTACTCGCTCCCATTCCCGACTGCAGGACTTTCTTTGGGCTGCACCCACTCTGTGGAATGCCCTCACAAACCCAATAAGACTCTCCTCCAGTCTCCAAACCTATAAGCGTTCCCTAAAAACTCATCTCTTCAGGCAAGCTTATCAAATTCCAGAACCAGTCATAGAACCTTGCGTTCTGGTGGAATCGATGCAATAAAGAATACAGTATCTATCCTTATGTATCAATGCCTATTTCCCTATAGATTGTAAGCTTGCGAGCAGGCCCCTCCTACATTTTGACTGTCTGTAAATACCCTGTTTTGTTGTATCACTGTCCCCTATGTAAAGCGCAACGGAATATGCTGCGATATATAAGAAACTGTTAATAAATAAATAAATAAATAAATAAGCAAGACATAATACCATCTGTTAAACAGTATTCTAAGAGTGATGCAGCTTTATTTATTTTTTTGTGCATAGGTTCTAACTGTATATGAATACATTATGAATTTATGAATATTTACTGTGGTTCGAGTTGACAAAATTCTTCCCACTGAATGTTGACTCATTTATCCAGTAAGCTAATTACTTTTTTCTCTCTAATTGTGATAATTAGTCAAAATGATTTATAATTTTGTGCTTCTGATCATTGTTTTGCACTCAAAAGTAATTAACTTCTATCATGTTTTATTGCAATTACCTGTATGGATGAGTTGAGGCTGCACATTTTTTTTTTTTCTGGAAGGCATGCAGTACAGACTTAGGCCCTTATTCAGATCTGTGCGGCCGGAGCCGCATACGGTGCTCCGGCCGCACAAACCAATCCCCGCCCACAATACGGATCGCCACGGCCGTCCGTACACGGACGGCTGGCGATCCGCATGAAAATGGTGGGGCGTACGCCTCCACCATGGTGGGAGCTGCCCCCTGCATTCGATGGTCGGCGACCATCGAAGGCAGGGCCGCACGCCCCACCAGCTCCCGCAAGCTGAGACCACACGGACAATCGTCCGTGTGAAAGCTTGTATGGGGGCGGAGAACTGACATCCGGCGATGTCAGCTTTCCGCCCCCATCACTGGCGTCATAGCCTCATTACCATGCATACGCCCCGCGTTTGCATGGGAACGCCCATGAAACGCGGGGCGTATGCATAGGGAAATGAGGGTATGAAGCCCCTCACGCCCCTATACGCCCCCTTTGCGGCGTAGAAACTTTATGTGCGTCGATTTCGCCTGCACATGCGCAGATTGACCTCTGCGCATGTGCAGAGTGAAAACATCGGCGGTACGGCCGCACGCGGGCCGTACCGCTCAGTTCAGAATAAGGGCCTTAGTGAAGTCATGAAATAAGATCAGTGTAAGAGATGGAAGCACAGTTCCCAGCAAGTGCTCTATGGTTCTTCAAACTTTACTTTTTCATTGAAATTAAACAAAGGAAATCACAGCTCTATTCATAATTGTCATACCTGGGACATTTTATTCAAGCTGACCCTGAGAATACAACAAAAGCCTTCAGTAGCAATGTCACATTTATCCTAAGTAGAAAAAAAAACTACATTTATGTGAACAGGTGAACTAAAATAATCCATATAATATATAAAATTGTATGTATTCTGCTCCTACACACTCTTCCCTCCACCAGCTTCCATTGGCAAATTCTTCCAGGTTTCCATACTACGGAATAGCACTGTAGCTCTACCTCTGGTACAGCCTCCCTCCAATCTTACTCTGGACCAGATGTACAGATGGAGCAGCTCTCATTAGAATTGCTCCTGATTAGAATCACCTTATGCCACCGTTCGCGTGCCCCATTCTGACAGAGCCTACCGCAGCCCTCCTCTCCACTGCTCCCTTGTAGCTGCCCGCACCCCCCTAACCCTCCCCGTCTCGCTGAAGCGGACACGGCCAGGGAATCCGCTCCCCACCGCAGTGTTACTGGGACGCGCAAGTGTGTGAGACGCTTGCGCTTTTATTAAGTATAAGTATTGACAAATACAAGCAAACGTTGGCAAATACTGTACAAGAATGACTCCTAAAAACTTTTGTTTTGAGAGGTTCCTGTCCTTCAGAAAATGTATCCTACATATACAAAGAATCTTTATGATCAAACTGAGCAGAAAGGGTTAATATAGCAATCTTGAAGGATTGACTCTATAAAGGAAGATTTCTTTCTCAGATTAAATATGTTTTGGCATTAATAGCTCTGCACATTTGCCTTATGTGCATTCATTAAAGACCTTAAGTGTTTAAATGACCTGTATAAACCACTGAAAGGACAGATAATGTAGCTATTTTGCATCCACAATTCATAGCCGCAGGGAATTTTATGAACCTTTCTGGCTTTGTATGGAAATCGCTTGCTATGAACTTGTGAATGTCTTCTCTTCTCAAAAGTTGTTACTGTACTTTCTTTCACTCTTAAAAGAGATATTTTTCTGTTCTAATAAAGGCACGCCAGGAGGCAAACATATTCCCAAAGAGTATAGAAACCTCATAAACCGTGCCATCCAACATGAGTGATCAGCATCGTAAGGCCCAGAAGTTGTTCTTAAGTGAGTTATCAGTAACATTGGTGTAGACACATAAGCCGCGCCTGATGGATTAGGCCAATATGGTGGGCAGAAAGAAACTTCTCAGAACTTTAGTGCCTATTAGTGGGAACCAGTGGAACCCTTGGGCATGCCATAGGAAGTTCAGCAACAGGTCACAATTATATTCTAAATCAAAACAGAAACTATTTGTACAACTATTTTATAATAAGCAAAAAAAAAATGTTTCTCCAACTGTTGCATGTTTCTCCAACTATAGATGTAATATAATGAAATAGTATATAATGACATGATGTTTTGGAGTCATCTAGAACAGTGTATATTACAGTGAATGTATTTTAATCTCATACACAGTAATTTAAATATTGGAAAATGATTGATAACATTTATAAAGTTTTCCCAGATGCACATGTACTAAGAGGCCCTCTCACTTCACTCTGTGTCTAACAGCCCACCTTGTTCATTCTGCCTCTTTCCATGCATTCTGTATTACTCAGCCTCCCCAGTTCACCCCAGCCTTTGCCTTCTCAGTCAGTATAAGCCAGTGGACAGTGCGGCCAGGCAAGCACTGCAGAAAGTACACAGCAGGCTCTTCTTCATGTCAGGGCAAGAGCATGTTGGTGTCATGCTCCCAGCAGTCCCGGCCCCTGGCTAAATGGGAGGAGCTTTCAATGGATTTGCTCAGTTGTGCAGTATACACTAATAGTCACTTTAAGATGATACTGGCTGATAGCATTGTTAATGACTTGCCGTACTGGGTCCGTAACGCCAATCTTGCATTACTGGTTACAGGAAAAGTTACTATCTCCTGAGATAGTGAACAGCAATACATCACTCAAGTCCAAGGTTACTGGTGCAACTATCCTTAGTTATATTAAGCAGGAAAATAAAATAAAACATCTTGCCTGTCCGATAATGAAACAGAAAATGTTCTTGAGTATAAACTACAAACACATTTGAAAGGTTCATCAAGTTGAGCTCATTTGTTCCAAGTAGTAGGTTTCTCTCACTCAGGGCGGGATGTATCAACATACATCTCCGCCCTTCGCAAGGCAGCCGCCGCGATGCTACCGCATATGTACTAACATATGCGGCCAGCATCGGGCTGCGGTAACGGAGACCCCCGCGATACCTGTGATGTTGGCTGCGGGGGTCTCCGTCACCTCCCGGCGGCTGCCAGCGTCCCCCTGTGTCTCCTCCTCCCCCCTGAAGCCGGATGTCCTGCCGGCTGTGACACCAGGGGGAGGAGATGATCACAGGAGGACGGGAGGGGGTGGGCGCGCGGACGTCGGACGGCGAAAGAAGCCCATAGGCTTCTATAGGGTATCGCCACCCAGAGGGTGGCGATACCCTGCCTAGCGAAAACGCTGCGGACGGGTATTGATACATAGGAAAATTCGGTAAAACGGGTGTTTTACCGCATTTTCCCGTTAGTACATCCCACCCAGAGACTCTGTGGTCCCCTTTCCCCGAGGCAGTGAGAGAATGAATGCTATCCTTACAGCCCTTCACTAACACAGGTGCAGTGTTGGACTGGATCTTGAAGGGCCCACAGGGGAAATACATTAGCAGGGGACCATTCTTACAGGCTTGGCTATCATTACTGCATTGTCTGGGCTCCTTCATAAATAGTAAATACTACTAGTACATGCATGATGATGTACCAGATTAATAAGAGCAATGAACTGTAACATATGTATAACATACTGTATAATTAAAGTGCACTATCTGGAAATTGATCCCTAAAGGAGGAGGTTGGAGAGGAGGCAGTGAGGCCCACTGAGGGTTCACTCAGTACCCCTGTTGGAAAGTATGGCTTTGCACAGGTGAAACTTAATTAGTTCAATCATAGGTTATAGGCCCTGAGAACCTGGAATGGGCCTAATGTACTTCATGTGAGGTTGATTTTGAGTTCCTGTAGTAGTCTGCTAATGCTAATATTGTTACTTTTCAGTCACTATATGTATGCAGGAAACATACCATAGAGTTTCCCAAATTCTGCAATTATAGTCCAGGTTTAAGGATATTGGGTCTGATTCACACGTTATCGCAAAATCAAAAATTTTCTCAGTTGGGCAAATCTAACATGCTCAAAGAGTTAGATTTGGGTAAGTTATCTTGTTTTTGTACAGGGTAAATACTATTATTTTTACACTGCAACTTAAATTTCAGTTTGAACACAGCCCACCCAAATCTAACATTCTCTGCACATGTTACATCTGCCTGTAAGCGCCTGTTAACAAATAAATAATAATAATCAAGACAAACACACACAGACCCACTAAAAGGAACAAGTCCATGCTACGTCTATTCTGCAGTTTTAATCTTCCGCATAATCATGAACAATATGCAAATGTTGTTAGTTCTTTGAAGTTTCTTTGAACACAAAATGTTTTTTAATGGCAATCTGCAGTCACTGGTTTCGCTCTTACAGCACAATAAAAAATAAAACTTAAGCTTTGGATGCTAACGAATATAAAACAATATATAAATGAGAAATGGATGACTAACGAATATAAAACAATATATAAATGAGAAATAAGTCAAACAACAACATACAGTAGTATAAATGAAATAAAAGTATTACCATTATAAGAGATTGTCTTATGCGTCTGCAAAACAGTATTTGCTTTTATGTTTCTCAAAGTGAGTTTACATAGAAGCAAATGAATGTGCAATGCGTTCTTCTTGGGCAAAATACAGACTGCATTGCAACAGCAATCAGTCCTGGTGTAGGGAATATACTAATAACTTTATAAAGCATTTTCTGTTATAGTCACTTTATGTAAGTTTATGTTTTAAGCTTCATAGTGCTAACTCAACGTGTGCATGCTCACCCAGAGGACATATTAAACCTTTGCTTAAATTTACTGACTAGACCTACAAGCAGACCAGTGTTCACAGCCGCACTAGCCTCAGCAATTCATGAGGGTGCAGTGATGTCTAAAATGTCACCCTCTCATCTTAACCCAGATAAACCTGCATATTCTGGAACATCTAACTCTGTTTCTCCCGGAGCTATTGAAGTTCCAATTACTGCCTTATACAAGGACTTATACAAAGGTACAATGCTGCTTGTGCTGAAGTAATTGGTCCTGTCACTTCATTAATCCCAAAGGACACACTAAACCATGTGTTTTATGTTTGGTTTTCACACTTTTATATTTTGTTCTTTTTTTGAGATATCATAGGGCTAATGCAGAGTAAGTACAATGCAGGTTTGCTTGGCCAGAAAAGTGGACACACACATATATGCAGATTTTCCCAAATTCTACCACTTAAGCATATGGGATAGTGGGCATGCAATAGTGAATGTATCCAGACAGCAACAAAGATGCATATGTGGCTGAGGGTATGGCTCATTGGATAGACAACAACTAGGTGGACAAGCATTAGGTCGACATGTATGAAGGTCGACATGGGGTTAGGTCGACAGGGCCATTAGATCGACACAAGCATTAGGTCAACATGGGGAAGGTCAACATGGGGTTTTTCATTTTTTTTTTTACCTGAATGTCGACATTCGCTGCACTCTCCATACTAATAGTAGTAATAATTGTAGAATCTTATTGGTTGCTAAGGGCAAGAACCCTTCTACAATACAACTTCCATCTTAGTAAATTTACCACTTAGAGAGCCATATTATTTCTGTATAGAGTGTTTAAGCATACCTCCCAAATGTCCCGGTTTTTCGCGGGACCATTCAGTTTATTTGGGATGGACCTACGTCCTGCCCAGGGCCAACAGTGTCCTGCGGTGGATGGGAGTAGCAGTTGGGAGTCCCTCCTGCCCAGAGCTGCTGTGAATAGACACTGTGCGCTTGTGGACAGTGTCTATTCCCGGAGACAGAGGGGCTGGGGGCAGGGTCAGCAGCTCACAGAGAAGCCCCCACTTTGAGAAAATGGGGCACGTCCTCAGGGGAGTTTTGCAAGTATAGCCCACTCCTACTTGCTGCTAGGCCACACCGCTAAAATTTTGTGTCTGCTACTTTGGCGACGCAAAGTACTTCTTCCCTTACTTCAGATGTGTGGAGGTATGGTTTAAGGACAGACAAGACATTAGTTATTCCTGCTCTATGAGAAATTGGTTTTGCAGTTTTAATGATGCATTTTTTTTTCAAAATAAATGGTTTTAAAAAGTAAGATGCATATATATTGGAAATTGCAATCTGCAGATCCCAACTAGCACAAAATATTACTATATCTGCCACTGTGCATATGGTTACAGTTAATGCAGGCATGTCCGGAGCATATGGATGGGCCAAGGCAACTACATGACATCACACTCATCTGCTGCCACCCAAAAAATGACCAGCCCGTGCCTGGTTTCGCAGCTAGTCTGCACAGTCTTGGGGCAGATGGTAATATAAATATTATACACCCGCAAAATGTTATGGGTGCATTGCAGGGTGGGACGGCCTTGCCCTGAGCTGGGCGACTCCCCACAGCGGGTTGTGTTGGCAGAGTATATAGCGGTGATTGCGGTGTTGTCAGACGACATACGTTTTTGGAAGCTTAACCAGGAATGTAGGTTTATTAATAGTAATGAGCACAGAGTTAACAGGTGCTGAAAGGGTTAACTTGCAGGTATGCAGAAAAGTAGATACTGTATATATATATATATATATATATATATATATATATATCAGGCAGTATGGTACAGGTATATGGTGCAGGTACTTATCGTATCCTTGTAGCTGCAGTGTACGCTGAGGGTATTGGGGTCTTCTTTGTTATAGGCTTGAAATCAGACTAATAGCTGGGGTCTGTGAGGGTGACAACGGCTCTTGCCCTGCAACGCTATCTAGCAGGCAACTCCCAGTGGGGTTAGCTGTTGGGACCCAGGACATGCTGCTCTGTAATGGCTCAGTCTTGTCAGACTAAGCTACAAAGCAGGGGATCCATCTCACTTATTGTCACTGGGTGCACAGCGCAGGGATTCTCCTCTCTGAGGTAAGGGTGCGCTTAAAGGAACTGAAGGTGCGCTGTCTAACAAACACACGAAAAAGGAGCACAGCCAATGGGGACGGCTTGTGCGGGGACCAGGAGTGTGGGGTGCAAAGCTGCTGCTGGGGTTGCTAGGATAAGGTCGCAGAGCGCACCACTCCAATAGGTTGTAGTATCGCGAATCTGTCGAAAACTACAACCCAAGCTGAATCAGGCCCAATAACTAAGTGACTCATTGATCATACCTCCCAACATGACCCATTTAAGGAGGGACAAAATGCTCTGATCCTTGACTTCCTTGCAAGTGGCAGTTGCAGAGGTGGGATTGCACCACTGTCCAAAATTTAAATAGGGGAGCCACACCTGTCAGTGATTCCTGGACTGTGGTGATTGGGGTGGCAGTTGGAGGGGCTCTCCTAATTAAATTTTGGACTGTGCTGCAGCCCTGCAACTGCCACTAGCATGGTAGTCCAGGAACAGAGCATCTTGTCCCTCCTGGAATGGGTCTTGTTGGGAGGTATGCAGCCAGGGTGGGTTGGCGGATATCTTGAAGGCGGGAGGGCAGCGCTTCCAGTACGAGGCAAC
Source organism: Crinia signifera (assembly GCF_055691185.1). Lineage (NCBI taxonomy): Eukaryota > Metazoa > Chordata > Amphibia > Anura > Myobatrachidae > Crinia > Crinia signifera. The sequence continues at coordinate 286,843,657 of NC_139218.1, forward strand.
TGTGTTACCTGCACAGCATGACCTCTGATGTCATCATGCTGCACAGAGCTGCACTGCACCCGCTCAGACGATGCATGGCATTAGACTGTGCATGCGCAATCTAATCACGAAATCTTGGGATTGGAAATCCCGCGGTGTAGGAGCCAAATCCAGGAATTCCGACGATCCCGGGATTGACCACCCTAGTGCAGAGTAGTTGGTGGCTGTAGGGAATGCTGGGAGTAGAGATGGGCAAAACGGATCATTAAGCTGAGCTGGGATCCGACGGATCTCTCGGTGGAAAGATACAGATCTTTTAGATGGGTCATCGGCTCACTTAAAAAAAGGGGGAATATACATAACCGAGTAAAAATACTGATCGATGGCTGGGTGCAGAATCGCCATCGATGGCAACCATCGATGGCGTCTTCACCGATGGCCATCCCTGGCAGTAGCAGCTAATCTTTCTATCACTTGTAGTCAAAGCACTGTACTCAGTATCCAGAGGTAGTACATCTCAGCTGCCACAGGTGGCAGCACCGAGATCAAGAAAATGCATTGTAATGGAAAACGAAACTGAAACGGATCACCTTTTTTGGGATCGGCGGTTCACTCATTCTTGAATGGGATCCGTTCAAAAGATTCGGTTCATTCGCGGACGACACATCTCTAGCTGGGAGGAATCTGCCTCGGATCCCTGACACAGCAGCGCTGCAAAGAGAAGACCCCGGCTAGCGCTGGTGTAACACAGCGCTGCAGAGCCCCGCCTGGAGGGGTTTTGTGCATTTCAAAATAAGGTAAACCCCCAGAAAACTAGGTTTTTACCACATTTTTTGTTTAGTGCATGCCACCCATTGTCAGTAGCATGCCAATGTCCGAGGAAAGGCAGACACTAAGGATAAAAGTAAAAGACTAACAATGGAAGAGCGCTGGAGAAAAGTGTATTGCTTGGTGACAACTTCTCACTCAGTGGTGTCACTTAATTTAGTGGCACCAGGTGCAGACTATATTCACTCGCAGGTGCATGGAGAAGCATGGTGGCATGAGAGGAGCAGGGCCTCATGTGACAGGAGCAGAGTGTTGCACATAATGTTACAATGCTTAACCTGAATCCTGTCATTAAAAAGGAGCTGGTATTTTGGTGCCACCCCTCAGGGGATGACATCTGGGAGTAGCCAGCATACCTTGCATCCCATAGTGATGGCACTGCTTTGCAATACCCTTGCAGTGCACTTCTCACTGAAAACCAAGACCGTGGAGGAAGCTCTTACAAATGATGGTGTCCTTAATGATATCCCCGATAACTGGAATTCTTCATTTCTCTGCATTATAGATAGGTATTATCCGCTTAACAGAGTAATCACCAAACAATAACTTCTAAGAGAGTACATAGCTTTACAGAGTTTACTCTCCTCTTAAAGGATTGTGTGAAAAAAGTTAGAATGTGCCAGTTTGGGGGAGTCAGGAGACATGACCAATCTCTTGCACTACACGGTAGAGCCCACTCAGGATCAACCAGTGAAATCATTGCACATCAGCATAAAGGCATCATTAATGTACTGTCTCTGCCCCCTGCCTCCAATGCATTAATGACTGAAACAGCGAGCATTCCCCCGGAACGTAGAATATGGTGAGCGGCCGGCGCAGGGGTTAAACGACGAGGATTGCTTGTTTCGGCTATCCCCGCTGTTTAAACAGTGTCAATTATTTGATGGTGAGTGGGTGCGAATGGATTAGCAGATTTACACAAGGCCGTTCGCAGCCTTGCACATTGGCGGGATTTCACTGCTGGGGCGGCAGCTATGTGATCTCAGGGCTCTGATTTTAAGCAGCCCTGAGATTGGGTCTGAATTGGGCCCAATCATTTTTATGTATTTTGAATTGCATCATAGAACAATTTTTTCCTGCTAGAATCAGCAGTTAGATGCTACTATCATGCTTTTCCGTGCAAATACTGTATTATCAAAGATTTTTGTAAAAATCACAGGCAAAACATGGAGTATCCTATAACATGATTGCTGATAGCAGTGCGATAATAAATAATAGCAACATTATCGACTTTTATACCAATAAAGTAAATGTAAGATCTTGAATGATCCTTTGTAATTTCACATTATTTTTCTGAATTTTTTATCTGCTTTCAAATCACTGCAGTGGGGAATTGCTTCTGAAGGATTTACTGCTTTCTGTCACCTCAAATAGCACTTCAGAGATTTACCTGGCATCTACTTTTTTCTATTCCGTGCTGTTAAAAATATAAATTTTGCAGCCATTAAACTGTTCTAAACATTCAACAGAAAATAGAACAGAGCCACAGGACACATTGCAGTTCCAAGGGCTGTAAAACATTTCCCAACATAGTGCAATCAGGCATCTGAAGGGTGCCTGTCACATACCTGTTTAACAGATACATATAAGACAAAATATAAGCTTTTTTTTAGTATTCAGTCATTGTTTGGCAGATATAACATTTATTAAAGTACAGTTTTCCCTTATACAGAGAAACTCCACACACAATGGGAATGATTCATATTTGTGAGTTAAGCAAAAAAGACATGTAACTTTGTATTCCCCCAATGGCTACCCCTTAGACATGCATACTTATGATCAGGACTTGGTACTCCAGTGATGGCGCTGGGATTTCTACTGCCAGCATCTCGATCACAGGCATGCTAACTGCATTACGTAGCCAGTCAGTGTAAAACATTGGATAAGAAAAAACAATAGCATACACATTCGACAACACAATGTCAAGCATCTGTCAAGGTATTAGAACCTTCCATACATATTTGGGAATAACTGGTTGTCCACTATTTTTATATAAAAAGTCAAAAGTACCTTGAAGAAATAAAAGTATGATACAGATTTGTATTGCCCATCTCCTGGGTGTCAGGCTGTTTGGGAGGAAGGAATGGGCAGCTTTCCCAAAAATGGGAATGTTTTACATCCGTTGGGCATGCTGTGGCTGTGTCCTTGTACACAGCGTCGCTGGCCCTGGAAGTCTGAACAGCCCAGCCGTCCTGAGTCAGGGCCTTCTTAATGCATGGGCTCCATCGGCAGCTGCCCAGGGGCCCCCCAATTCTAAAAACCTTTAAACGGGCAGATTAGGTTGTCGGCATCTGCCTCCTGAGCTTTATAGGAGACAGTAGAGAATGCTGCCTGGTCATCATGATTGTGAATCACACACAACAAAGCAACCAGGCAGCACTTGCTGCTTCCCAGCCTACAGCCAGACAGTGAATGGCGTCCAGCATGCTGATTAGTGGATGGCTGGAGCTATCCACCAATCAGAGTCCAGCCTTCTCTACATGCCTCCCAACTGCAGCCAAACAGTGAATGACTTTCATTAGGCTGCCAATCACTGTATTGAAACAAGTGGAATGGTGGCACGGATTGGGGAACATGTTATGAATTTTCCCATGAATGGGTGTGGAGAGGCCCCAAATGCATTTCTTTGCAAATACACAGGACCCCTCCTGCAGAATTGACATATTTTAACACCGTAGTTTCATCTAAATCTGCAGCTAATGTGCTACTGTGCCCATCTCTAAATCAGGTCCAGCGTACCCACAGGAATTATCCAGCAATATAAAAATATTTACCATTTTTGCTAAATGACCCCAAAGTCATAACGGATGCCGGATGACTGACCGGCAGTCGGGATTCCAACAGGCATTACACCGACATCGGAATCCGGACTGCTAAAAACCAGACAGATGGGCAGCGGCTATTCTCCCTTGTGGGGGTCCACGACCCCGGTAGAGGGAGAATAAAATAGATGGAGAATGTAGCGAGCCACTGTGCACTCAGCGTGGCGAGCACAGCGAGCCCGCAAGGGGCTTTGGTGCTCTCCCCCACTGTCTGACTCCCCGCAGTTGGGATTCCGACGTTGGGCTAATGACTGACAGAATATCGACTGTGGGTGTCTTATACCACACACGTCATAACAGGCCTGTTTTCTGACTGAATAGTGTTACAATTAGATAAAATTGGAACAATCAGTGAAGGATAGAGAATTTCTGCCAATGCTTTATTTCTGTAATAGACTTTTTACATTACAGATTTGTTTTTGCTGTCTATCACTTCCATCAGTTTGGTATAGCCTCAGGGAATATTTGCCTTAAACCTCAACAAAAGTTGTGAATACTGTGACCTAGATTCAGTAATATGCTGTTATAAGGGCAACTGTCTTTGCTGTGATGCAGTTTATTGAAATATTATCATGGATCTAGTACTGTCTAAAGACAGAAGCATATTTCCACACTACAGTATGGCGGTTATTCTGGTTGACTCGCAATGCTGCGAATTCACTGCCTGGCAGGTCCACCAAACCCCGCCCGGCAAAGGCAATGGCTGTGAATGGATGTTTAACGTAAACATCCATTGGCAGGGTAGGGGGAACCACCATCGTGATCATCCAATGATGGTGAAGGTTTACGCATATCTAAAGTGACTCTCGGGTTACTTAGATATGCGTACCCCCTCAGAAGGAAGTGGGCGGGCAGCTGACATCCAGTGATGTCAGCTGCCCGCCCATCCCTACCCGCATCACCGGGTGATTTGCATGGGGACGCCCAGCGTTCTCATGGGAACGCCCATGAAGCACTGGGTATACCCATGGTAAAATTGTGGGTGCGTGCGCCCAGCGAATACCCTGTTTGCCGTGGCCGCACACACCCTACATCTGTACATGCGCAGAAATGCATCTGTGCATGCGCAGATGCACACCATCTCTCCCCGTGCAAATGCACGGGGCTTGCAAACAAACCAAAATAACTTATTTTTTTAATGGTTTTTATTTACCATTTCTGTGAAGACAAACTATTGGCTGAACTACAAGTGAATATTTAGTCAATAATTAATAGCGAAGTACATGATCACAATGAGCAATTGTTCATGCTCCAACGTATACAGGACTGATCCTGTGCCACACAGTCAATAAAAGTCCTTTAGGGACCACAGTTTCTGAAAATTGATCTTAAGGGCTCCAACATTACATGATTTACAGGTCAGATTAGATGGATTAGATACCACTTCAAAGTGTTCCATATATACAATTGTAATAATTACGTTTGCTTCTGTGATTAGATAAAAAACACAATCAGCATCAAACCATTTGCAAAAGTAATATAGGTATGGTAATTGCATTTCCATAACTATAATTTCATCCATGTATAATAGAGTAACAAGACATATCAGTTCCCATACCAATAAAGAGATTCCATTCAATATCCAAATCAGCCTGATTAGCCAAGCAGCCTCTCATCACATTAAGGCAGTAATTGTTGCAGGGCTTCAGAGTGGGCAATCCACGACAGTAGGGACAGTACAGCATCTTCAGTAGGGCCTCTATGCATCTTGTATTTGGGCTGAGCTGTAAAGACAAAAATATGTTGCAATTTATTAGCCATTATAAAATAAGAAAATTGTCTATAATGAATAAATGATTACGTTTTAATTAATCATGCTGGTCACTGAGGCACTATATTTAATGACTTCACTATCTTTACAGAATTGTACGTCATGGGCAACAAAATGCACTGGGGCTCCTAGCACCAGCCATTTATGGGAATCAATTTATATAAATCATAATATTCCCCTCCTGCAGTCCTGCGCCATCTCACCACATGCTTCAATACAGTGAATGGCTGTCAGCGCTGTGATTGGAGGATAGCTCCAGCCATCCCCAAATCAGCAGACTGGCAACCATTTACTGTCCAGCTGCAGCAGAGGAGGCCGGTAGCAAGGGCTGCCATGCCATTCTGATTGTGCGACCCTTGCTGGAAGCCCACTAGAAATGTGGGGCCCTGGACAACTGCCCAGTATATATAAGATTGCCTTGCTCACATGAAATCCCTAACTGTAATTTTGGCACACTTCACTAATGCTGCTGTTTATTTCCTCACCTACCCCACACACTGTAGCTCTGTATTTTTGCCAACATGAACTAAGGTGCTAAATAAAATGTATGTGCTATATAAAAACAAAAATAAATATTGTCAGAACAACAAGGTGTAAAGTGTCTAGACCTACACAAATGTGATTTTATTGAGGATTTATAAATATGTTTAGCCCGTACGCAACCTTCAATCATGGCGTTGCACAGGTTCAATATAGGCACTTGATTTACATTTAGTTTAGCATGTGAAGAAATGTAACTCGTGGAAACGCTCAAGTTAGCATTACTCAAATTAAAATTGTGTACCGGCTTCTTTTTTCATAGGTAAAAATCCACTAGGGGAACAAAATATATTCTGTATTATTTATTTTCCAATAAGTATGCTTTTAATATAATTTTCATTAAATTACTAACACCTGTTTCTGATTTAACACATTGAGACAGATTCTCTAAATAAGAAATGCGGTAAAAACCCTGTTATCAGGGTTTTTACCGCATTTTGGGATGCTCTAAGCATCCCCCGCCGGGTTAACCCCATAGAAGCCAATGGGCTTCTACCGTATACCTCCGCTGCCCCGCAACGACCCCCCGCCGCCCCGCACGGACACCCGCCGCCCCGCATCGCCCCCTCCCCCCTCACCTGTGTCCGGGCAGCACAGAGCTGTGCTGCCCGGACCTGTGACCTCCTCCCTGCACTGATCCTTTTCCGGGTGCAGGGAGGAGGAGAGCCCGGCGCAGCAGCAGCAGTGCTGGGTGTGTGAGGGAGGGGGGAGCCGCCGGGACCTGCTGGGACCCGGCGACTCTCACCGCAAAGGACAGCTCTTAACGCAAGAGTTGTCCTTTGCTATAATTATCTCATATGTTACAACATATGCGATAATTATAATTGCGAAGACAGGCGAAGAAGGGCGGAGATTCTTAGAGAATCTCCCCCATTACCACAGACATTACAAATATATAAAATGTTAGGGAAGTCATGTGGCCACTGCTGAGAAAGAAAGCTTTGCTCTTCAGCTTAAGGGAAGCGGGAAAATGTGCATTGTTGATACTGTATGCTCAGTCACATGCAGTGTCCACACATCGCAGATAATTCAATTGGCCACTGCTCCCATCGCAGAGAATTCAATTGCTCACTGCTCTATTCATATGACCATCAACCCCTATTCTTAACCCTTTGGGTGCCAAACGAATTTGTCAAAATTGGTGTAAAAATTGCCAAGCAAACATTTTCATTCATCATAATGACCTGTAATATATACCTTATATAGAAAATATGTTTTTTTACACAGTTTTCATTTGAATTTATACAACAAATGAGAGCGACGCTGGCATTTTGAACATCTCTCACAGAGATGTTTGCAGTCGAAGGGTTAAATCACACCTGATAATTAAAATTAAGTATGACATCTGCATGGTCTAAGTGTACATTTGCTCATATCTCTATCAAATCATCAATGTTGCCACTAGGCCTAGCCCCCAAATTTTGGCACACAGCAGTCCTGAGTAATTTTAAAGTTGGGAGGTATGCAATACATGGCAGTAGGCCTGAGTCAGGTATGCGGTCATCAGGTGGATAGTCAGTAGGTCGACAGCTATTGGTGTAATACCCTGTTCCTGCAATGTATTACTGTACGACTGACATGGTGCATTGTGTGACACACATGTCTGTAATTTCTCAGGTAGACAATTCCTAGCAGCCTCTGAAACTGTTTAAGAGGTCAGGAGCTGGTCACATGACCAGTGTCAGAAGATGACAGTTGAGAGTGAACAGCTGTTAGGCAAGGGAGTCTGAGTTGATGATGAGAGCAGTGAGAAGTGCTGCTGTGTTAACACCAATGGAAGCTATGTGGGACCACATCCCATGGAGACGTGATCTGGGGCCCCAAGTCCAGAAATACAGGCACTGAGAGTGAGGTAGTCTACAAATTATCGGAAACAAATATTTATAATGTTCTCAGCCAGACAAAAACATTTTAGGGGGGTATTCAATCTCCCGCCGCTATTCCCGACGGGGGAAATAGTGGCGGGGCCTTATTCAATGCTGTCTTCCCTGACAGCATTGAACAGGAATCTTGGCAGAACAGGCCTGACTTTACAAGCAGTCAGGCCTGTTCTGCCGAGAATGGCAGGGAATTGTCGAGCTCCCGGCACGCTCCCTTTTCGGCGCTTGGCAGGCAGGACATTGAATCTGGCCAGCCAAGCTGACGACAAGCCACTCGAGAACGGGACCGGGTCCTGGCTATTGGCCCATCCCGACAGTCATGACACTGGATTGAATACCCCCATTAGGGTCTGAAGCAAATATCATTTAACTTTGTGAACAGAACTTTTTCAAGCAAAGTATGTAAAATTGGCCAAAGACAGAAACCAGCCCAGTGGATCTATATAGGAAAGTACTTATTAATAACTAATTGTTTAGAGATATTTATTCTAAAGTGCATACAGCTGAATTACCAAGAGTATAATTGACTTTCTCCCCACCAGAACTCTTAAGCAAATTTTTGCTATTTTCTGAGCAATCTGACTAGATTGCTTAGAAAGTAAGCACAGATCTCTGCCCCGAGAGATTAAATATCTCTTGCTAACTAAGGAGGTTATTCTGATCGGAGCGGCCAAACGTGCGTACGTTCCATATTAACGTACGCTCTCCGTACGCGGCCGTTGGGGTTAAGTCCACCCACAATTCAGCCGCATACGTACGGCCAGAAACAACGTTGAAGGGGAGTGGCGTACAATTGAGCGTACGCCAACGTACACGGACGGACCAGCCCTTAGACTCCGACAACTGGCGTACAACAGAGCGTACGCCACCGTTTACGGACGTCTCTCGTCCGTCTTCCCACCGACTTCTTGCGGCTATCTGAGCGTACGCCAGCTTGTACGGACGGGTCACTATTGTTTTCAATAGAAAACTCAGCTTATGTCACCGCTCGTGAGAGTGAGCGTACGTCCGTGCACGCTGGCATACCCTTCACATATATGGACCTGCAAATCTTGCCTTTCAACTACAATTCAGACAATTAATTAATTATTCTAATTGTTATTCAATTATTGTTTTCTATAAACTCAATTGTCTACCTTAATAAAGACCCTAATAAAACAACATTTTAACCCTCATTACATGTATATTTATTATGTTCTAATGTTGCATTTTAATCACTATCTATGTGTCCCCACATTGCTGTTACTTTTAAATCAAGTTATGTTGGTGTTTGTGTATATGTACTAAATTATGTCCATAATTAGTTTGATCTGATTTTTTAACATGTATACCTACCCTGATGTTATGTGTGATGTTTTCATCTAACAACATTACACATTCATGCATTTTCACTATGTGTTATTTAACTCAAAAACACACACATTCACACAGCAATCGTTGCCCCTCACATCAAAATACAAATATAATTTACATTACACATCTGTATGTATCTGCCCTTACAAACCTGCAAACATATTTTTTAATCACAACACAGGCAACTTCTCTCTGACCAGAAATATTTATTATTTAAATATAAACGTAAAAACTTTTAATAACAAATTATAAGCGGGCCTCGAGTTGGCAAAACAGGATGTGGAGGTACAGGAGAGTCAGGAATATCTCCTGTATGATGACTGCCACCTCCTCCTGGTGCTGTTCATTGTCTGTAGTGAAGGGATAAAAAAAAAAAAAAAAAAAAAAATATATATATATATATATATATATATATATATATATATATAATATACACCAATGTTTGTTGTATTTGTACATAATAAAAAGTTGTGAGTTATGTGTGAAGGCCACATACATTTTTAAACTACATTGAAGATGGGTCTGCTGTAAACACAGTACTAAAAAATAATATGTTAACACACACATACTGTACATAGTAAATAACATTAATTAAATTACTCCTTCTTGGATGAATGTATGCTGTATCCCATTTGGTAGTTTGGTTTTGGGGGACTCACCTCTAACCTCACAATTAGGCTGTGCTGTTTAAGGGTTCTGACATTGTTGCGGCTTAAGCACTCCTTACTATTTTAAATTTAGGACATTGCTGTACAAATTATAGGCCTAAAGCTATGTTTGTAAAGCATGCATCCGCATGGCCTCACACACTATTAACAAAACAATCTATAAATTTATGTTGCACATCATGCTGGGAACTGGAGTTACCCAACACCTGGACCCACATAACTACAACACCACTAATGTCGGATATCTCATTGGATGTACTGTTATGTCAATTATTCAAGGGGTGAGGCATGGCCACACTCCAAAAAAACACCAAGGGGACCCTTGTTCCTGGAGAAGGACAGGACACACCTCATGGTCGCCCTGCAGTGATATGTTGCAACTAATGTTGATGTTGGATACACATATGTGGTTGTTGTGATTGTTTATGTGTAGAAATGTGTAGGTAAACATTAGACACATTATTTACTTACGGCTAGTTGAGCCATCCTGCTCGCCGCTGGTTGGATGTCCGGTGGTTGGGGGGGTCAGGAGCAAGGGGGATGGGATAGGACTTGGGATACTGGTAGTGGGTTGGAGTGGGGATTGGAGAGGTTTGGGGGTGGGTGGTGGAGAGGTGTAGGGGGGTTGGAAATGGGGTGGGGAGGGGGTGGGGGTAGGGGAGGGGGTGGGGGTAGGGGTGTTGGTGGGGGTAGGGGAGGGGGTGGGGGTAGGGGAGGGGGTGGGGGGAGGCGAGGGGGTGGGGGTAGGGGTGTGGGTGGGGATAGGGGAGGGGGTGGGGGTAGGGGAGGGGGTGGGGGTAGGGGTGTGGGTGGGGGTAGGGGAGGGGGTGGGGGTGTGGCTGGTGGAAGGGGATGTCGAAATTTGGTGGTCCCCAGCTGGACCCATTGTCTCCTCCTCTTCCTCCTCCTCTTCCTACTCCTCTTCCTCCTCCTCTTCCTCCTCCTCTTCCTCCTCCTCTTCCTCTTCCTCCTCCTCTTCCTCCTCCTGGGCTGCCTGCTCCCGGGCTGCCTGCTCCCGGGCTGCCTCCTCCCGGGCTTCCATGCGTGCCCTTGCCCGTGCTGAAATTTTCATGTTGATGGCATAGAAATCGAAGGTTGGGTTTCATAAAAATGGGGGAAAGAAAATTTCACATTAGTCATGCTCATAACCTCATTGCTGTTATATTTCAGACATTTATCATGCAAACTAATTGATATGCTACACCCAAAAACAGAGCGACTACTTAACCCCCCCCTATACACCCCCTATACACCCCCTATACACCCCATATACACCCCCTATTCACCCCCTATACACCCCCTATACACCCCATATACACCCCCTATACACCCCCTATACACCCCATATACACCCCCTATACACCCCATATACACCCCATATACACCCCCTATACACCCCATATACACCCCCTATACACCCCCTATACACCCCCTATACACCCCCTATACACTCATATACACCCCCTATACACCCACATACTCATGAACATATTTATAAAAATTACAGAAATCATTGAAAAAAAAACGCAGACATACTAGTAAATAAAAACTTACATCGGGCAATATGGCGGCGAAGTGTGGAAAGCATCACTGGCTGCCGCCGGCGCAGGTCAGACCAGCGCCGCTCAACTTGTGCCAGGCTTCTGCGGACACCGGTCTGGGCGTAGATTAGCCGGCGGGCAGCATTATATGCCCGCCGCTTGTCCATGTTGGACACATATGGGCCCCTGGGCCCCAGGCGCCGGTCCATGACCTCAACCAAGGCCAACAGCTCCAGGGTAGAAAACGCCCTAGCCCTGGTTGAAGTCATATTGGCAATGGCGCAGTTATTAATTGCAGGTACATATATCACTTTTGGTGCTTGCTGATTGGTGTAAAAAAATTGTTTGTTTAGTATTAACTTTATTAATCCTTCTTACATTAACAAACTGGATGCGAATAGAAACTTACGCGGACCGTTCTGATATACACACACCATAACCAACAGCATGCTTTCAATGTATAGAGAGACGTACTGTATATACAGTGTGCGGAAAATAATACATGCAACCGTCTACTAATAAATACGCTGATAAAAGGGCACAATACACCGATTTCCATGGAGAGACGTACTGTATATACAGTGTGCTGAAAATAATACACGCAACCGTCTACTAATAAATACGCTGATAAAAAAAGGCACAATGCAACATGTTGGCGTATGACAATTTCATACTCATTACATATGTAAGGAAAGCATTATAACGTGATGTTTTGAAATGTGACTCAGAAAGCATACACGAACTCCAACAGATACCAGCTGACAACACTCATCATTGGAATGACAGGTGCACACATTTCACGATGTAGTACACAATGCTCCACAACCTGTGTATGTGCATATACAGGTGATTGATCAGGTGCGTTGAGACCTGCGTAATTTAAGCGGGAATTATCGCCGGGAAATATCGGCGTAAATTAGCAACTACATTGCGGGGAAAAATATACGCCCCCTTGTTCATGGCGGGAGATTACCATATAAATATTCAGTCAGATGCAGGCCAGAATTGCTGCAAACATGTCTAGCTCAGATGATTCCGCAGCTGAGGACGCTCTACAGAGAGCTACAGCAGAATCCCTGCTTGAAGCTTTGCAGAAGAGGGAACAGGAGCGGAGAAGGAGGGCCCAAGAGAGAAGTAGCCTGCAAGACCAAGCGGGCCCCTCACTAACAGGCCCTGTTCAAACTGCACCAGCTCCACAAGGGCCAAGCAACCAGCCAGAACAAGAGGTTGCATCTCTCCAAACAGATGTGACCCAGCAGGTGCATGGTGAGAGAACTGGGGCCACCAGAAAACGAGCTGCAACATCTAGGGTGAGGACTGAGCAGGATACCACCACCAAAAAGAGAAACCCTGCATTTGTAGAGGCAGAATTGCGAATTTTAGTGCCCAGGGCACGCGAATGGATAGAATTGCCAACCAGGAAGCCGGGTGCCAGTGCAAGGAGAAACCTTTGGGACAAGATCACAGAGGAAGTGAACCAGGTGTCACCAGTGGTCAGAGATTGGCTAGCGGTGAAGAAAAGGCAAGTGTGTTTGTCCCCCTGATAATGTCATATGTGTGTACATATGTTACATGTATGTTTTGAGAATAATAGAAAGGTGTGTTTGTAGATAGTGCTACACTTCAATGTCACATGTGAACACAACCATGTCTAATAACCCACATTTATATATGAAACATGCACCATTGGTGTGATGTGAGGTTATGGGCACAGTTCTGCTCATGTGAAGTATGTGAAGTATGTGATGGGACAAGAGAAAGTGTGTTTTTGAAAGAGTTGTTGTAACATGTTCCATATGATGCTACTGAAACAAGAATGACCAAACTGTGCACATGTAGCTGTGAGAAACTACACATCCCAGTATGCCATCCCATAGTTAAATTACTCCATAATAACCACACTGTCAAGCTATGGTGGAATGTGTAGTTTCACAACAGGTGGAGGTGCATAATTTGGCCATGGATGATGTCATTTCTGCATAGTGATCTATGTATGTGCATTTAGTGGCCTAATGAATGAGATGAGACACTGAAATGCCTCCTAATGGAGACATTAATGTGTGTGTGGGACACATATGGCTAAAAAACATAAGATCACCCACACTAGGAAATGTCACGTAGTCATGATGTTCACTAGCACAGTGGTGCACATATCTCATGGTGATATTTGTATTTTTAAACTTGTAGGTGGACAGACTTCAAAACGACACTGAAGAGGAAGATGACTGACCGGTACAACCACAGCATGTCCACCGGGAGGGGGCCTATGCCAGATAATTTGGAGTATACCCCCCTGGAGCAGGACGCCTTGGATGTCATTGATGTGGCCGAGGTCAGGGGGATATCCAATATGGATAGTGAGCTCCCGGTGGAGGTCTTTGCTGCTGCTTTTGATGGTAAGTCACAGTAATGCATTGTATTTTGTAAGATATTTTTTAGTGCGTATGTGATGGTGACATTGTTTTCAATTATTATCCTAGAAGAAGCAAAAACCCTGGATGAACCGGCAGCATCTTCCTCTGCAGAGCCACAGGTGGAGCAAGTGGTCCAGCCTCCACCAAGACAACACCCCCAGACACAGGACACATGGGATGCCAGCTTGATGGTGACGCTGGAGAGGATCGAGAAGCAAGGGGAGGATGCTGCGGTGCGTCAGCAGCAGGTTGTGGAAATTCTGGCGGATTGGAAGGCCACAAACAGGCAGCAGTGTGAGGCCTTCAACCGCATGAATGACACTCTGGCGGCTGGCATGCAAAGCATTGGCCAACACCTCAGCCGCCAGAATGAAATTCTTGCGGAGCTGCTGACCACCGCCAGGTCCCTAAGGGACAATCCCCCATCTGCTGGCCCACCCCAAGCTGCTCCCCAACCTTCCACCTCTGCTGACCCTCCTGTGTCCACTAGGGGAAGACGCCGCAAGCCATCTGAGCCAAAGGCCCCTGTCCCCAAGGCCCCATCTAAAAAGGGGAAAAAAGGGCCCAAATAATGAGACCTGGTTCACTTCCTCTGTGGTTGGACCCCAAATGTTTAAATTGCACTGGACATCCACTTCCTGAGTTGGCCATCGATCCATTTTCGTGCCATGGGCATTAAAGTTCTTATTTTGACCTCTACAAATGCAGGATAAATTTTTGGTGGTGTGTATCTTGCTTAGTATTCACCCTGGTTGTTGCAGTACGTATTCTGGTGTCCCCATTTCTTTCACCATTGCATTTGCAGGGTAACACATGTTTGGAGATATGCAACCTCTTGTTCTGGCTGTTTTTTTATTTTTGTGTATATTTTATTTGTTTATTTGATTTATGACATTAAAGTGTCAAAGAAGCTGTGATGCTGAACAGCAAATAAATTTATTTTACCAATTAAAACACAATTGTTGTATGTGTAATTTCTTGTGTGAAACAAATACTACATTTATGTGTACTTACTGACCAGGGTATTTTTGAGCATTTGTTGAAGTGTGGTAGAAGTTTCCCATGTGTAACCCTCTCCATGGCCATTCCCATGTTCCTATCCAACTTTTCCCTGCTAATTAGTTTGTGTCAGCACATGTGCAGAGCAACTTAATAGGTGAGAAAGCAGTTTGTGTGCAGGTGAGGTAGCTCCCACATTAGTAGGTAAAAGCAGGTCCAGAACAATGCTTTCCTCATGGAGTGGGTGAGGTAGACAAACAAGGGTCAAAAGGTACATTTGTGTAGGAATGCATATGTGTCCTCCCTAAAAAAAGATGTGTGAATCGGCCAAACATGATAAAATTGCTTGTGGACAAACATGTTTAACTTTGTACATATATATGATTTTACAGTGTCATAAGCAGATGTAGGAATCCTTTGTTAGAGAGATGTGAGTGCAATAATGTGATTGGTGGCATCTTACATGCAGAGTGTAGTAAAATCCAATTCATAGCAGATCAGATAGTGGTACAGGTCTGTATTTTGGGTACTATACAAAGATTGTGTGCAAAATAGTGGGCATGGGCTTAAAACATTGCTGAAACATCCTTTGTAGGTGTTAGATGTGGTTTATGTTATTGTATCATAAATACAAAACCTATGTTTGTATTAGAGTGAACACGTTGACACATGTCGACTTGTGTAGATTGAGTGTGCTACTGTGTAAAGTCTATGAAAGCACGTAGTGAATGTGTATAACTGTTTAACAAATAGCTACCTTAGCATATATAAGCAGGTCTTAAAAAGATTCTTACCTTAAATTAAACAAACCTTTAAATGTCGAAAAGTATAGAAAGATAAGCTTCCAATGTGTTTGAGTGCTGTGTGTGGCTTGCAGGTAGTGAAATCATGGTTTGGACTTAATAGACTGCAGCATTGCTTATTACATTCAGGTGTATGTGTTTGAGTAGTAATCAGCGTAAATTAGCAAACCCAGGCGCACGCTGGCATGCGGTATCTGTAGGGGTGGTCTGAGGTGGCGGTTGGCGGCCGCCTGTTTTGTGTCCGAAATGAACGGTGCTTTAGCCGATCGTGCGGTAGTAGCACCGTTCATTTTTGGTGCACACCCCCGTGTACGCCCATATTTACGCCCATTTTCCCTCATTATTTCGGCCGCTCCCCTCATCACGCCCCTATGCCGCCCCCAATACCCGTACTCTCGCGTACAGGTTTTTTCGCACGGAGAGACCCGTCCGTAAGCGTTGTGGAGTGTTCGCGCCTGCGCATTGGCGATTGTACGCATGCGCAGATCATTAAAAACCCCGGAACGTACGCGTACGGCCCGACCGCACCAACCAGAATAAGGCCCTAAGTCAGTGCATGCAGTCAAAATCTAGTCAAATTGCTTAGCAAGTGACTACAAATCTCTCTGTGTGTACAGAATGAGAGATTCTGATCGCAATCTCTCATTCTGAACCATTAGCTGGCCTTTTTTTGCTTAAGCAAAATTACACACGTGCACGCAATTTTAAAAACTACAAGTTATAGGAATTTAGGAACTGTTTTCTCGGCATCTTACAAACAGTGACTATTTCTATGATCTTTTGATTTACTGTATTCTCTCAAGAAGAACCCTTTTAAGAAAACTTGCGTTACTGCTTTCCTAGCACGGCGCCCGTCTCATTGATTGTATGCCTTAAGTTTAAGGTACTTAAGGCATACAATCAACGTGATGGACCCGATTTTTTAATCTCATGGATTTTATGCATCCATAAGATGCATGAGATCCATGAGATCCATGAGATCCATGAGATAAAAAATCGTGAGCCCCCAATAACCATTGTTAACGCCACCAGCACTATCAACGCCAACCCGAAGCATGGCCAGCGCAGCGAGCCCGTGAGGAGCGGCGGTACACGCCCTCCGACCTTTTCATACCCCCACTATCCACGTGGAGTTGATTTTATATAGTGTGGCGAGCGCAGTGAGCCACCGAGCTCGAAGAGTGGCGAGCGTAGCGCGCCCCGCGAGGGGATGTGGACTACTTTACATGTATTCCGCATCCCCTTGCGGGGCTCGCTGCGCTCGCCACTCTTCGGGCTTGCTGCGTTCACCACACTATATAAAATCATCTCCACGCCGACGTGGATAGTGGGGGTATGAAAAGGTCGGAGGACGCGTACCGCCGCCCCTCGCGGGCTCGCTGCGCTCGCCACGCTTCGGGTTGGCATCAATATTGGGGTGGCGTTAACAATGGGGAGTCCATTTCACCCATGAGGGGGGTTAGCAATTAAAATTGGGGTTTTGGGGGCTTTTTACATTGATTCCAATGTAAAAAGGTCGACGTTTCAATACACAATGGTATTTTCCTCAAGACCAAACATGGCAAAGACAGTGATGCTCGCACGGCGGCGAGATAACAACAATATATTGTTGTTATCTCGCCGCCGTGCGAGCATCACTGTCTTTGCCATGTTTGGTCTTGAGCAAAATACCATTGTGTATTGAAACGTCGACCTAGACGACATGGTACCGTTTTTACTTCCTCAATAAAGTTCTCATGAAAAGCCCCTTGGAGTGACGTGGTTTCTATACCCTTCTATATATATATTCACTTTGTATCCGCACTCCAAGCTATCATAGAACAATGCGGGGTGCTCCTTATCGTAGCAGTCTCTGCTCCTTAAATTATATAGTATGACGGGCCACTTCTGGTCCAATCAGGGCACTCTCCAAACCTAAATTGTCATAAGAATTTTTATTTTGTACATCACCACTGTGAAGGGGACCTCCATCCCTTGTCGATGTTTCGATGTTTAACAGCCTTTGTCAAGACACATAACAGCCAACATCCAAACAGCATCACAGGTTAGGAGTTACTGAACAAGCCTGGGGCGCCCCCTTAAGTAACATCACTAATCACTACAATACAAAGACCCAGTGTGTGTACACTTACCACGCTCCCGGGAGTCTCTCACTAGTGCACACACAATCTAATAGAGAGGTAGGACCGGAACCTACGGCTCCCCACCTGTATCGATCAGCACACAATTTTATAGGAAACAGGAGAGGGAATTATTCTCAGCCACTGTGTACCCTTGGTTGTTGGCTGTAGGGTTGGTCTCATTAGTAGCTGGCAGAGGTTTGGGCACCGATGGTATGCATTCATGAGTGCTCTATATTTGGACAATTTTAGTGTATTATCACTGCCCACAATTGGCCAATACCATTTATGTAGGGCCTGAGTGGTATTAGAGGTATGATTGAATGTCCCTACATGTACCATCATGGGACTTCGGAGATATATATATATATATATATATATATATATATTATACTCACGCTGCCCAATCAGCAGCAACAGCAGCACACGGCAATCCAAATGAACAGTATCACGCAGGAGTCAGCAACGTTTCGATTTTATTACAAAATCGTCATCATTATTATTTTGTAATAAAATCGAAACGTTGCTGAATCCTGCGTGATACTGTTCATTTGGATTGCCGTGTGCTGCTGTTGCTGCTGATTGGGCAGCGTGAGTATATTATATACAAGGCTCTTGTTAGGCTTTCAGCTGGCACCGGACTCCCTTTACCTGTGTTATCTGGATGTGCCTAGCCCCTTGGACTATTTTATATATATATATATATATATATATATATATATAGACAGTTGGGTTCTCAGGTTGGCACTCTGGTTAAAGATAAAACTGTTCCTGTGCCAGGCACATAATGTGGTTAATAGAAAGCACTTACCCCCTCGCAGAAAAGATTGGAGCCGGCACACGGTAGTAGGTGAAGAAAAAAAGGGTTTATTGCAATTACATCATTGCACAAAGAGACAGCTGCCGACCTGACAGCCGTTTCAACTGCATGTGAGCACTTCTGATGAAAACTGCTCACATGCAGTTGAAACGGCTGTCAGGTCGGCAGCTGTAGCTGTCTCTTTGTGCAATGATACCGTGTGCCGGCTCCAATCCTTTCTGCGAGGGGGTAAGTGCTTTCTATATATATATATATATATATATATATATATATATATATATATATAATCCAAGTATCTGCACACTGGGGAGCAGAACGGCGAGCACTCGCCAATCACAAAACAAATTTTGTGAAATCCAAAGAGTAGATAATCAAATCAATAAAGAGTCACCAGACTCTGGTGACTCTTTATTGATTTGATTATCTACTCTTTGGATTTCACAAAATTTGTTTTGTGATTGGCGAGTGCTCGCCGTTCTGCTCCCCAGTGTGCAGATACTTGGATTATTTTTGAGTACATACCCTTTTGGGTTTGTACTTTTGGTTGGGCACCCCACTGCTGTGTGTTTTGGTGAGAGTGCGGTCTTTCCCAGTGTATATATATATATATATATATATATATACACATACATACATAACACATGAAAATACTGTATTTGTCCCTCTACACTTTACTATGTGGGACTGTAGGAGACCCCACAGGCTCAGTGCTGCCTCTGATTAAAAACCCTCCCATGACTAGACCGCTGCTGCTGCTGCTCTCCTCCATGGGCCTGAGAAGCATGTAATGAGCTCCACTTTGTCACTTTGGCAGATAGGTGAAGCTGCAGCACTACCCCACTCCCATGCACAAAACCTTTAGCTAAAAAAAAAAAAAAAAAAATGAAATAATAATAAAAAAAAAATACATGCCAGCCACAGGGGGCCCCTATCTAGAGGGGGGCCAGGGGTACTGCCCCCATTTGGCCCCCTTTAATCCAGCCCTGAGGGAGGATGTGTGATGTCAGCCTGTTTCTATCACACTGGCCAAGTAGGTCCACTCAGACTGCACACACTAGAAATATCGTTTGAGCGTGAGCAATTACAAATGGATTTTCAGCTAATTGCAGGGCTGTAATATTTTCGCAAGCTTTTTGCAGGCATGCAGAGGGTTTGATTTCAGTCCTGCGGGGCAGCCATTACCTGATCGTAGGGCTCTACGATCGCCCAGCGATCAGGTCTGATCACCCCAGCAAATGGCCACATTTCAGTTATCTCCCACGAAATATCCAGAAGCATTCTAATTCCAGAATGTAATATAGCACTACTAAAAAAAATCGGTACTTGGTTCTTAGCACGGCGCCCATCGCATACCGTATATAGTGGGATGCGATGGTATGCGATGCGATATTCGCGTAAATTAACAGGAATGTACAATTAAATATCGCATAGCATCGCATGCCAGCAAAGGCAACGCAATTTTTAATTGTACAAGCACCCTGATGGGTGCTTACAATGTTAAATGCACCCCCATTGTAAACGCTACCCCCACTATCAAAGCCAACCCGAAGCGTGGCGAGCGCAGCGAGGCCGTGAGGGGCAGCGGTACACGTCCTCCAACCTTTTCATACCCCCACTATCCACATAGGCATGGAGTTGATTTCAGATAGTGTGGCGAGCGTAGCGATCCCCGCGAGGGGCCACGGAATACATGTAAAGTAATCGGCGTCCGCTCGCCACGCTTTGGGCTCGCTGCGCTCGACACACTATCTAAATTCAACTCCACGCCGACGTGGATAGTGGGGGTATGAAAAGGTCGGAGGACACGTCCCGCCGCCCCTCGCGGGCTTGCTGCGCTCGCCACGCTTCGGGTTGCCGTTGATAGTGGGGGTGGCGTTGACAATGGGGGTGCATTTAACATTGTACAAGCACCCATCAGTGCTTGTACAATTAAAAATTGCATTGCATGCCGCTATATTGCATGCACTGTGATGTACTTCAATCAAAATTGGGGGCGCCATGCTAGGAAACAAGTACCAAAAAATGATTTATTGGCATTTCTAAAACTTTACAGTTATAATTTCACACCCAGTTTTAACCAATTATTTAAGAAAGTTGGAAGTGCATAAGACAAAATGCTGTATTGTGGTACATCAAATTTTTTTGTTTCCTATTCACACCATGACCAAAATAGAAACTGCTATACATTTTCCAGCTGTGAGACAGCATGAATTGTAATTGGCTAATTAAAATAATTTTTCCTTTTTAATTGATCATTAAATTAAAACCAAGCACATAACTCTAATCTACAGATGTACATTATAAGCAATTTGGGATATTATACAAACACATTGAAGGACATTCATAAAACCAATGTGTACAACTCTGAATGATGAACAGTTTGCAGTCTTAATACAGATGTGCCCTTGTTTATTCTGCAGGTAATCGCATGTTTTGTGCGTAGGCATTGCAGCAGTAATTACCCACTGCTTTCGGTGACTTGTCGTGGTGTGCACATGGCCGGCTCTGCTGTTAAGAAGCTGCCTAGAATGCCGGGATCTGTGGGGGTGGAACCGAATCTGCCAATCACAAAATTAAGGATGTATATGAGGAAGACATCTTTGTTGTACTTAATGCAGGTGGTTGCTGTGGAATTTCTAAGATACCATCTTCACACTTTAAACTTAAGGGGCTGGAAAGTGGGTACTAGTGGCAGTGTGGGGTTTGGAGGATGTCAGTAGGTTGAAGCTTTGCCTAGGGTTCTGAGAAGCCTTACACTATGCTTCCCTATTTAAGTTTGGGCATGCATATGTGTATGCAGGGCCGGATTTAAGTAACAGACCACCCATAGGTACAACATTGTGTGCCCCTCCCCCACATAACTGCTGAAGCCCCCCGCGCGTACCTGTTGATGTAGCCATCACAATCCCAGGTCTAGAGGAGGCTTTCTGTCCTCTCCTACTCCCCAGTGCTATAGATGTCACTGCTGCCACTGCAGCTGGTGCTCCTGTAACTTCCATAGCCACTGCCATAGTGCTGCTGGGATATGGAGCAGCAGTCCTCCGTGTTTCGCAGACCCCCTGCTACCCCCCTCCTGCGATTCGCAGCCCCCCGCAACCCCTCCTCCTGCATTTCGCGGATCCAGGATTCCGACTGTTGGAACATCCTGACAATCGGAATCCCAGGCTGTTTTCATTTCTCTAAACTATAACTCAACAGCAGGAATTCAAAGTGTCAAAAAGTCTGAGGATTGGCGAAAATGGCTTCGGATTGTCAAAAAATGTCCATGAATTCGACAATCCGCGGCCGTTTCCAATAAAACAGACCTGACTTGTTTTGAAATAACTTTACTGCTGTGGGAACATGGCAGCATTGAATAGGCGAGGGCTGCTATTTCCGCCGGCGGAAATTGCGGCCGGAATTGAATACCCCTGATATATGGGTACTAGGAAATTCTGGAGTCTAGAGAATATATAGGTTGGAAAACCTAAATACAGGAAAGCTTAGATGTTGTAAGTCATCAAGTGAAAGTTTTGAGTGATGTTCTTTTCATGCGTTTGAACTTTGCAAATATACATTAAAAACCAGGATATGATGTAAATGTGCTAACATTGCTGAAATTATTGTTTTGTGTGGTGATGTGACATTTTCCACCCAGGAATTCTAAATGGAGTGGAGCGCCTGGCGAGTCACTCCACAGGGGGTTTGGTGGTGCCGAGCGTGCTGCTACACATGGGGGAGGGGGGTGCCGAGCGTGCGATGCGGCCCGTGCTGCAATCACCTCAGCACCTGGTGAGTCACTCCACGGGGGGCAGGGGGGTAATGGGCGATGCGGCGGCGAAGTCACTCGGGGGGGGGGGTTTGCCATCCGGGGGGACACCTGCGCTCCAACTTCCTCCCTGCCTATAGATGTGGTGAAACTAATTTTTCTCACATCACAGGAAGGAAGCCTCTGAGACCTGGGGAGGTGGGAGGTGGCTGCAGCTCATCAGTAAAACTATTGATATTGTACCTGCATCAAATATTGACATAAGTAATAGCGCTGGCCATTCTGTTGGAATTTCAGTACATGGCCATTGTGGAGTTGGAACTAGCTCCACCTGTCATTACAGGTGGTGGAACCCCATTCCACCCAGTCCCCCACTTTAACCCTTGAGCAAATCCATAAAATTCTTAAGGGTGAAAACTCAGACTAAGTCCTAATGAAAACAGGGCACAGCCACCAGCATTGAGAAGTGCAGTACTGCCCAAAATACTTTCAGGATGCCTGCCTGGAGCATCTACAGAACAATCCAAACAGCACTGCAGCAAATATCCTTGTTGCCAGCACCCTTATGTAAATCTCAGCTTAAAATATAGCTTTGTTTAAGAATATTTTTAAATACAGTATGCTGTTGATTTGTGAAAATACAGTACTTCACTGATGTGATTAAAATCTTATGTCACATAAATGACACTGTATTACAATTTATTTTTTAATTTATTTTTAATATTCACAGGATTATGTCCTTAACAGTTTGTTTACATTACAGCAACTACTGGCTTTATTACAACAGTGCTACATCTGATGGACCATACTTCAATAATACATTTGTAGTACTTTCTGCTTATGTTCACAACATAGTTGCCTACCTTCCTGCATTCTGCAGGAGACTCCCTGAAATAACAGCAATCTCCCTCTCTCCCTCATTAGTCTAGCAATCTCCCTCATTTCACCTACCCCACATTACATGGTTAAATTTTTGGGGAAAAAAGGAATGAGAGACATATACATTTACATGGAATCATCATCACCATTTCTCAGCACTTGAGCAAGTATAGTAGATCTTACTAACTGCTTTGGGGCTCATCAACATTTGGATATAAGTCATTTTAAAAGATTCCTCTCAGATGTAGCAGTGCACACCCACACTTCTCGGGGCCACATTCACAATCTCTTTAAGCAATCTCTCAATATATGAAAATAGACACGCCCTTTGGGTGGAGCATGACACGCCCTCCTCAATGGGGCACTTTGCAAAATTCTATTACCAACTATAATCTCCCTGAAACTAGTTTTCAAAAGTAGGCAAGCATGGTTCACAAGGAAGAAAACAATATAAGCAGAATGGTAAGTTTTTGAATTTTTGAATTATAAGAAGCATCATGTCCCCAGAGTTCTTGTTGAGTACTTGTTTCTACAACAAATATGTGCTGTTTCTTATTTCTTCATATATATAAAGCTTACCCTAGTGAACTTTAGGTTGTTATGTACACAAATCAGAAGATTTCAATGATCCTGTCAACTTACTAAAGACCAAAAGAACATGGAAATGTTAACACTGATATTGAGTATAAAAGAAAGTAAGGGAACAATGAGTGGTTGTGATTTTATTCTCTATGCTTTCATTATGGTCTGTTACCAGAAAGTTCTACATAAGCACATAGTCCAAGTTTTTCTTGTTATAAACACACTGCTCATTAAATTTTACATAGAGCGTATCAGTCAGGAATCCATGCGGAGAACAAACATTTGGCCACTCTGTAGGCAAAAAAAAGTTTTCTCTGCAAAACACATTTTTGAATTAGGCTAACCAACATCAACGGCAAATGTGACTCATGACCAGAGGAGTGGTCATGAGTTACATGGACATGATCAGATCTTCTGACACACTGCCCCCATCCCTATCCAGACCAACCGATTTGGCACGCATTTTAAAACCACAAAATCACATGATTGCTGTTGTACTTAGAACAAGAGCTTGCATGTGGGATGGTATAAAATACTATGACGAAATAGAGCAATGTCATAGCATGTTTACACACAGACATTTGTAGCCATTTTTTTTAAGTACAGGCTTTTTAAAGCCAGTTGTATAAAATAAAAGCATTACCATTTCTCATTCAGATTCACCTAGGACAGAATTTACCAGTATATCCGCTCAGCAAAGGTAATGGCATATCCAAAAGAATCCTGTCCATCACCCGTTGTCAATGTCGGATTTGGGCATGAAGGGCCCACTAGAGGTATGCAGTGGAAGGGCCACATCGGTTTGGCTAATCAAGATAGCGTGCATGGGCTGGGACCCTTGATAAATATATAGTAATTACTGCTAGTGCTTGCATGGTAATGAACTATATTAATAACAGTAATTCACTGTAGAAAATACACCACAGTCCTTTGTAGTATAATGTTACATAGTATAAGGAGGAGGCAGTGGGGCCTACCAGAGATTTCCCCTGTACCCCTCTTGGCCAGTCCAACCCTATCCCTAGGTACTTAAAAGGACCAAGCTAGTATTTGTGTGGATTAGGGTGTTTAATATAATTATGGCCTGTGTGAATCTCTCCTTACAGTAGGTTGTCTATAAGAGGGCATGCCTCTAGGATATGAGATGAAACCAATAAAGAATCAATTTGTTTGTAATGAATGCAAATGATCATATATTCACACAGCCATGCATATGGTTTAAATTGCTTGTTCAGGATGTAAGTAGCCAAAATCAAATAAAAAAAAAGTTGAACATTCTTATTTGAAAAAGTCAGTTTAAAATGCCTAAATACTATTCAAACAATTAAAGGGATTAGTTCAGTTTTTTTTTTTTAATTATTTTCGAGCAATTCAATTAATGCCTGTTTCTTTCATAATTTACCTGTGTTCATGTGAAAACACAGAGGATTTGGGATAAGTTCCTAAATCCATATTTTTTTTGCAATCGCGGTCACAAAAACAAAAATGGAACTGATCTTGGATTTTGTTTCTCATGTCTCTGGCAGGTGAAACAAAATCCCCAATAATGTCAACTAGCAGTTTCAACTGAATTACCCCAAGGGATCAACTAACCATGGTAAATTGTAGCTGCTATTTGAATTCCCCCCTCTAAATGTGTATTTCAAACTGAAATCATTGGTACGGTTAATTTTCTTGCTAACACTTGACCTAAAAGTTGACATCCCTAAAGTGGTAAGAGGCAAAGTATAAAATAAAATTATACATTACATGATATGCGCTATTATGATTACTTGTATTTTATAAATATTTTTTTGAGACAAGTTAAAAAAGGTTAACGTCCACTGCAGTGCACATTGCTGTTTAATACCCAGTTTATTGATTAATATCAGAAACTAAGGAAGATAAAATGTGCACTTTACAGCATGCAGAGAGCAAACCACTAATCTGATATTCAGGGGCGGATCCAGGAGAAAATGACAGGGGGGCACCATGACAGGGGGGATGGGAGTGAGCGGTGTTAGTAGTGCCAGTGTGCATTCTCAGAAAGTGAAGCGAGATAGAGAGGAGGAGAGCAGAGAGAGAGGGAAGGAATGGGATTAGAAATAGGCCCTGACATTTTAAGTCCATAGGCCCACTGTGGAGTGAAAAGTGAAGGATGTAGTGGTGTGCGCGCCAAAGGCGCGCCAATTTCTTTTAAGAAGGGGGCATGGTCATTCCAAAGGGGGAGTGTCCTTGAGTGTAGTGTACCACACCATATACCACTTTTACACATTATGCAACAAAATAGTGGACCCTATTATACTTGCCACTTACGCATGATGCCAAAAAGAATGAGACAAAATTTCCATAATGCCACATGGATTAAGCCAAAATTCAGATAACGCCACATGGATTAAGCCATAGTATAGATAATGATGTATAAATAGGGACATTGCGCGCCGTCGGCGAGCCAAAAATGTACACAGTAATGCCCATTACACATAATGTCACACACCGTAATACCAATTAAATATAATGTCACACACTGTAATGGCCATTTCACATAATGCCAACAAAGTAATGCCCATAAAACACAATGCCATACGTTGTGATGCCCATTAAACAAAATGCCAATACCAAAATGCCCATTAAACATAATAATGCCTATTACATATTATACCATTTAATTGCTGCTTACCTACATACTTATTGTCAGAGGAATATCACTTGTTGCCAGGGGTTACATGCTTCTTGCCAGGGGTTTTATTCTTGTTGCCATGCCATGGGTTTGATATATTTTTTTTGCCAGGGGGGAGCCAGGGTGCATGCTTGTGAAGGGTTCCATTTAAATAGCGCGCCAGCGCTACCAAAATCCACACTTCCGGGTAGCGCTGGCCGCACTCTTCTGTTCTGACAAACACTAGAGGTATAGCAGTACCTCTAGTGTCTGTCTCCTATAAGGCGGCGGCAGTGGTGTAGCTAGGTGCCATGGTGCCCGGAGCAAGGGCATGTTTCACGCCCCCCCTCCATCTCAATTTGTAGTAGGTGAGGCTCCTGCTCAGTTAAAAGTGGGCATGGACCAACATTATACCACACACCGTAATGCCCATTGCACATTTTAGTGAACTTTGTAATTCCAGCCCACACATGATGTCCATTACATACTATATAACACACCGCAATGCCCATGACATACTACATAACACCGTAATCCCCATAACATACTATATAACACACTGTAATGCCCATTACATACTATATAACACACCGTAATGCCCATGACATACTATATAACACACCGTAATGCCCATTACATACTATATAACACACCGTAATGCCCATTACATACTATATAAAACACCATAATGCCCATGACATACTATATAACATACCGTAATGCCCATTACATACTATATAATACACCGTAATGCCCATTACATACTATATAACACACCGTAATGCCCATTACATACTGTATAACACAGCGTAATGCCCATTACATACTATATAACACACCGTAATGCCCATTACATACTATATAACACACCGTAATGCCCATTACATACTATGTAACACACCGTAATGCCCATTACATACTATATAACACACCATAATGCCCATTACATACTATATAACACACCGTAATGCCCATTACATACTATGTAACACACCGTAATGTCCATTACATACTATATAACACACCACAATGCCCATGACATACTATATAACACACCGTGATGCCATTACATACTATATAACACACCGTAATGCCCGTCACATACTATATAACACACCGTAATGCACATGACATACTATATAACACACCGTAATGCCCATTACATACGTATATAACACACGGTAATGCCTGTCACATACTATACAACACACCCTAATGCACATGACATACTATATAACACACCGTAATGCCCATTACATACTCTATATCACACCATAATGCCCATTACATACTATATAACACACCGTAATGCACATGACATACTATATAACACACCGTAATGCCCATTACATACTATATATAACACCATAATGCCCATTACATACTATATATCACACCATAATGCCCATTACATACTATATATCACACCATAATGCCCATTACACATTTGACACATAAGTGCCACTTACCTTCATGCTCGATGCCAAGGGGCTTCATGCTCAATGCCAAGGGGCTTCATGCTCGACTGAATCTTCTTGGGTGCAGCAGGGTGGGAGGGTGCTTGCAGCAGGGTGGGTGCAGTAGGGTGGGAGGGTTGTGTGTGCACCCAGCCACCCCCCCCCACCCCGCTCCGCTCCGCTCACCCACGTCTCCCCGCTCGCCCGCTCCCCCGCTCCACAGTGTGCACGGCTGGGAGAGAAATGTGCTCCTATCCTATGTAAAATTCATATCTCCTGCTGGACCGCTAGCCAATAGGCGCTCGCGGTCCAGCAGCCGACAGTTGATTGGCTGCTGGACCGCAAGCGCCCATTGGCTAGCGGTCCAGCAGGAGAAGTGAATTTTATACAGTAGCACATCTCTCTCCCGGCCGGGCACAGCGGGGGAGCGGGCACAGCGGGGGAGCGGAATAGCGGGCACAGCGGGGGAGCGGGCACAGCGGGGGAGGGGGCAGCAGAAAAAAACACACGTCTGAAATGACAGGGGGGCACGTGCCCGGTTGCCCCCCCCCCCCCCCCTGAATCCGCCAGTGCTGATATTCAATAAAAGTAAAGATACAGTATTTAAATTTTCTGACTTCCATAAAATATACATTTTCATGGTTATAGCTTAGTTTAATTAAGCTTTTTTATCGTTTAAGCCATTTTTAAAATAAAATAAAAAAAGTAAATATCAGAATTTGGAACTTGTGTAGTTTCACGGCGCCATCTTCCGGGTTCTACGCTCGCCACAACTATCTAAAATAAACTAACTTAACTCCATGCCAACATGGATAGTTCATACCCCCACATGGAGTTGATTTTAGATAGCGTGGCGACCGTGAAACTACAGAAGTACCCAGAATTTTTATAAAAAAGCACAAATCCGGCCACATTTAAATAAGTGAATAGTAATTCACCTGGTAAGTATTAAAAATGCAAGTATTATAGCAGTGTAGAAATGGCTTTGGTGGGTGCCTTTTATACAAACCTACACTTTACTTAACCTCTGAAAACGCTGCCATCCTTTTCCACAAATCTAGGCACTGTTTTGGAAATCCAGGCACTCATGCACAAATTGAGACACACCATTTAAAAAAACCATGTTTTCTAAGGGCCTAATTCAGACCTGATTGCACAGCACCTTTTTTCTCATATGGGCAAAACGATGTTGCACTGCAGGTGAGGAAAATATAAAATTTGCAAAGAGGGGTTTATACATGCTGCAATTGCCTTGCCATTGGATCCCTATTCTATCGGGATCAAATCGAATGGCAAGGCAAACACATTTGATGTGGACTATATAGTACAGATCTGTACTTTATAGTCTTGCCTGCGCAGTCTACTTTTATATTAAATTTTAATGCCGCAGGGCTGAGCATTGGGATTGAATAAGTTCGATTTCCATTCAATTTCGATTTGATTTAGAGTTGATTTTGCTTATATAAGAAAAGATTAATAGAAAAATAAATTAAATCTAACCGTGTATGCACACCCTAATGGATTTGGGTGAGGTGTGTTCAAACTGAAATTTAATTTGCACTGTAAAAATAAAGCAGCCAGTATTTACCCTGCACAGAAACAAAATAACTCACCAAAATCTAAATCTTTCTGCGCATGTTACATTTTCCCCAAATGCTTTGCAGCATGGATGTGTCCATTTAAAAAAAAAAGTATGTTTTGAGAAGAATTAGCATGCCAACTGTCCTAATGATAGCAATATAAATGTTAAAAAATATGTTTCTCCCATGCCAGGGACATTATTTATTTGGAAAGTTCTTAGTTAATGAGCAAATAATTCCCTAATGGTGGTTTGAATTTAAGAATCAACTGACTAGATTTGCTGATCTAAGTTTGCATCGTTTACATTATATGTTTTAATTTCATGAATGTATATTAATTACATCATGTGCCAAAATATTGCCGTTTTTATATTCACAGCTACCCTTGACAATTGTCTACTGGAAGATCTTTATTTTATTTACTTTACAATAATTGGCACGGTTGGGAAAACCAATGTTTAGTTGCTGTACATCAATGTGCACACATCAACAAACTTGTAAGCTTTCATAAAGTTGAAAGAGAAAAGAAAAGGTTGACAAAAATGCTTTTTTACATTCGATTTGATTACGTTGTAGCTCACTATTATGTTATCCATGAACCGTGAAGTTTCTAAAGCACCATAGTGCAGCAGAACCTTACTTAGGGTGCTATACATATTGCTAATCTTCATTCATTAAGCCATTAGACTTTTTTATTGCACCAAACAGTTGCAGCACAATAATTCATAGTCCCACAATTCACAGAACAATATTTTATCAACCCATTAATATTCTACATTATAACCTTGTATTGTTCCACAAGGCATTAAGTTGGCAAAGAGGTAAATAAAAACCATACTTTGTCTAAAGCCGGTATCTATAACTAATTTTTTTTCCCCAATGCAGTCATTAATTGCTTTGTAATAGACTATTACTGCATCTCATTTTAATGTAATGAATGAAACATCTGCTATGCTAACAAGATGTAAGATTACTGGAAGGCTTACAAATTTCCTGGCATCATCTGTGCATATGAATATGTAAAACTTGCTCAGTTTAAGGAAAAGGATGAATTGAAGTTAAAATGGCTGAGATGTTTTACTGAAAAAAAGTATCTGCTTTCTCATTGCAGTATTATGGAAGAAAATAGGCTGGAGCACTTTTTTCTACACAACCAGTTTAAATTAAATCTGTTCTCTTAAGGCCTGAGATGCTGGTTATGCATGAGGAAAACTATAATATTTGAAAGTTTAACGAAAGTGTCTTGCAGTAGAGTGTATAATAGATTTGCAAAAGTGCAATTACATTTATAACAACATGTGTGTGGCTGCAGAACAAGAGAACAAGCACAATTGTCTTCCCTGTGTTGGCTCCGCCCCATTGCAAATGGTATGTAATGAGGTCCCAAGAAGAGAGCGGAGCTCTAATGAAGTGATGGTGCATCCGCATGGTTAACTTCAGTGTTTATAGTGATATATTAACATTTGCAGAGAATGGTGGAGCACAATTATGGGCATGAAATAAAAGGTACATTTTTAAGGGCTTTTATTACTTTACAGGATACACATCCATTTCTATGCTATAGAAATACCTTGATTTTGCAACAACTATTAGATTGGCTCTCATCCTACACTATTAATACGATACATTTGGCCCATTCCAGCTGCAATTCATTGGAAAATACATTTTAGGTGCATTTTTATCAGTTTAAAAAATAAATCCACAAACACCCAGAGTGCCACATGTAAGGACCCAATTTACCCCTACCCTTTAGTTCTTCATTTTAGCTTCAACTAGAAACCAGAAAAAAACATATCATTGTTTTAGGGTAACTTGAAAATACTGTATGAGTGTTTCTTAGAGAGAGAAAGAAAGACAGAAACAAAGACAGCGACACAAAGAGAGTGAAAGGAGGGAGAGGGAGTATTGCCCCATGCACACTATTTGATGTGCCAAATCAAAATCGAATTACATTTGATTTTGATTCAATCCCAATATGCATTGAAATCAAATAGAATACTAGACTGTGCAGGCAAGTCTATATAGTACAGATATGTACTATATAGTCCAAATCATATGCATTTGCCTTGCCGTGTGATTTGATCCAGATTCAATCCCGATTTGGTCCTGATGAAATAGCAAGGAAATTGTACCATGTGTACACCCCTTTAGAGAGACCTAACTTATTGCAAATAAGACACAAATTTGTAGATAAAAGATGCCTAAATACATATCACCTGATCTATAAACACATTATACAACATAAAAAGGGGGTGGAATCAACGTGATCTATAGGTGCAAATCAAGTGAGTGAATAAAAAATATGTGAAAACATAAACAACATAATAGTGTTACTCCCTTGAATTAGGTAGTGGAAGTCCTTTAGGAACAAATGTGAATCAATTAGATCCGATGGTGGGAAGATGATTGAATCTTGTGATGACCCAACTTTTTATCTGATGATCTTAACATTGCAAGCAAACATTTGTATTTATAATAATGACTCATTTTTACCTTATATAGTAAATATAATCTTTTATTACAGAACATTTTTTATTTGAATTTCTATAACAAATGTGAGTGACTCTGGTATTTCTTTGTAGATGTTTTGTGCATCTCTCACAGAGATGTTGCCTCTGAACGAGTTAAGCATCTCGCTCAGCACAGAGGTGGCGTTGCCCCATGTGTACGGGTTTAAAAATGTATTCTAATCTATTGTATTCATTGCAGAATTTATCTCTAGCAGCTGATGGCAATTAATGTACCAGAAAACTATTGATTTGATGTTTCAAATGTACAGTACTTGGTCATCATTCATTTGCTTTTGACTTCAGTCATTTGCAAAATGTATTTTAATCATTTCTCTGACAAGGTATCATCTTTCACATCACTGATCAAAATAAGGAGCCAGCTTATTAGCCTTTATTACTTACTGTATATCATCGTTTTATTAAATAACAAGGCAATATATTTTCAGAGAATTAAGTATGCACATAATTATCAAACTTGATCAGCAAATGTCAAGTTGCCACCATACAGATTATTAGCCAATGATTATAAATAAATATGCAGTAAAGCATCCTTGCATGTATATTTCCCCTTGTTTGATATTCTGTTAAGAGACCAGGTACACGTTTCACTTATATAAAAACAGAATGGTAATCGTGAAAAATATATTTTAGTATGGTTTTGCTATGAGTACAGTACGTGGAAGCTGGCATATTTAAATTGCAAATCAATTTAGGACATCTATAGGATGATATCTCAGTGGAGTAGTAGACACAATGTGATAAAAATAGAGAAACAAATCTACATACTTATTGCTAATGTTAATTTACCCTTCCAACATGTTCATTGTATTATTGATATATCTATCATACCTGCCTTGTCTTCAGGTTTTAATTGGATATCCATTGATAAAATAAAATAAAAACAGCTTTTAAGGAAATACGTAACTCACAGAGGGGTAGATTTATTATATGGCGATCAGGGGAATCTGCGCTATCCCCGTGCGTTATAGCAGGGGATAGCGCTTCCCCTAATCTATCACACCCGCCGAGCGTTTACTCTAACGCCAGCGGTGTGGGGCAGGAGGCATAGCGCAGGGGCGATATTTTGCACTGCGCCCCTGCCTCCTGCCAGATTTATGAACGGTCAGCATCGCTGACCGTTCCGCCGCCTGCAGCTGTCGACTTCGCCAGCTGCAGGCGGTGATGCCCTATACCTAACAGCAGGGACAGCTCTGTACCTGCTGCTGGTGCTGAGCTGCGCTGGGATCTCGCGAGACTAGCGAGATCCCCCACATGCGCAGTGAGCCGGCCGGGGGGAAAGGAGGGACATCGCCGGAGGGGGGAGTTAGCGCTCCCCCACTCCGGCGGCAAGATCTTAATAGATCTTGTCGGTGTCCCCTCCTGCTTCGCCTCGCTACTGAGGCGAAGCAGGAACTGTTATAGCGGCGCGATAGGCGCCGCTATAATAAATCTACCCCAGAATTACAATTTTAATTCAGTGGACTACATATTGTGACTGAATGTTTCAATTTGCTGCAACAAAGCTAGTTTTGATTATTTAAGTGACCTCTTACCAACATAATACATATGTACAAATACAAATACATATGTATTGTATAACATTATTACTGGTTGAAAGCAATGTCTAAAAAATGCAATGTCTATTGAGGAGTATTTGAATAATGTGCTGTGATAAACAGTGGTGTTGCTATGAATCCTTTATGAAAATGCTTTGTCACTGGCAATGCCAAATGCTGCTCCTACTCTAATAGCAGGAGGACTGGCTTATGTTAGCAGGACATGTTGCAATTGAGAATAATAAAAAAAAATTTAAGATTTCCCTTGTGACATGGGCCTTATTCTAGTTGACTCTTTCTGACAAAATCCTTTTTAGACGGTCAAAACCATGTGCACTGCAGGTGGGGCAGATGATACTTGTGCAGAGAGAATTAGATTTGGGTGGGGTTTTACTTCAAAATGAGATCTATATTGCAGTGTAAAAATAAAGCAGCCAGTATTTACCCAGTACAGAAACAAAATAACTCACCCAAATCTAATTCTCTCTGCACATTTTACATCTGCCCCCCTGCAGTGCACATGGTTTTGTCCATCTAAGAAGGATTTTGTCAGAAAGAGTGAACTAGAATAAGGCCCATTGTGAGTACAGTAAATACATGTATAACAGATTTATTAGAGAAGAAAAGTTCATGTATAGTTAAGTGAACATGTTTTGAAAGCAGAGGATAATATACAGTAGGACACATAGGGGTATTCAATTATCAGTGATATGTGTTCACAAAGAGCAGCTGAAAATTACAGTTCAGCAACATGACAGATTTTTATATGAGCCACTTTTGGATGAGAGGAAGTGTCAAAATCCTGGCTCCTTTCAGACATCAACATATATATATATATATATATATATATATATATATATATATATATATATATATATATACAGTATATATATATATATATATAT
Source organism: Crinia signifera (assembly GCF_055691185.1). Taxonomy (NCBI): domain Eukaryota; kingdom Metazoa; phylum Chordata; class Amphibia; order Anura; family Myobatrachidae; genus Crinia; species Crinia signifera. Next base: position 286,878,050 of record NC_139218.1, read on the forward strand.
ATATATATATATATATATATATATATATATATAAGGATATGCTACTTTCATTGTTTTATTTCATAGCACAGTTTGTTCTATAATCATTTTAAATATATGCATCCATTACCCCAAACACACTAAAGTGATATTTCAAATTATATCACTCATTTCGTTCCTTCTGAGCAATTTATATGTTAATATTGCTTAGTGTGCACTCAATATTGTTAACAATGCGCGTTCCCGCAGGTCGCTGAAACCCGCCTTCCCCATCATCTGTACATGCAGTTCAATTTTTACTAAATTGTCAATGACTGCATGTTTAGCGGGAGACCCGATGATGTCAATAAATGTTATCGTTAGCAATATTGTTCAATGTGTATGCACTATATCGTACACTGAGAGTTCAAGGGAAATCCTTAAGAATATTGTTTGTAAACTATATTGTCTAGTGTGTATGGGACTTGACCCAGTGGACTCTGTGGATCCCAAATTGTCCAAATTGTTTTATGGGTATTATTTTTTTCAGACAAATGGAAGGTATGGACAGTATGGCATCTAGTGTCCTATAAGATCTGTTTTGCTTCTGGAAAGATATGAAATATAGACCTTCTGTAACACTACAGAAAAATAATACCACATATTCACAGTTCATTGAATGATACTTGACTCAACAATCAGAGAAGTTTGTAATTTTACAGCTTCTCCATTATCCGAATGCATAATTTACAGTGAATTATGCCTGGTACACACCAGAACGATTAAGATGGGGATCAGATCGTAAGACAATTGTACGATTGTCTCGTGATCTGTTGAAGAACACAATCTATGCACGATCATCGCTCAATCTGCTCCCGATCTGATCCCAATCAATACCCAGTTGAAGGGGTCATTTTCAAATCCTACCTGCTGCAGGTAGGAACTGAAAAATGACCAAACCACCAGAGGGGTCTCGCATCGGATTGGAATCGGATCAGAAATGGCCCAAAACATGCACAATTTACATACAATCGATCGAGATTGGGTGTTTTGAGGCCAAATCGTTCCGGTGTGTACCCTACATTAGTGACGGCAACTTTACAATAAAAGGTATGAACCACAGTCTTTAGCTTCTGCTACCTGTTAACAGATGAGATATGGTAATGCAACTACAAAACCAAGACTTCCTCTCATGACAAACATCCAGTCATTTAATTGACCACATATAAGTGAATGAGTGATGCCATGAGGGGACAGGAATACAAAAAAGGTGCTATGGTCTGGACTATCTTTTCCAATCTGATTCACCCTGACTCATGTGTAATACTGAATAACCGAAGAAGGCAGACAAACAGTTTATTGAATAAGTAATGCTTTTACCAACTAATCTGAGGGACTTATTGCTTGCTGGAATTAATTTCCCCTGGAAATCTGTGTCTGTCTCTGAGTGTAGAGTCTAAAGTACTGACAATCTTTAAAAGAACCTTGAAAGTGTGGAGCTGTTATTCCATGTTGTTAAACCTTTTAACACGACCTCATCCATCAGGTACAAAATGTTCTGCTTCCGAGCTTTCCACTTAATTTACTATTTCAGTTACCTGTGCTGCATTAATAAATTGACATTACAAAACACATCTCTAATCAATTAATTTTTCCCAAGTAACTGCAGCAATAAATTAAGCAGGTCTACAGGAGAAGAGCATTTTATAACACAGGTTATGTTTGAGGGTCTCTGAATATTAATGAGTATTAATGAGTGCACTTTGGCTCACAAATTCACTGTACTCCTGAAAAGCTCTTTGTGACATTCATGTATTAGTGGTATACCGTTAAGTACATTGGCTACGGATAAACTCTGAAAGATCACATGGAATTACTCATAGGTCATTTGGTGTATGCAGAAATTTTGGGTCATTTTTGTTTTTACCTCAGAGAACTAGTTATGATATAATGAATGTCAGAAATCTATAAAGCTTAATAATAATGTTTCACTTAAAACACATAATAACTATCTTAAAACTAGTAAACACAATACAATTATTATTAAAATGTTTTCTGTATAGGGATGCCTGTTGCTTTTAACAGTACTGTATTAAATGAGCATTTTTAATGCATTTACATTTTGTGCTCACATGGGGGATTTAAATTGCAGACATTATAGCAGAGAACAGATTGGGTTGGAACAATGTATTGCACTTTTTAAGTAATGATCTTGTTGAATCGCTATACCACAACAAGAATCAATATTCAGGCCACAGAACTTTCATTAATTTACTGTCGGGTTGTCAGTAAATCCTGTAATAGTCTCAATTATTTGACACTGCTAATTAACCTTGACTATAACCTAAAAAATAAATATAACAAGGAAAAGCCCATATTCATGACTGTTCTTTTACTACTCGTATTTATGTTGGAAATTTCAATACATCTTAATTAGCAGGAGTCATGAACCAATTTGCCAGCTGATCCTTTGCAAAGTAAATCACAGACTCTGTTGCAAAACAATACTATTAATAAAAGCACACACTAAAATAGTGCAAAGTTCTGCCTACTGCAGTGCTTCCAAAACTTTCACAAATCACGGTGCCCTAGAGTATTTTTTTCATGGCCAAAAATCCATAGGCCAAAAGTTTTTTATTGGTAAATTTGGAAAAACAAAATTAAATTAAGTAAATTGTGCTTACCTACAATAGTTTCACATGTCTTATTGTTGGCAGATTTTAGAAATGGTTTTGTATCACTTTGACCGTAAATAATTTGATTTGGTCCCGAACCATCAACACAAGTCACCCCTGCAAGTGTCTCACAGCACCCCAGGGTGCCTAGGCACACATTTTAGGAACCACTGGCTGATGGATGGCCCCAGGATGTTTTTCATTTTCTGCAAGTATGACTAGGAATCTTCCTTGCACTCCTACTGTAGATTAAATTTTTTGAACTGCTCCCAAAAGATCTGCTCCTACTTCTGTGTCTGGGTCATAGATATGAACACATTGGAAAGATTGTGAAAAATAGTGGTTTTAAAGTTTAGCTTCCAATCACTAGAGAACCAACCACTTCATTAATATCTCATTTTTTATTTTGTGCTTAAAATATTTTACAGTTAAGTCTAATTTATTTATTAAATAAATCATTTGAATTAAATACAGTACATTTTTAACTGTATCAAGTGCTAAAAATGTACATTTCAGTGGTTGTACATTGGTAGAAAGGCACTATCACTTCTGTGTAAAGTAGACTAGGAATTTGAGAATGTGCTCCTTGGCCTAGTAGCGGACTTCAAAATGAATAAAAAAAATGCCACAATGCCCAAGGTGTGTGTGTGTATGCTCATAGTATAATCCAATTTCAATCAGCTCAATTGATGAGTACATTCTTATTTCACAGAGGAACAAAGACTATGTGGTAGGGATAGGGACATTACAACTAGCCCAAAATGTTGCCCCAATTAATACAATTTTCACTTCTTATTCTCCTGTATCTCTCTTCTGCATTTGACAAGACCAATTTTGTCTCATGCAAACACTATAATCCTTACTTTAGGTCTTCAGGAGACATATCCGGGTTTTAATCCTACTGATCAATTCAATCTTTCAGTTTTTGCTTCTCTGGATTCACCTCCTCTTCACTTCCTCTATCAGTTTAATTACTACAAGGCTTGGCCCTAGGATCTCTGCTTTTCTCAATCTATACAAAGTTACTTGGCAAACTGAGCAGCTCTTTAAGAATATAAAACCATCTGTATGTGAATGATACTGAAATCAACCTATACTGTCCATCATCTGTGTTGGCCCACATTAATATTTTTCTGCCATTTCATCTTGGATATTTATGGCACTGAGAATGTTTTTTTATAGATGAGAAATTCAATGTGCCACTGCTGTTATGTAAAGATAGTCCTTTACTCTCCAAGAATGCCATGCAATATAGGATTGCTAAAGCTAGTGCAGTACGTAAACCTTTGAGCGCCAAGTCAATTTGTCAAAATAGGTGTAAAAATTGCCAAGCAAACATTTGTATCCATTATAATGACCTGTAATGTTTACCTTATATAAGAAATGTAGCCGATATTTTGAACATCTCTAACAGAGATGTTAGCACTCAAAGGGTTAAAGATATAAACGATCAAATACCCTTTTATCTTCAATAAATTATGAAATAATTTTCACAATGGTAGAAGAATAATTCTAAAACTATCTGAAATTTATTTCAAAACATAATATCACAAGTTAAAATTTAGCAGAAAAGAAAATTAAATTAATTTTTTTTTATGCTAAGACACTAAAGCCATTCAACATCTTTAGATCAGCTGTCCTTGTGAGCCATATAACCGCTACTTCTGCAGCACTGAAGCTTAGCACTGCACCCGATTGCCAACAGAGGAAACTAAACATGGGCAGGAGCAAAGGTCCGATTCATTATTTTGATTATAATACGATTGTATGGGATTGCTGGGCCAGATCAGGACTAAAAGATAAACAGAAGATATCCTACTGTAGGTATCTCATGTACTACTGTATAAATTTATTTGCAATATTTCACCTGCTTTTGTAAAACGTAAGTGATGATGAATAGACCACTTAGGGCAGTATTCAATCTGGGATTCCGACTTTTGTAATGTCCTGACAGTGGAAATCCCGAGTCATTTCGCTCTGCTCGACAGGCAGAATTCAATGTTTCGGCTGTCGAGTGACGACAAGTGAGCAGATTGTCGAAAAACATCCATAAATTTGACAATCCACGGCCGTTTCCGACAGTCCGAATTGTTTTGTCTGAATTCACCTTCAGTGCTGTTGGAAATGGCAGCATTGAATCGGCAATGGCCACCGGCGGAAATAGTGACCAAGATTGAATACCCCCCTTGTTCCTTTAAAAACAGAGTTCATAATGTTTCTACAATCCAACAGTAGTTACCTACCTAAGATCACATTTCTGTAGATAACACAATTAACTCTAGCCAAAAAGCTCCCCACATTTGATCTGTTTTAAAATCTTATTACATACAGCTAAGAAACATTTCCATAACACTCTATATTTCACACAAACACCATAAAAACTCCAGCCCATGCAGTCATTATCTCTTGCATTAATTATTGTATTAGTCTCATTTCTAGTCTTCCCCTAAGCAGGCTTTCACCACTACAATCTATTCTGAATGCAGCTGCTCGACTAACTTGTAAAATGATCATCTGTTGCTCCTCCATTCTGTCAGTGCCTACATTGCTTACTTCTTTGTTTGCCCATTTTTTTTCTGATTTACTGTAAACCCCTTTTAATTATATACACAAACAAACACACATATACTCTGCAGTGATATTCTAGTGTCCCAATTTAGCATATCAATGGCACCACTTTTAGCCTAGCAAGTACCATACTGCTGCACTCAACCCCCAGGCCTTGATGGTCTGTCTTGTAATGCTTAACCTCACAGAGGGAAAATGAAGATTAATACAAAGTCCAAATAATTAGGAGATGCCACTAGCTCACTTATCAAAGCGTCATAGAGAATGTCCTTTTAAGTAGCCCTATTTCATAAGCAATGCTAACAGATGGAGGAAAAAGATTATTGTTAATTGTTAATTGATCAATGTTTGTCAAAATGGTTCCGTACGACTCATGATAAACCCTGCAAAGCTGTAGCAATAACAGCAGTTTTAATAGGATCCCTCTGTTTATAGCAAAGAACATAATGTGAGATCCTAAAAAAGACCACAACCAGTGACTGACCTTGAATATATTGCAGAATCACAAATTGAAGGGAAAAAGCCAATGTTTTCTTCAAGTGCTGGGCTCCTGGGGTGACTGCTTACAGTGGTAGCATCACTATCGTGATCTGATGACCTGCCCACATCTTCAAGACCTTAACTATCAGGAAGAGCTCAAGCTCAACATCTGACTCATGCAGTGGTATAAAGTTGGGAGAGGTGGTTGGATTTGACACTCTCAGTCAGGGTGCAGATCCAGGGGTCTCTCCCCCTTACTCATAACACTTGTAGGGAGAGAAGAAGAAGACTGCTCAGATTAGTTACAGCAGCCTCCCTGGAATACCCACACCCATGTCACTGCTGGGCATAGAGACTGCTGCCACTAAGGAACAGCAGTCAACTCTCTTTCTCTAGCAAATGTGCTATGGTGCTAGTCCCTACAGCATGTCCTGTAAGCAGAACCTTTGCCCCCTCTTGTCACCCCAAGCCAGGAAAACCACCAAGACCTCAAAACAGTAGCAAAGTTAAAAACTGGACATAACTTTACACATGAAAAGGCCTAAATCAGACATTGGTCATTAACACTGGACCAAAATAGAGTTCCACAAACAGAGATTAAATTTAATCTCTTCTGACAATCGCAGAAAATGAAGAGGCCTTGCAACACAATGGTAGCATGATGGAATCCTGGCAGTAGATAACTGAAAACTATTCTGAAAACCATGTAGCAAAATCTCCATCTTGTTCCATGCTAACCACTGGGGGATGAACTAGGGATGGTGCCTTCCTTATGTGTGCCCCTCACATGTGTGTGGATTTTTTACATGTGTGTGGATTTTTTATGTCATTCTGTACAGTAGTGATGCAGTGTGAAGCACTACTAAGATAATTCCTTCTATCCATGAGTAAATATAATATTCAGGGGGATTTTAGGTAACATGAAATAATAAGCGCTAAAGTCAAATTTAAGGTCAAGAAAAAAGAAAAAGTTTCCCATTTATCCATTTTTCAGAACATCGCATTAGTAGTCAATCTTTATATTCCTTCAATCATAAAAATGTTCCTAGTAAACCAGTTTATATTATTCATTGAAATTGGCACATTACAGAAAAGTTTCTATTTCCAAGAGTATTTAATTCCTATGAGAGCATCTTGCCAATTAAATTTACTCTGCTAATCGTATTACACAAAATATCTACTCTCTCCACAAAGAACTTGTTAACAGTAATTAAATTTTAAGACATCCAATGATGAAAAAAAAATTGAGCACATGAATATAGCAGAGCTCTAATTACAATAACTAAAGATTTCTTATTGAATTGATGTTTATGAAACAAGGCTTTCATTGTGATAACAAGAACAATGCTATTCTTGAACACAGTGCAAGACCAAACAAAACAAAGTCAAATGTTTTACAGTCTATAACACGTTATCTCTTCGACAGATAAGAACTCACATCAGAGTGGCTCAGTGATCCAAAACCCGATCTACTGTGCAGCAAATTAGAACTGCTAGGAGGGGGCTGGATTTAATGCAAAGCAGGACCCGCTTTACTTCTACAGTATGTGTTTGTGTATTAATACCCAACCTTGTTTTGTAACTGTTTACTACCATGCTCTGAAATGTTTTCTCGCTCTATAGAAATAAATGTTCATGAACCTAAAATTCAGTAAAAAGCATAATATATGGCAATACATTGTTGATCTAAAACGTGGTCATTAAAGCATTTTATTTGGTCAACGTAGACACACGGTACAGGGTTACGTCATAAAAGAAGCATATGTATCAGGGTCCAAACATCCCCGTCACGTGATGAAGGCTATACAAATGATATGCATGAGTAAATAAAAGTAGGGAGATGAAAGAGTAAATAAAAGTATGCCACACATGGAGACAATGACTCCAGTCATTGCAGATGGACAAAAGAGGGAAGGTACTTACAGATCAGGGGAGCGATGTTGAGCGACTGCACATGCACATACAGTTGTATGCGCATGTTCAGCTGCTTGGTGCGAGCGGGTGCAGTGGACTGCTTGTTCGCCATCCTGTTTGCACCTAGCAGTGCGGGCGGGGGGCGTGGGGCGGCAGCAATGGGCTGTGCCCATGGGAATGCCCAGTTTTTCCTGGGTGTTCCCATGAAAACACTGGGAATTCCTATGTAAATGGGCTGATGATGCAGGTGCGGGGGGTGGGCAGCTGATGTCATGTCAGCTGCCAGCCTGCTTCCCACACAGGACGCTCACAGATGTAAGACACCAGAGAGGTGTCTTACATCTGCGAGTGCTGCAGAAATCATTCTATGGTCGGCGATCATCAAATGATTTCCTCCACACACGCAAGCTGCAAATGGATGTCTATGCAAAACCCCATTTGCATGCGTGCAGTGGAAATTCTGCGTGCAGGTGGGGGAGTGGTCTTCATTTGGTTGAATCGCAAAGCTGAATAAGATCTATAGTGTGTTTCTGGCAAAATCAAATAGAAAGTTAGACTCTATGGCACAGTGTCCAGCCACATTCAATGCTGTTTCAATGCCGATGTGCGCCCCTGTTTAGTCAGTTTTGAATAGAAAAATATACTGTGCAGGCAAGTCTATCTTGACTCTCTCACCTGTAGAATGTATTTGGCATAGGGCCAAATAGCAAGATAATGTAGTCTAAATCTAAAGTCCCCCTACATTATTATTTCATTTATTTATTTACAGTTTCTTTGATATCGCAGCATATTCTGTTGTGCTTTAAAATCGCTGAAAGTTGACCTGAAACTAGTTATTAAATTAAATTTCAAACAAGTTGAAACAATAATCACTCAATCAACAATATTAGGTTAAATTGGAAACATTTCTGCCCAACAGAACAATTGTGGTGGCTGTAATGACGTTAGTGTGCCTAGTATTTGGCTAGATGCCCTACCATACCTGTGCTGTGTGGAATGGAAGTTTACCTATCCTTGAGTTCACCCTTTTCAGATCTCTGGTGCACAGTGGCTGTGCCACTGGCTGTCTCATGACCCCTATCCTCCACTGTAATCTTTTTTCATATCCTACATTGCCCTGTAGTTACTTCTCCTGTTCTCCACTCCTGCTCTGTCACTTCTGGTTTTTGTCCAGGCTTCTTTCTATAACCCCTACTGTCCGTCCCTGCCCTTCTGTGATCTCCATTCTTTACCTCAAATGCTTTTCAATGGACCCTGCCCTTTGTCCCCTCTACCTTGCTTTGCAATTTTCTCCTACACTGCCCCTCTGTGACATCTCTAACTATCCTCTCATGTGACCTCTTATCCTATGGTGATGACTTTATTTTATTTTATTTATTAGCACAGGAAAAACCTACTTGTGTGCGAGACTTACAAATGAGATTTAAATATACATTTTTAAATTCGTATATTTTAATAAATATAAAACGGTGACCTGTTATTTCTCACAGTGTAATGTACTTTTTAATCCTTGGCCCAATCTAGGTTTATACACAAGAGCATTGGTGTGTTATGCGTATTGTTATTTACTGTTTACTGTATATCTTGCAAGATTGTATGTATTTGAGAGGTACAGGTCATTTCCATAGTGGCCCGTATTCTGGTTCACTCGCAAAGGCAAATTCCATCTCAAATGGACAAAACCATGTGCACTGCAGGAGGGGCAGATGTAACTTGTGCAAAGAGTATTAGATTTGGGTGAGTTATTTTGTTTCTGTGCAGGGAAGAAAATGACTGCTTTATTTTTACACTGCAATATAGATCTCACTTTGAAGTAAAACCACACCCAAATCTAATTCTCTCTGCACATGTTACATCTGTGTCCCCCCTGCAGTGCACATGGTTTTGTCCATTTGAGAAGGAATTTGGATACTTGTTTCCTAGCACGGCGCCCGTCGGGTTCATCGCATGCCTTAAGTTTAAGGTACTTAAGGCATGCGATCGACGCGATGGACCCGATTTTCTGTCAATCATCAGTGTATTTGCCGGTAAAAGAGAAAATCGCGTAGATCGGGTCCATCGCGGCCCATTATAATGGGCCGCGATGCGACCGACGCGATCAACACGATTTTCCCATAGAGAATAATGTTAAATTATTTTTAAAGTTAAAATCGCGTTGATCGCGTCGGTTGCGGGCCATTATTATGGCCCGCGATGCAATCGATGCGATCAACGCGATTTTACATAAGGAACAATGGGAAATGGGCCAATATGGCCAATTTCTCATTGTATATGGTTATAAAGTATGGTTAATGCCCCCCCATTGTTAACGCCACCCCACTATTGATGACAACCCAAAGCCTGGCGAGCACAGCGAGCCCGCGAGGGGCGGCAGTACGCGTCCTCCGACCTTTTCATACCCCCACTATCCACGACGGTGTGGAGTTGATTTTATATAGTGTGGTGAGCGCACCGAGCCCAAAGCGTGGCGAGCGCAGCGAGCCCCGCAAAGGGACGCGTATACCTGTGAAGTTATGCGCTCGCCACACTTCGGATTGGCATCAATAGTGGGGTGGCGTTAACAATGGAGGGCCATTTCACCCATCAGGGGGGGTTTGCTATTAAAATGGGGGGTTTTGGGGCTTTTTACATTAAAATCAATGTAAAATTGGGTCTCAGGGACCATTTTACATTGATTCCAATGTAAAAATCGCGTCGATCGGATCGCATGCGATTTGGTTGGCATGCGATGCGATCGACGCGATTTTTCTGACCCGATCAATACAATCAAAATTGTGGGCGCAGTGCTAGGAAACAAGTACCGGAATTTGCCTTTGCAAATGAACCAAAATAAAAGCCAGTGTGTGAAAGGAGGGAGAGCCATTTAGCTGGGCAAGTTAATAAGCATTTTTATCCCTTATACTAGTCCATTGTGTGGGATGTAATAGGTGTTACTGTTAAAATAGCTGCCAGACAGAGGGATTTATCTAGGTCAGGAGGTAACATAGGATATAATAGGCTAGACCTCCCAGAGGGGTGCCGGACAGTTTACCGATAGTCATTACCCCGACATTGGGATACCGACAGTCAAAACCCTGACACTCGGGGTCCCGACGGCCACCGGCTATTCTCCCTCATGGGGGTCCACGACCCCCATAGAGGGAGAATAGAATAGGTGGTGAGCGTAGTGAGCCACCGTGCCTGCAGCGTGGCAAGCGCAGCAAGATCGCAAGGGGCTTTGTTGCGATTGGCCCACTGTCTGAGTCCGGCCAGTTGGGATCCCGATGTCAGGCTAATGACTGTCGGGATCCCAACTGTCGGGACCATATACCACACCCCTCCCAGAGGATGTACAATGTGTCTCGACTGCACTATACTGGCTGACATAGCATTGGGATTTCTGATCCTAACCCTGAGCAGACTTTGGGGTGTATTCAATGTGGCCAGCGAGGGGGTTAAACGGCCGGGATCACCAGAAACAAGCGATCCTCGCTGTTTAACCCCCGGGCTGGCTGCTCACCCTAATCAACAAGCCAGGGAAATCCTCGCTGTCAGGGAACAGCGAGGATTCCCCCAAACAGTGAGGCTTGCGGCTAATGCAGGGAGCCCGCTGCATTTAGCTGCGAGTCTTGCTGTTTTAGCAGCTGCACACGCCGTTTTCCTCTCGCTCCAAAAACCTAGCAAGGGTGAAACGCTGTGTGCAGAGGGTCAGTTGAATACCCTCGCTGTCACAGCTCACAGAAAGCATTAAAAACACCCCTTAGTGGCACCAGGGGGGATTTGTCAGCCAGGTATATAAAGGAGAACAGTTTCTCAATGGAGGAGATTCTATCCTGATGGATTCTGTATACCAGACATCAGAGGAAACCCAACCAGGGCAGGGCCTGTGTGAGCCAGTACTCCTAGAGGACTGTCTAGCTAGTGGTAAGACTGCAGATTACTGAGATTGCTACAGTATTTCAGGGTGCTGACTGCAAGAAGCTGCTGGAGAATCTATGCTACCGATTATCCTGTAGCATGTGAGCATCTTTTTCTATTGTGCTGTCATAATAAAGACTTATTTTTCAAATAGCACTACAATTAATAAAGGGGGTGTCGTTGTGTTAGAAGGTTTATAGAAAAGGGTGTGTGGCCTAATAAAACATAGTTGTGGCCTCAAAATGGAATGCTGCACCCAGTGGGCCAAGTAGAAATTGTTTCTTAGTGGTACTAATAGCGTGGTCACGTGTTGTGAAGAAGCGTGGTTATTTGAAACTACATGGCTACATGAAATTAGGGGAATGGCCACATTATGCCACACACTGTAATGAATCTTGCACATTATGCCTCAAACCGTAATGCCCATTACACATTCTGCCACACACCGTAACGTTTTTTTACACATTATGCCACACACCATTATGCCCATTACACATTATGCCACCTGCCATAATGCCCACTACACATTATGTTACATACCATAATGAATCTTGCACATTAGGCCACATGCCATAATGCCCATTACACAGTATGCCACCTGCCCTAATGCTCACTACACATTATGCCACACACCATAATGCCCACTACACATTATTTCACACTCCATAATGCCCACTACAAATCCTAGTCCTAAAGGTTGCAGACAGACATGTCACATAAATGATTGCAGGCAGGGAGATCTGCTCTCCAAATAAAACTTGCAGCTGAGCTCTCTCCTTAAGATAGCAGTCATTATTCTCATCCATACCAACCTACTCACCAGTGGTACTGTGCGCTGCTGCTGGCCAGTGCTGCGGCTCCTCTTTGTAGCGCTGCAGCTGCCTGCCTCACCTCCATCTCCTCCAGGTGATGTCAGCTCTTCTCTTAATAGCAGACGCATGGGCAGGCAGTTCAGAGGCCACATATACAGAAAATATTGGATTCTCCCTCCTCACAGCTGCCCGGGTTCCTTATCTGCTGTTCCCTACACCAGTAGTGCAAATAGTAGTAGAATAGGATTATAAGGACTCTTGGCACACAGAGTGCATCTACCATACTTGGCTCCACTGCTCTGACTAGATAAGGGCTTATCCTGCTCATGGCATCCTTGTATTTTATATGTTTTTAGCCTACATATTGTATGTGCTTTGTGTATTTGTATATATTTTCTGTCCTCATTAAACTAACTATATTAACACCTCTGTGCGCCAAGGGTCCTTATAATCCTATTCTACTACTATTTGCACATATACAGAAACACAGAGGAAATCACAGGGTAGCAGACTAGTTTTCAAAGCTTTTGCTTCGAGTAGGCTTATCTAATATATATATATATATATATATATATATATATATATATATATATATATACATATTTATATAAGAGGTCATTAAAAACCGCACAGTGTCCTCCTGTAGTAAATGCTTGTATTTGTGGTGCACAGTTTATAAAAGATAAATATTCACACTCACCCTCCTGTAGACAGAATAGTGAAAAAATCGACACTCCAGGTATAAAGATCCAACATAATTTTATTAAGCATGAGACACACACGGCCCAACAGCCATTTCAACTGCACACAGCAGTCTTCCTCAGGGGCCCCTGAGATATCAGCTATCTACGTGGTAGGTCATAAATCGTAAGAATGAACCTGTATTTCTATTTTACACATTTATATATATATTTTACTTAGATATGGTTAGGAAGACATTACGGAATATAGTGTATGGGTTATACATGCCTATATGGCTTTGGCATCTCCTTTTCCACTTCTCACAATAGGCCCTTGAACATTTTCAGCTGCAGGCCCTTTACGCCCTTATTCTGGCCCTTGGTATATATAATAACCCTGGTCACAATAGAATAAAAAAAAGTGAGAGTTCTCCTTTAACTAAAACTTCTTTTGTTCACAGTACATATTTACTTAACACAGAGCCTTGTGGTTTCCATGTTGAATACAGTATAAGCATCCATTAACAAGTATTGATCAGCACTTTATACAAGTTAAAACATTAAAGCATGCTAAAAGCTAAAACATGTCTTTTCTATTTGAATACATTGTTTTCTCGTTATAGAGATAACAACAATGAGAGTAGCTACTGTGCATTATTAAAAAACCTGTTTGACAATTTAAAGGATTTAGAATAAGATGTAAAAGGAAACTTTATTAGATTTAATAGACACTACCAAATCATGAAGTAGACCACAGATATATGTCTATTTAGGATCATCCATGCTATCTTTAGGGAACTTTGGGCCCTCTGCAATGTCTATTGGGGGAATTCAAATGCTGTGCGCATGCAGCCACTAGATGACCCCTGACAGAACAACTAAAATGTTGCTTCTTCTGGGTAGGCACAGCTGCCAGTGATGACATTACTGCTATGTTGTTCCGTCACTTTACCCCTTCCTACTAGATTGGTAGCTCCTCAGAGTAGGGCCCTCTTCCCTCTTGTTGTCCAAGCCCTCTTCTCATTTCACTTACAGCTCTCTCCTGCTACAGTACTTACAGTACATCTAAGCTGTAGTGTGTATTGAATTGCGGTGCTCTTTGTTACCTGTACTCGATTGTTGTTGTTTATTTACTATAATATTAATATCTGTCTCCTTGTACTGTTTTATTGTATGCCCTTTGTATGGCGCTGCAGAACACATATGTAATAATAATAATGACGATGATGATGATGATTTTCACAGGGCTAGTAACTAGTACAGTCAAAAAATTCGATTATACTAACAATATCAATATATTAGCTACAATAGTATATAAAGAAAAAAATACTATCTAGTATACAGGAGTCTAATTGATGGCAACTTTGCAATGTAGAATCCATTATGGTCAATATTATATAAAGTAAACAACAATCTAGAGGTTACTAGGGTCTGACCCTCAATGTGTTTCTTAGTATCTTGGCGTATAAAAGGTCTATTTTGGTTCATTATTACAATCTGGTGATTGTTGTACATAAAACAGATATCCAATCCACTTGATTATATAGAAGTACAGAGGGAATATAATTTAGGGCTTATGTTAGCCAGTGAAGCTGCCACCAAGAATTGAAAAGAGATGCCCACCGGTTTTGATCACAAACTCATTTGCAAATAATGTACACATTTGTAGCATATATGCAATAACACTATGGGTCTATGGCTATGTAGACCTGACACAGCAATAGCAAAGCAGGTGCCATGTATCTCTGTGTACATGTTTGCAGCTAACATTAGATGCAGCCCCCATAAACGGCCATAACATACCTGTGTTTTTGCCGCAACTCCCCATTATCTCAGAATTGTTTTTATTTCTTGTCTATCACACTGCAATTACTGTATACTGTATATACTCACTGCAAATGTAAAGGAACCTTGTCATGTGCAATGAGATTGCAGCTGCAGTCTGCTGATAATTAGGAAACCATCGGTATAGGGTACAACTCTGAACTAGGAGGAAGGCCATTACTGTCTTATATGTAATTGAATTATAATATGTTGCTTATTCATTTATATAGCGCACACATACAGTACTTTACAGAGAAAATGTGGCAGTCACATTAGTCCCTGCCCCAGGAGCTTAAACTCTATATTCTCTATCATATGTACATACACACACAAGATAATTTCTTTGTCAGTAGCCAATTAACCTACCAGTATATTTGTATATTGTTGGAGGAAAGCAGGGTACCCGGGGGAAATCCATACAAGTACGAGGAGAACCCAGGGGAAATCCACACAAGCACAGTGCTGTGATGGAGTAATGCTAACATTATATTGTAAGTCATAGTGTATACATTATATCATGGAAGGAT
The DNA here is from genome assembly GCF_055691185.1 of Crinia signifera. Classification (NCBI taxonomy): domain Eukaryota; kingdom Metazoa; phylum Chordata; class Amphibia; order Anura; family Myobatrachidae; genus Crinia; species Crinia signifera. The sequence continues at coordinate 286,893,385 of NC_139218.1, forward strand.
ATATAAATTCACTTTGAAAGAGAATAACTATTGTATACAAAAAAATAACAATTCCATCATATAGTGAAATTTGGACTGAAATGTTATCAACATCAGGTAACTAATAGTCAGTAAAAACCATAACTGGTTGTAAATTGAATAATATAAAATATCAATAAATTTCCCGACAACGAGTAAACCAAATTGTACTTGCATTTGACATAAAATAAAATATAAAGGGAGAGAACACATATACAAGTTATGATCATATTTTTAAAAGCAGATCCATTAATAAATGTCTATGTAAATACTATTCTGTCTGTCCAAAAACCTTAAATATTGAGGTATAACCCACATTTCTTATATATTTAATGTTTATTTCCTTAGATTTCCTGTCAAAGTATAACAGCTGAATTATTACAAGAGTCAGATAACCATTTGTTCCCCCATACAAGAAAATTAGTATTATATGCTGCTTTCAGACCGCATTACTGGCTTTGATCCTGTATTTGAAAATGTTTACAAAAACATGTCTGCCAGGTAAAACCCCTTTCACACCGCATCTCTTAAACGGTATATTACAGTTTAAATGCCTTTTTTTTTACATACCCGGTTTTTTTTCAAATACAGGGTCGGTGTGCCCTCACCTGCTGGTTCTCGCAGGTTCTCCCAGTTCTGGGCATTGAACATTGAAGTCCGGAGCCCCAGGACGAAAAGGTGAGGTATCCGTCGGGGGGGCGCCACGTTCCACAGACACTGCAGCACCCCGGGGGGGGGCAGCTCCCGTTGTCCACTCCCCACCGGCGCAGCTCTATCTCCCGCAGGTGCAGATAGTCGCGCCGCCCGTCATCCAGGAGATCCAACAGGGTGCGCAGGCTGTGTAGGAAGGTGCGGGGCAGCCCCAGGCTTGTGGTGGCCGCCGGCAGCTCCATGGGGACCGAGCACCCGGTGTTCTGTGTGCAGCAGCCCCGACTCCCACAGCAGCTGCTGCCCCGTACCGCTGAGTCCCGGCGTCACCCACTGCCCCCCTGCACGCCGCTCATTGGGCGCACACCACCACTGCCGGACGCTGATTGGCCATGGCGCACCTCTGCTCGCCGCTCATTGGATGGATGGTACCAGGGGAGGGGGGGACCAGTGTGGGGTCCTACCTACTGTTTCAGACCCGATTTTGGTGCCAAAATACCGGGTCTGAAACGGATGGGACCCTGCTTTTTTACCGTTTCCAAAAAACATTTTTTTAAAACTGTAAAATCACTCTGCACCTTTCAGACCGCACAGATTACCATTTTAAAACGGTTAAAAATCTGCAAAATACAGTTTTTTTAGTGCGGTCTGAAAGGGGCAATAGAGAGACAGAGAAAAATCAGGATTATCCCAAAAAGGAATGCCAAGGACTGTTAATGGGTTTCTTTTGTGTTTTTTTTTTTAAAGCAATCCAGGAGTAATGCATGTCATGAAACAGTGGATTATGGAGTATACAGGAAACCAATGACCAGCGCTATATTAATCATTATACAATATATTATGGAGGATATTGGGATGAATATCGGAGGACTTTGAGAGTAAGAGAGCACTTGGGAAGAATGGTAATAACAAAGTTTTACTGGAGTCTGTGAATGGATAATGTTTACAGTAGATGTTCAAATTGATTACTAGTGTACAGAAGACATCAAATCTATGATGATTATTCAGAGTTGATCACTATTGTGCAAATTCGCAATCCTATCAATTATCAAATGACTGCAGATGCATTTGGATCATAGCACGCATGCATATGGACAAACAGTGACAAATATAGTGAAAATATAGTATTGCAATCCATTTGCAATTTGACAGACAGGAAGTCACTATTTGGGGGTGGTAACCTGATGGTTTCTGTGAGTGTCTGTAAAAATGCCGGTGTGTCCATATGTTTTAAGAAAGGATGTGTGACAACAGCGCCGGCCTCCATCAGCCTTTATGTGTCGTAGAGTTGTGAAAGGGTCAGAGTTTCTTATGTTTGCACAGAAAGAGAATCATTAGAAGGTGAGAGAAATGCGTATGTATATGCGACAGGATACCGGATTGCTAAATATTTTACAATTCACTCTTAGATTTACACAGGGCGGGTTTTCACTCTGTCTGGGCAGCGACTAATCGCACACAGTCATCTGCTACTTTGCAGAGCAGCGATTAGGTATGAATCAGGCCCTCAATGCCTAGTTTAGTCAGGGCCGGCGCCACCACTAGGCAGCTCTAGGCATTTGCCTAGGGCGCCGGCACCTGGAGGGTGGCAGTTCGCCCCTCACCCCCAGCATGGAGGGTTAGCGAACTGTGGTACCTGTGTAAAAAACTTGCGTCCCTGCAGTGCTGGAGCGTGCAGGGGTGTCCGTGCCGCCGGGGGAACCTGCAGCGCTGTCATTGTTTATAAGCTGGCCGCGGCCAGCGGGGTCCCTACAGTGAATAGAAAAACTAGCGCTATGCGCGTGGCGGCGCGGGAAGCGCTAGTTATTTTTTATTCACTGCAGGGACCCCGCCGGCCGCGGCCAGCTTATAAACAATGACAGCGCCGCAGGTTCCCCCAGCGGCACGGACACCCCGGCATGCTCCAGCACTGCAGGGACGCCGGGGACGCAAGCTTTTTACACAGGTAACACCCCCCCCCCGGCACCGGGGCGCCCCCACCCCGACTCGCCTGGGGCGCTCCGGTGCCTTGCACCGGCCCTGAGTTTAGTGGCTAGTGTAGGGCATATATCAATATGTTAGTTACTTTAGCTTCCATCTGTTGACCAGCCTATAGCAATAACTTAATATGTTGGCTTTCAATTTAGCGACTGTGGTTATTGCTCAGTGCACAGCCTGGTGATTAGTCTATGTTATTATCGTCAATCCTGTCTCTGACCCTCCATGACAATGGTTAGTTTAAGGTTCAGTCTCTATTTAAAATGCGGTGTGATCCTGCACCAGGTATTCGCCATCCAATAGGTTGCTGCACTACCACTTATTGTGCAGTTATCAGATACATTTAAAGAATAAAGAAGATCCCCGAAGCCATTGGATATATATCTGTCAAATTGCGCATAAAATTACTGCTATGTGAATGCTACAAAAATTGAATGCTACAAAATTAGCAATAACCACTGTTAAGGTGTGTACACACGGCCGACGGCCATGCTCTATGATCCCTAAGCAATCGGATCGCATCGGGATCGAACCGCACGGCAAGCCAAAAGACATGCATGCAATTTTGACTATATAGTACAGATCTGTACTATATAGTCAAAATCTCATGCCAAATCTCATTGTGAGTACACACCATAACTCAACCTGAAATATACCAAGTTGCAACGTTCATTTAAATAAATGTTATATTTCATGTACAACATATATAAGCAATGGCAATGTGCGAAATAGCAATCAGTTTAGCAAACAAGTATTTAACAAAATGATTTATGTGCAATTAGAACTATGCTGATGTAGTGAAAAATATACATAATATGAAACACTATTTTACAGTTAGGTTTAAGGTAGCTCAGTTCTGCTCATCTTCATGTCTCTACTTTATGTACTAGACTTTTGTTAATGCACTGCTTATATAACACAATTTACCACTGATACGCTTGAACCGTCAGTTACAGTGGCAACGTTTCAGAATACGCCTATTGATCCTGACGAATAAAAGCAGAGAACCCAGAGTAAGATTTATTTTTGCTTCAAATATCTAGCTAATGAAAAGATAAAATATTAAAATACGAGGCAGATGTCACATATTCAAAAATCTGAAAAGACTATTTAAAGTACACTCATTTGTCTATGACTTTACATGGTGCATAATTTCCAGATATATCAGTCCCATGGTGCACAATTTTTTTCTCTAAGTATATTAACCTGCTTGTTATTCTATAGCCTCTCTCCAGTTCTCTCTCTAGGGTGCTTTACTCCCCTATTCAACAAAATCCTGCGGCTTCAGGGTCACTTAGATGCTTGCAAAAAAAGGGGGGTCACACAAAGTGACAGAGAAAGGAAGAACGCAAAGGCTTTTTGGGGCACACTTTACTGAAATTTAGTTATAGAATTTAATACATAACTTTTAATGAGTATTTGAAGCTAAAACAAATGTACTTAGTCAAAAAATTGCACATCATAAATATCGTATAAGTATCAAGACACTTTATGGCGAAAATGGTCAAGGTAAATTTTTTTGCTCACTTGATGATCAATCAATACATTTGAAAATACAAGATATCTCAATTGGTAGGAGCAGAGAGGGTAAAAGACGCATGACACTTGTCCCCTGCTGCTGGTGTTAATATTGTTCCCGGTATAGAGAAAAAGAAAAACTTATTATATATTGATGGTGAGAAGAAGAAAAAAAAAAAGGAATAGGAGACTCCCTTAGTCCGACAAAGATGTATCTGCTATCCACGCTTAGTTACAGCAACTGGTATTCCCAACCGGTCTCCCGAAGAGGTACTAGCCAGTCCAATCACTGCTTAGCTGCTGAGTGCGGGATGGAAATCAGGCGGACCAGTGATGTATGGCCGTATTTAACACAGATGAGAATACCACGATGTCTTATAGTGGGAAGCCAAAGTGTGCTTCTGCTTTTTGCTCAGCAAGCACTCTAACCCCCTGTTGCCTGATGCATTGCAGGGGGAACAGGCTCACTACAACAAATGAGAGAGTCACAGAGATTTTTAGAGCGGTAAAGATAAATGAATGGTTATCTGTGACACCCCTTCTGCTGTCCACCATCAATCAAAAGGTCAAATGGCGGATGAGAGAGATGGTAGTCACAAATAGAGCCACCCAGAAATTGAAGGAGTCCCAGGGTTTGGGCTCAAAAAAATATAGATTTGTACCCTTATCTCCACTCCGGGAGTAGTATGGGTGGCGTCAGTATTAATTGATGCTGATCACCACTCCATGCCATAGGGATGGTTTAATGAGGGACAATAAATGTCAATACATCGGGTACATAGTCAGAGAAATCACAAAAAATAATAATAGTAAATGATGAATAAATTTTCACCCATACAGTAACCTTGTATAGATATATGGTCACATACACAGCTGACTTTGAAATAATCAGGGTTAACAAGGGTGTGTTTAGTATTTGATGGAGGGTACAATGGTTGGGTATAGTTATTATAAACTGCTAATCAAATGGATGAGCAGGAGACCCATGTAATAGTACTGGTACTTAGCAGATTTGCGGATGTATAGGCTTTACAGTTTGATATTTAGAGCAGTTAGCGTAATTAACATCCGTAATTAATGTAGCAGACAGTAAAGCTTTGAGAAGAAAAAAGCAAAAACAGTCAGTGCAATAGATATTATTAGTCTAATAGCGCAGAGGGGAAATAGCGTAGGGTATAATAGCACAGTCAACAGAAAAGATTGCACTGCAGTATTGTAGCTGAGTAACATACAACCCCTTTGAGAAAGGAAGGGGGGGTAAAAGCTACGATATCATAACTATCCAAAACGAGGGGGGGAAAAAAGGGAGGTGAAGGACCTGCTGGTAGTGGCTATGAATAGCCGCTGATAAAGCTGATTGCCGCGGCTGAGTTCACGCTGCACGTTCCGACAGAACACTGAGTGTAATGTCGGTGCAGGCTGTGCTCTCCAAGCCGGGCTAAGGCAGCAATCTGTTACCTGACCCGTGGGTGTGGGGTTCGGCTGGTGGCTGGCGGTGGATTGCCTGTATCGTGGTAACGGCAGCGGTGGCGTCCAGCGTCCAGGGTCTGGAGAGCAGGAGATTGAGCCGGGACTCGGCAGGAGGGGTGGGCGTGTCAGAGGCGTGTCTACCTCTTACACGTGTTTCGCCGGTAGGCTTGATCACACGTCATCTGTGATCAAGCCTACCGGCGAAACACGTGTAAGAGGTAGACACGCCTCTGACACGCCCACCCCTCCTGCCGAGTCCCGGCTCAATCTCCTGCTCTCCAGACCCTGGACGCTGGACGCCACCGCTGCCGTTACCACGATACAGGCAATCCACCGCCAGCCACCAGCCGAACCCCACACCCACGGGTCAGGTAACAGATTGCTGCCTTAGCCCGGCTTGGAGAGCACAGCCTGCACCGACATTACACTCAGTGTTCTGTCGGAACGTGCAGCGTGAACTCAGCCGCGGCAATCAGCTTTATCAGCGGCTATTCATAGCCACTACCAGCAGGTCCTTCACCTCCCTTTTTTCCCCCCCTCGTTTTGGATAGTTATGATATCGTAGCTTTTACCCCCCCTTCCTTTCTCAAAGGGGTTGTATGTTACTCAGCTACAATACTGCAGTGCAATCTTTTCTGTTGACTGTGCTATTATACCCTACGCTATTTCCCCTCTGCGCTATTAGACTAATAATATCTATTGCACTGACTGTTTTTGCTTTTTTCTTCTCAAAGCTTTACTGTCTGCTACATTAATTACGGATGTTAATTACGCTAACTGCTCTAAATATCAAACTGTAAAGCCTATACATCCGCAAATCTGCTAAGTACCAGTACTATTACATGGGTCTCCTGCTCATCCATTTGATTAGCAGTTTATAATAACTATACCCAACCATTGTACCCTCCATCAAATACTAAACACACCCTTGTTAACCCTGATTATTTCAAAGTCAGCTGTGTATGTGACCATATATCTATACAAGGTTACTGTATGGGTGAAAATTTATTCATCATTTACTATTATTATTTTTTGTGATTTCTCTGACTATGTACCCGATGTATTGACATTTATTGTCCCTCATTAAACCATCCCTATGGCATGGAGTGGTGATCAGCATCAATTAATACTGACGCCACCCATACTACTCCCGGAGTGGAGATAAGGGTACAAATCTATATTTTTTTGAGCCCAAACCCTGGGACTCCTTCAATTTCTGGGTGGCTCTATTTGTGACTACCATCTCTCTCATCCGCCATTTGACCTTTTGATTGATGGTGGACAGCAGAAGGGGTGTCACAGATAACCATTCATTTATCTTTACCGCTCTAAAAATCTCTGTGACTCTCTCATTTGTTGTAGTGAGCCTGTTCCCCCTGCAATGCATCAGGCAACAGGGGGTTAGAGTGCTTGCTGAGCAAAAAGCAGAAGCACACTTTGGCTTCCCACTATAAGACATCGTGGTATTCTCATCTGTGTTAAATACGGCCATACATCACTGGTCCGCCTGATTTCCATCCCGCACTCAGCAGCTAAGCAGTGATTGGACTGGCTAGTACCTCTTCGGGAGACCGGTTGGGAATACCAGTTGCTGTAACTAAGCGTGGATAGCAGATACATCTTTGTCGGACTAAGGGAGTCTCCTATTCCTTTTTTTTTTCTTCTTCTCACCATCAATATATAATAAGTTTTTCTTTTTCTCTATACCGGGAACAATATTAACACCAGCAGCAGGGGACAAGTGTCATGCGTCTTTTACCCTCTCTGCTCCTACCAATTGAGATATCTTGTATTTTCAAATGTATTGATTGATCATCAAGTGAGCAAAAAAATTTACCTTGACCATTTTCGCCATAAAGTGTCTTGATACTTATACGATATTTATGATGTGCAATTTTTTGACTAAGTACATTTGTTTTAGCTTCAAATACTCATTAAAAGTTATGTATTAAATTCTATAACTAAATTTCAGTAAAGTGTGCCCCAAAAAGCCTTTGCGTTCTTCCTTTCTCTGTCACTTTGTGTGACCCCCCTTTTTTTGTCAGTTATTTAGCTGAACATTTTGGGAGCACCGCCAACCAAACACCACTCCACATTTGTTCATTAGTGGTATCTACGTTGGTCATATCCGTTATACGTACGTTATTATTGCTTATTTCACATATATACCTGTGCCACTCCCGACCCACATTGTATAATCACTTAGATGCTTAAAATATAAAGTTACAGAGGAGTCTAGAACTTTAAATCTTAACTTTATTACAGAAATGTTGAATTCAATTTGCAACACTGGGGAAGTGTAACAGCGCGTCTTCTGAATTACACAACATATTTCAAAAGGTAATATTTACTGATCGCAACATCATGGCTGGCTTTAATGGGACACTGCTGGCATTGTGCATCTCTTTTATGCACTTATACACTTATATCTTAATTTTGTAAGACAAGATTATGCTGCTGGCAAAAGTGGTCTGGAATGTACTGGTTTCAGTTCACATTGAGGGGGGGTGGGGGGTATGCAGTGGTGGTTTTTACATATGGGCTGTGGGTCTGCAGCCCCCCCATATAAAATCCACCACTCTCTCTGCATAAAGTGAAGCCAGATGCAGTCCATGAGACTGCTCTGGCTTCACTGTGACTGGCAGTGACTTTCTATTGGAAGTCCGACCTGCCAGTCACTCAAGGCATCCCATTGGGAGGTGCTCCCTCCTTCCGGGATGCTTCTCTCTGTGCAAATGTGCAGCAGCTCCCAAAATGGGTTCTGCACATGCGCAGTACTGCGGACCATACTGCGCATGCGCCAGAACCCGGGGAGCCGATCAAGCTTCTGGGGGCTGCTGAAAAGGCAGCCTATAGAGGCTTGTGACAGCGCACGCGCAGTATGTATGAAGTTACTGCGCATGCGCTGGCCCCGTGTAAGGGACTTGGGAGCGCGTGCGGTCAGGGAGCACGCCGATGAATGGGAGGAGCCGGGGAGCATGGCTGGACGTGGATGGCAGCGGAGGAGGGGCACATTGCGGCAGCCCTCCTCCTCTATACTGGTTAGAGCCGCCACTGGGGGTATGCTATATAAAAATGGAAGAAGGTGATTGGTTGTTCACTAACAGTTGTGCGGTGTCAACAACCTGCCAGTATATCCATTTGTATAATGCAGAGCAAGAAGAGCCACCGAGAGGGGGGGAGCGGGTACTAATTACCTGGGCCCAGGCTTGCTGGTCCAAACCCAAAGCTGGTCCAAACCCATCCACTTCCCCCTCCATCCCTCCAGCAGCAGCACGCACCGACAGAATTTGTTGTGCTGACAGCAGGCTCAGCATGAGCGTCTCACTGACAGTGTGAGAGCTCATGCTGAGCCTGCTGTCAGCACAGCACATGCTGTACAATTTTTGGGACGTGGCCTAATTGCGGGCAATGGCCATGCCTCCCATGATTAGGCCATGCCCACATTTTTTTTACTGGGGCCTGGCATACCTCTCGGCGGCCCTGAGAGCAAGATGGATGTGATGAAACCAGGAAATGTATACATTCTACACATAATGGAGCTTGGACATGAAGATACAGATGGAGCCAGCCTGGTCTTTGCAGGGGATGACGCCATCCCCCACCAGCCTCCATCTGATCTGCAAAAGGGGACGGGCGTTCACGAGATGCACGCACGTACCCTTCTGACGGCGCTTCCCCCGGGTCCCGCCGGCTTCCCCACCGCCTCCCCGCTCCCCCCACCACCTCCCCTAACCCTGTCCGTCTCCCTGAAGCGGAGACGGACAGGGTTCCCGTCTCCCCGCCGCCCGGAAACTGAGACGCGCGTGCGTGTGAGACGCACGCGCGTCTCAGTCAGATGGAGCGCCTCGCCGCTGGCGGATCGTCAGTGGAGACAATCTGGCGATTCGCCAGCAAGAGGGAGCCCGGCTCCATCTGTATAAGCATTTTAATCTGAAGTCAAAGCCCCTTTTAACAATTGTTTCATCCTACTCTTGTCCACCTCTCTTCTTGGGATTCCTCCTTTTTCCACAATCTTGTACAATAACTTATCTATTATTAATAAATAAGTGCTCAACCTCTCTCCAGACACCTGAAAGGTATGCTGGAGTCGGGACAATAACTCTCCCACATCTTCCAAATTAACATAAGCATAATGTAATGCTTCAAAATATGTTTCCAAGGCGGCCTGTGGGTTACTCCTTCGACCAGCTTGTAAGACCCCCATCGCTGACCCTCTCAGGTTCTCCACTATTCTTTGTTTTTTAATGTTATTAGGGCAATGCCACTCTTTTGACCGGTGTACAGCTGTTTCCATGCTTCATATATACCTACAGGCACTGGGATTATTCCCAAGCAAATCCATATGCCCATCCAAGTGATAAACATTTATACTAGTCTACTACAATATGATTATGTAAATACTTTTATGAAATTGTGTGTAACTTGAATATGTAAATGCTGGACTATACAGTGAGGCAAAAAGTATTTTGGACAGCCACCAATTGTGCAAGTTGAACCACTTAAAAAGATGAGTGAGGTCTGTAATTTCCATCATAGGTACACTTCACCTGTGAGAGACAGAATGTGGGGTAAAAAAAAGGAAATTACATTGTATGATTTTTAAACAATTTATTTGTATATTCTTTCGGAAAATAAATATTTGGACACCTACCAACCAGCACGATTTCTGTCTCTCACACACCTGTTACTTCTTCTTTAAGAAGCTCTTCTATCCTCCACTCATTACCTATATTAATGGCACCTGTTTGAACTGGTTATCTATATAAAAAAACATCTGTCCACACCCTCAAACAGTCAAACTGCAACCACTCAACCATGGCGAAGACCAGAGAGCTGTCTAAGGACACCAGGGACCAAATTGTAGAGTTGCACAAGGCTGGCATGAGCTACTTGACAATATGCAAGCGGCTTGGAGAAAAGAGATCAACTGTTAGCTCAATTATAAATAATGGAGGAAATACAAGATCACTGACAATCTCCCTTGACCTGGGTCTCCATGCAAGATCTCACCTCGTGCGGTATCAATGATATTGAGAATGTGAACTACATGGGGGGGGGGGACCTGGTCAATGACCTCGAGAGATCCCTTCTTTTTTACCAGCTCGTAATGCTGGGTTGCTGGACCTTGTAAGCCCTTTCAGATTGCACTTATTACCGAGTCGAACCAGCAACAAACCAGCATGATTCCGGTAATTACGTGCGATCTGAAAGGGGTAGTAGGAACACAAGACAAAAGTTTGCTAGATAGCTGCTTTGTAACAACTGCAATTTCTGTAATACTGCACAATCCCATTCATGGCTAGCACAAAAAATTCCAAGATGTACTAAGCTTTGAAAAAAGTGATAAAATGGAGAGTGATAAACCACCAACAAATCAGCTCCTACCTGTCATCTTTTAAACCCAGCCTGTGACATGGCAGTTAGCAGCTAATTGGATGATGGTTTATCACTCTCCATTTTATCACTTTTCAAGCTTAGTACATCTGGCCCACAGAGGCAGACAGGCTGGTGACAGAATGCAAATCCTGTTATTGCAGAGGTCCCTTACCCCGTCTCACTGCCTCTGACACCTGGAGGTAAACACTTTTGTTCCTTTTGGTAATTATGTCCCTGTGAGGAAGGTTTACTGAAGCTAAGTAGCCTCTTTTATGTTTGAAAATCCAAACCAAACCACACAAGCTTAATGACATCTGATTGTGGCTGAAATAATAATGATAATAATATTTAAAATAACAATTTTATTTATATAGCACTTTTCACCCAGTAGGACCTAAAGTGCTTTACATTTACCTATACAGCTCACAAAACAAGCTTAACAGTGGATATTAGTGAAATACTTGAGAGAACAGGAAAGTCTTTAGTCTGTTACATACACATTATGCCAACTAACTTAAAAATGCTGTATGAAATATTTCTGAATGATCAGTATTGTTAAACAATATTTTACAAGTTTCAACTAATATTGTTTTGGACTATAGTTGTTATTGAATATCAACATTATAAATGAGCATGCTGAAAATATTAAAGTGGAAAAGCGAAAAGTGGGGGCAGTATTACAAAACATAAAAATAATACAGACACTAACACCAAAACAGAAAGACTGGGCAGATATCATGAAGACTCTAAGAGCTATAGATTTACATAGAGGAGCGCCCTTTTTCCTCCATGTATTCATTCCAGCAGAACCATATTATGTGGGTGATAAAGCTGAAGTATTTTCTGTCTGCCGTTTCAAAACAAAAAGTGCTTTTAATTTTAATTCTTATATCAATTCAACATGGTATAGAAGCAGTCCTCCAATGCTGGCCAGCATTGGTGGCTGCTAAGATGTGGCCCATGAGATACTATTCCATAAGCAACCTGACCTGGATAGAAGTGAAAAAGAGCATCATGCTAAAAGCCCTGGTCCAGCGCAACTGTAGATAAGAAGAGGACAAAAATACATGGAAGAACATCTTCCACACCAGTGGCGTAAGTATGGAGGGTGTAGGGGTTGCAACTGCTATGGGGCCTGGGGCTTTGGTGGGCCTGAGGGCCCAGCAGGCTTATCCCTCCACCATTTAGAATGATTATAATTTTTTGAATTGATAATGCAAAGCTGAGTTAGTGGGAGGCAGGGAAGGAGGGGGGGGGGGGGTACAGACAGGATAGACACTCCGCAGCTGCCTTCTCAGTTTTCTTTTTCGATAATTTGCTATGGGGCCCACCAAGGTCTAGTTATTCCCCTGTTCCACACCTCCACAATTCCTCCAGGGCCAAATTTTGTGCTGTCTGTCTGGGGTAAAAAACTCTATAAATCAGCTCGAAGAGCATCTCAGAATGGTTAACGTTTAAACTAATATTACATGCCTTAGTAAGGAATGCTTCATGGTAATGTTTTAAGCTAAAGCACTGTATAGTCTCACATTCCAATATTGGATGAGCTGATAAGCTCAGACAGTGCCCAGTGTGGGTATGAACAGGCATAGTGTATGTGATGACCATTAAAACGAAACTCAGTTGTTCACTATAAATGAGCTGTGGCATGTAAATTGCACTCTTTGTAAATGACCCCTGTGTTCTCTCATAGGAACATTAAGGCAAACATGTAAAATTTATATTCGACAGTGTGCACTTAGTAGCACTATCTATATTTCAATTAGCTTTTTTTTGCCAGAAGGCAGTTAATTGCTTCTTAGGTTAGTCTCCCATCAACTCCCAACTGCTTTATGTTATTTCTGGAGTCCTGCTCACTGAATGAGAACTCACAGTCATCTGTGAAACTGTAATTGTCCAGATCCTAAATTCCCAGCCGAAAGACTTTTTCAACTTGAGAAATATACACAGAAGCAATATTTGAACTGCTAACTGGTTTTGTGATATGAAGGGTTTCATTTGATAAAATATTATTTGTCAATGCATGATATTTAATATCTGGACTGCTAAAAAATGGAATTTCTTATCCAATAATTTTTTTTTTCCATTGAAGTAGTATTCTAATTTTTATTAATTAGAAAAGTAAACTAATGTTAATATTTTGTTTCTAAATTAAATCAGGTATTTTTCTTTATTGTACTGAAGTACTTTACATTCAGTATTACTGCAAACTGTAATGATACAGAGGGCTTGTTGCACTGAAGGGGAGCATATTTACAACATGGATATTTAGAGAATATTTAGAGATTTAGGGGTGTATTCACTGTTGGTCGTTAGGTCCATTCTGTCTAAAACAGCATATTTTACGCCTGAAAAAAAAGTCTAGATGAATTGTAGTATTCACTATCATTTTTTCTAGACAGTCTAAAGCATTTCACCTGTCAACTCTTTTCGTTTGCCTCGCCTGTCTAAATGAGTCATTTGGACTTTTTGTTTCACTTTGTCTAAACTCTGTCATGTTAATCTGATTTAGCCTATTCAGTGTCCGATTGTCTAAATGGATTCTACAGTTTTCAGGCAGGCTTTAGACAAAGTGAACTAGACAATTTCTTCTGTCGGGACTAGTCTACAAAACATAAAATATTATTTCATTTATGTAGTTTTTTTAATTAATCAATGCCATTTATTGTCATTTTGCTTATAAATACATTATGTATGTTTATTATTGTCTATATGAATATATTTAGATTTTTTTCATTTTTTTTTTTACTCTACCCATGTAGCATTGTGTTTTACTGCAGTGTTGTACCCATGTGATGTTTTTACCCAGGATTCTGTTATCCCTCACTCCCATTTTGAGACTGTCAACCTTTTACGTAACCACCATGCCGACCTAACCACCTGTCATCCTAATGACCATGTCGACCTTCCACCATGTCGACCTAATGACCCTGTCGACCCTCCACCTGTCAACCTAACCCCCATGGTCGACCTAACCATGTCAACCTTCCACCATGTCGACCTAATCCACATGTCAACCTAATCCACATGTCAACCTAATCCACATGTCAACCTAATCCACATGTCAACCTAATCAGGTGCAGGTGGTCAGCAGGGGGGGGGGGGAAGGAGGGCAGCAGGGGGGGTGAAGGAGGCCATCAGGGCGGGGGGGGGGGGATGAAGGAGGCCAGCAAACGGGGGGGGGGGGGGTGTGAAGGAGGCAAGCGGGGGGGGGGGGTAGGCAGAGTACACAGATACAAGGGGAGGGAGCATACAGGCGGGCACTCCAGGAGGCATCCATGCCGAGATCGCGGCTGTGCTATCACAACCCCATATCACCTCCATCCCCATCCACCCACCATGCAATGCCCGCTCTGCATCTAGTAATCCCCCACCTGCCCTGCAGCTTCTAATCCCCCGCGAGGTGTCTGCCCGCTGACCGGCTGCGCACAGCGTGCGGGCACTTCAGGTGGCTGAGATCGTGGCTGTGCTGTCCTCCTGCTGTCCGCCCACAGCGTCTAGCAATCCCCCGTGAGCTGTCCTCCTGCTGTCCGCCCGCTGCCCGGCGGGGGCAGACAGCGGCCGGACAGCTCACGAGGGATTGTAGACGCTGTGGGCGGACAGCAGGAGGACAGCACAGGCGCGATCTCAGCCACCTGAAGTGCCCGCACGCTGTGCGCAGCCGGTCAGCGGGCAGACACCTCGCTGGGGATTAGAAGCTGCAGGGCAGGTGGGGGATTACTAGATGCAGAGCGGGCATTGCATGGTGGGTGGATGGGGACGGAGGTGATATGGGGTTGTGATAGCACAGCCGCGATCTCGGCATGGATGCCTCCTGGAGTGCCTGCCCGCTGAGCGGCAGCCAGTCAGTGGGCAGACACCTTGCAGCGGGGGATTAGTAGATGCAGGGCGGGTGGGGGATTACTAGATTCAGAGCGGCATTGCATAGTGGCTGGACGGGAACGGAGGCGGTTGTACCCGGAGACCCAGCAGGGAGGGAGGGATTGGTGTCAATTGAACTCCCCTGCATGTGCATGAAAAGAAGCAGGGGAGTTAGAAGAAAATAAAAGTTTACATTCACATAGCACCTCTCCAAAAAAGCAAATGGTGTGTGTGTGTGTGTGTGTGTGTGTGTGACTGTCCAGGCCTGCAGGCGAATTAGACATGCCCCCTTTCGCCTCATTGGTTTTTAACGCCAGGAGGTGTTCTGAACTGATTTCACCCTGAATACACTAAATGGTGAAAGGGTGAAACACAATTCGCCTGTCTAGCTGATGTAAAAGCTAGAACAGGCGGAAATACATCAGCTAACGACAGACCCTGAATATGCCCCATAGATGTGGAAGGGGCATGTCCAAAGTCAAATCCAAATTTCAGTATATAAAGCTTTGCTGTATTTGTGGACTACATGCAAAAGCAGCCAACATTTACTCTGCATGCAATAGAAAAAGTTATCCCCTTGTATTGCAACTTGGTTTTATTTGCTGTTTATTTGCTTGACTACCAACATCGAATCAGGCACAGAATTTGCAAACAGCCCAGCACTGACTGTGATATTCCCCAGGCCATTCTGTGAAAAAGATGCCCATGCACAGTAATCATAGGAGAAATCATCCAATCTGTCTGCTGTCTGTTACTTAATGCTAGGTGTATAATAGCCCAAACCTTAGAATACTCAGCATCAGTCTTTAGACATTGCATTTTAAGCATGCATAACACTTACTTGAGATGACATTATCTGTTTTATTTTAACATTGATCCAACCTCAGAGTTTCCTTAATAGTAAATAATAATAATAATAGTAGTATTAAAGAGATGGGTGCAGCTTGCACAATGTGGGAGCCCCACAACCTGTTCTGTTTGTGTAAAATGCCATTGTCATTAATGTCACTACTTGAAAAAGAAAACTTGGTACTTATGTAGTATCTGGGCTGCCGATTTCTAAATCGGGTCGGATCGGGAGATCGCATCGCATCGCATGCGACCATGCGATTCGATGCGATGCGATGCGATGCGATGACCCGATTTTTCCATAGGAATCAATGTTAAAATGGACTGAGTCCATTTTAACATGGAATTCAATGGGAAAAATGGGTCCTTTTCATACCCCTACTATCCAAGTGGGCATGGAGTTGGATATAAACCTGTGGCGAGCGTAGCGAGCCACCGAGCCCGAAGCGTGGCGAGCGAAGCGAGCCCCGCGAGGGGACGAATACCGTCCCCTCGCGGGGCTCGCTTCGCTCGCCACGCTTCGGGCTCGGTGGCTCGCTACGCTCGCCACAGGTTTATATCCAACTCCATGCCCACTTGGATAGTAGGGGTATGAAAAGGACCCATTTTTCCATAGGAATCATTTTAACATTGATTCCTATGGAAAAATCGGGTCATCGCATCCGATATCGGATGCGATGCGATGCGATGCGATATCGCATCGCATCGCATCTGATTGTATGCCTTAACTTAAGGCATACAATCAAAAAATCGGCAGCCCAGATACTACATAAGTACCGAAAACTTAGTTTAAACTGGAGAATGAATAAAGATACAGTCAATAAAGAACATCACTGTTTATGAATATTTGCCTCTGCTTGATATGTCACGTGACTAAGTTCCCAATACAAAACTATAGTTGCATCCAAGATGGCTGACTGCAAGATAAACTTCATACTGGCGACATACCCTAAAGGGTTTTCCCTCACTCCCATATCATATGTATAGATACTGGATTCATATTTCCTTACTCATTTCATTGTATAAGGGAGTTTCCACCCTTATGGACCACACTGTACTGGTCTCACTGCAAGTTGTGATGATTTCACCCATCTTTTCTGCTTTTCTAAACAATCACACATTAAATTCCACAAGTCAGGGCCCAACAATCAAGCTTATTTTTTTCTTGATTGAAACCTGCTCTGACACACTACTTACATATACAAATAAACGGCAAAATACGAAACATTCTAGTTTTATTTATTTGCTATTACGTTTGGTGATGCAGTTGTATGGTTAGCCAGTGTTATCGCAGTGCTTTGTACTATAGAGGCACTCTGCTAATAACAATTTATACTCATAGGAGAGAAGCTTGGCTATAGTCTGGTTAGCAAGCAGATCCACCATTATAAATATTCATGAAGCATGGCTTATTATCTTGCATTCCCCATCCTATTATAGAATCTTCGTGATAAAAAAAAGATTGAATATTATGAAACTGATATGTAAATCCTACAATTGCAAATGAGCTGCTAATTAAAAAAGAAACCAATGGTCTATGCTACTTTTTTGTAGGGGGTTTATGTTCTGTAATTTTCCAATCTTAATATATTTCAAACTGCATACAATTCTGGAACACCCAGTTTCAATGATGTATGGTGTAGCTGACTCAGTGAGCATCCAGTTAAGCAGAAAATAACATGTGATTATGATACTTAAAGTGTTTAGCTCCTTCTTCGCCTCATGGGAAGCTTTCTTTAATACTTTCTGAAAATTAGATAATGGCATTCAAGGTGATGTCAGTTAATCCACACTTAGCTCAGTCGCTGCTTCCCTACAATTTTAAGATTCCAAGTATTAAAAACATTTTTCGTTCAATTTAGAGAGGACAGATCTCGCTCACTGTCACTTTTATGTATCTCTGTTGCAAGAACAATTTTGCACTGCAAACTGACCTTAATTTCACACAAAACAATCAAGCTACACTGCTCAAGGTCATTGGAAATTATCGCAAATATATTCAGAACACGAAAGTTGCTCTGTGCATAATGTATCATCGAATACATTTTTGTTTGAAAATGTGTTGCAAAAATATTCTTTTGAAGGTAGAAGCATATTTTGGACATATTTTGTTAATTCAGTGTTTCCTGTTTAACCTACAAATTGCAATGAATGCAACTTAGCAGAAAATCAGTTATTATAGATGTGTGGTTTGTTTTTTAGAAATCCAAACACACTACAATTTTGAGATCTGAGTCAATACGAGCCCTGATTCGGACATTCTCTCTGTTTTACAATTGCATGTAAATCCCTTCATTGTGATTTCAGGAATGGTTTCACTCAGAAGTGTGTAGTAAGTAATTGACTGGAATAAATATTATTAATGTTAAAATGTTAATAATGCTGTAAGCAGTGCTGCCATCAAAAATTATGGGGCCCACGACTGTCAAAGCAGGCAGCCCTCCCCCAACACACACACACACACACACACATGCACCCACACACTTTAGCCACTTAGCCAACCTACACTGCCTTATAGACACTCATGGTACTCATGGACTTGTAGTGTATGTCTCTATTAAGTCCTTGAGCGCCGCACTTGGACTTGAGGCTGTAATTTCTGTCAAAGGTGCATCAACTAAGTATTGAGCAGAGGCTATGAATACTTATGTACATGGGATTTCTTACTTTATCATTTTTAATACATTTGCAAAGATCTCCAAAAACTTTTTATTCACGTTGACATTATGGGATATTGTGTGTAGAATTTTGAGGGAAAAAATAATTTATTCCATTTGGAAATAAGGCTGTAACATAACAAAATGTGGAAAAAGTGAACCGTTGTGAATACTTTCTGGATGCACTGTAGAATAGGTAGCAGGGTAATATACCAGATTTGTAACATACTTTATTAACTGATTTTGAGCTGCAGCCATTAGCAACTTGTGAATTATGAATTTTGATCCACCTTAATAGAATAAATAGAACAATCTATTCTGAACTAATTTAGATTATAGACTATAGAGGGAAAATATTTGCATTATTTTTTATTTCTTTAAGGGAAGTCAAACAAGCAGAAATATAGATTATTCTTTAAATAAAGGAGACCGCATTTCTTATTCGTTGAGATTGCACTAGAAAGCTATGTATTTACTAAATAAAATAGTGGCCATTCATTACATCCATTAGGACACTACTTCACAAAGTGTGCTTCAAGACACCAGTTTATATGGTTATATTATTGCCTTCACTGGAGTTTGCATTATTATTATTCCCTTGTTAGCAATGTATCGTTATTTAGGGGCAAATGAAAAAACTGGTAATAGTGGAAATTAATGTTGTTAGTAATTACTTTTACATTTTTCATCTTATCACATATTATTATTATTATATTTCATTTTTATTTGAAAAAAAAAATCATTATTAAAAAAAATTTACATTTCAATTAGTTGTCTCATTGCCAAGCTGCATTTGTAAATGATGTAGCCAAATACTGTAACATGACGATGCTGACTAGATAGGAGCTAGGGATGTACAAAATATTGATATTGTGCCACATAAAATGATCAGGTTGTCAAGAATGACATTGACGTGAGTCCCACATTACCATGGTTGATCAAAAACACACCAATGGGAAATATGAGTGTCTTGCTTGATTTGTCATCTCCTTGCTTTTATTTTGACAGCATTTCAATGAATCATGTCATCACATCTGTTAAAATCCCCGGAAAAATTAGATAGAGCCATACAACAAAACTGTAGCACTTTATTTTGTTGTTGTTTATGCTTGGATTGTCTTCTTGTGTGCCGTCAGCCACAACCAAGTGTCAAAACAATTTCAAAGATACCATCTGCTTGTTAGGTATGATCCAAAAGACATGCATATTTTTTCTTCATCGTTGAAGCCATCAATCAATACATCAACTTATTTTCCAGAGTTGGTAAAATAGTACTATGGTAAACCTTTTGCTCTTTTTATAAATTTGCAATTATGTTTTGCAATTCAACAGATAGTTGTTACTTGCACATGTCTGCTTGAATGGTTGATGTGTTCATTTACTGTAGATCGTAGATTCGGGGGCTAAGTGACATTTCACAATATGGTATGTTCTACTTCTCGCATCTGGCTTCCCCCACCTGTCTTAAACAAACTACAGGTTGAGTATCCCTTATTCAAAATGCTCGGGACCAGAAGCATTTTGTATAGCGGATTATTCCGTATTTTGGAATATTTTTATATTTGAATGAAATATATTGCGGTATCTTGCATTTATGTTGTATAAGCACATAAACACATGAAATACACATTTTTTTATTTGTTTTTGAAACAAGGTTGAAACAAAGTTTGTGTACAAGTTTGTGTACAATCTCAGACAGTGAATTTGAATGCTAAGCAATAATTTTTTAGCACATATTTAGTGCCAGTTACTTATTATTTGCCAGTTACAAATGTACCCAGGAGGATTTTAGCAATAAAAACAATAAAAACAATATACATTTTGGAAACTATGGTTTTCTGAATAATTTGGATAACGAATATTTGGATAGGGGATACTCAACCTTTATAGTTATTAAGATGTACTGTACCATGTACTGTACCAGGTCTATGCAGAAAGTATAAAAATTGCTAGACGGTTTGTCCAAAAATGGTTACTGGCTTGCCTTTTAATGTCAGGTAGACTCCTTAGTCATGGATGGCTTCCATATACCTAGAGGAGTAGGCAATTCTCATGTATATTAGTCTGATGCAGTTGCATGCCAAAACCCACTTCCCTGAATCATATCATTGTGGTCCCACCATCTACTTTACAGCGCCACTTTAACACACCTTATAGTTGGTGCTGGGCCATAATAATGTAATCATACCTGTACCTCCTGCTAGGGATTGCGAGGAAATTCTAAAGTGTTCAATGACACAGTAATAAGAGGGGTCTGTGTGGACTGAGGACAGTGAGTGATGGGGGCCATGTGAACTTGGGAGAGAGTGATGGGTGGCTGTGTGTACTCTTTAGAGTGAGAATCGGGGGCTGTGTGTACTGGGGAGAGTGAGTGATAAGGGGTGGTGTGTGTGTATATAGAAGAATGAATGAAGAGAGGGAACATAGGGCCTGATTCTAGTTGGTTTGCCAAAGCAAACTCCTTCTTTAATGGATAAAACCATGTGCACTGCAGGTAAAAATAGAGCAATAACTCACCCAAATGTAACTCTCTGCACATGTTACATGAGCCCCACCCGCAGTGCACATGGTTTGTCCATTAAAGAAGGAGTTTGCTTTTGCAAACCAACTAGAATCACCGCCATAATGAGAGTGTGCTTATTAATCGTATGAGTGCCAAATTCTCTGTAAAAGATGTGCAAAATATCTGCTAAAAATGCCAGTGTCGCTCACATTTTCTTAAAATATATGCACATAAAAAATGTTGTATAAATAAAGATTATATTGCCTATATAAGGTATACATTACAGGTCAGTATGATGAATAAAAATGTTTGATTAAGTTAAACTGCAATGGCAGCTCTAGTAATCATACTGGATTTGATCCTATGGCGGCGCTATATTGATGACATCATCTTTATTTGGAGGGGATCAAGTCATGCTCACCCCAAATATGGTCCTCCTCCCACTTGCCCATAAAGAGGTTCGCATAACTGGGCGCCACTTTTGATCCCATGTCGATCACTTCTGTAGCTGATTCCACACACACTTTTTGTTAGCTATAGAAAGTGCTAAAGCCCCCATCTCTGAGGGGAGAAATCACAACCAATCCACCTGGGGAGGGATTGAATGCGATATACCGCATGCAGTCCTTTTGCATGCAATATATCACATGCGATCCCATTCTCCACTGCGGAATCCAATGGATCCTTAATGCGGCACTGACAATCTGACAATCTCCAGCACCGATCTGATGTGCATGGGACCGCGCAACAGATCATAATCAGAGGGCGATTTGGGCCCTTTTCATACGATTCCTCTGCCCGATGCTTAAAATGACATTATTGAGGTACTGTAGCTGCATGTATGGATATAACTATTGTACAGTAGATAGATAGATAGATAGATAGATAGATAGATAGAGCATAGGATTGCTATTTCTCTATCTCCTAGAAGGGAAAAGAATTACATATAAATAAATATAATTATGGTAAGTAATAAAATACAATAATTAAACAAAAACAATGATAACAGTAACTCCAGTTAGTCAGATATGGTGCTGTAATGTGTCTTTACAGAAAAACAATACATCTGAATATTCCATATGAATTTACAAACTAAAAAGTAAAATCTTTGGTAGCAGAAGCATTTGATTAATGCAGACATATTCGTGAACTTCATTGTGTTCATGACGCTGTAATAATTCTGAGTTATTTTCCTAATGCCATATAAAAAGCAACATATAACCACTATTTCATGCCTTACTTTCATACTTTGAGCAAACCACCAAAAGTGATGATGATAAATGAATCTGAAAAGGTCATAAAAATGAAAATGTATTCATGATGAAGGAATGCTTTTGTACATGACTGATCCTCAGTTCCAGCAAAAACATACTTTTCAGAATGCGAAGTATACTAATGTTTATTTGGTACCATCTATGACAGATTGCATTAATACAATGCAAGCTAATGCATTATCTTAGTTTGCATGCAGTCAAGCATATAAAGAGATTACAAGATGCTCCTATGAGAACATCAGTTCTAAATGTATTTTAGGTCATGTTCCACTTAAAAATCTGATCACATGAAAATTGTGCAAATAAAACAAAGTATGTTCTTTAGGGTGCCGGATGACCTCCCGACAATAGGGATTACGATGGTCAGTATACCGATATCGGAATCCCAACTGTTAAATGCCTGACAGTCATGATCCCAACTGACAGGGTCTATTCTCCCTCGGGGGTGTCCACGACCCGCATAAAGGGAGAACAGAACCTGTGGCAAGCACAGCAAGCCACCAAGCCCACATCATGGTGAGCGCAGGATTCCCACAAGGGGCTTTGATGTGCTTGCCCCCCTGACAGAGTACCAGCAGCTGTGATTCCGATGTTGATTTACTGACTGTCGGACCGCTATACCAAACCTGGCATGGCAGGTTTGGCAAGATGGCATTGATTGGCTTAAAAAATACTATGAGATCATAAAGAGGTTGTCTCTAATCACACATATATAAATATACTGCATATAGTAATCACCTGAATCAGAGTTTCCATAGAGTAGATATCGTAACCAGAGTATTATAATGCAAAGTAACTGCTTTAAGGATCATTTACAAAAGTGCAAAACATTGAGGTCAATCAATTCCATGTGAAGGGTGCGATGTGCTGTTGCATTTTTGCACCCTTTTGGTGCTAAACTCAACCCCATTTCGCACAAAAGTGTTCGGAGCCCTATGGGGCAGCAAACACTTTTATGCGGATCTCGGCTGCTGTAAAGTGCATCAGCTGGTGCGATTACTCACATCTGAGAGTTCATCGCATATAATTGGGTTGACTACCAAGTCTACATTTTCTTTTACATTTTATTAACCTATCCAGAGCAGCACATCAAATATTTATTTATAACAGCTTTTAATACAATCTAAAATTGTATTTGTATTGTCCACATACATTTAAAGAGCAGGCTAAAACCTTTACCACCTATTTGGACATATTTGTTAAAGGAATTTTGCAGGAATACCCCTAAAAATAGTAATTCCATAGCTTCTAGACATTTGCTGGGAGAGAGCATTTTTGGAAGCTCTGTTATGGTGTCACAATATACAATTGCCATGTATCAAATTATTCAGCACAATCTTCTGGTGCATCCTAGTAGCATCATGTTGCAACTAATATGCATTTTTGGCAAAAAAGGATACTCAATGCTAGCAGAGTCTCATGGAACCTGGCTGCTCACTCGGACATCTCACTGTATGTGAAATATTAAGACAGAATTTATGAAGACATATCTGTAGGTCTCCTCCCTTATAAGCAAGGACAGGACACCCTTTCCAGGCTAAAGGTCACCAAGTCACTCACATGT
Source organism: Crinia signifera (assembly GCF_055691185.1). Taxonomy (NCBI): domain Eukaryota; kingdom Metazoa; phylum Chordata; class Amphibia; order Anura; family Myobatrachidae; genus Crinia; species Crinia signifera. Next base: position 286,917,103 of record NC_139218.1, read on the forward strand.
ACTCTATGATCAATCAGGAAATATCTTGGCTCTGAGGTAATTGCAGTCAGTTTTCTATGGTTAGTCTCCACATACCTAACATTTCCTTCACAACATGTACTAAAAATATTTTCATTACATGATTTGATGGTCATATCAATATAATATTTACCCCATAATAGTTTACAAAATATTTGAGATCTGATAGTCAAAGTACTGGGTCGAAGGGCACAGTGTGTCTGCCATCTACAGCTAATATGGGCAGCATCATGAGTGAGATAATATCCTTTCCGGGCTGCTCCACCTCCTCCCTTCAGGGTGCCCCTGAGCTAATAGGATTTCAGCACTGATTGAAGGAGGATCAGCTCCTCTGTCCCTCCTCTGGCTCTCTTAACTATGATGTACTAAGACCATCACTTACTATGCAACAGAAGTTCATTTGTTGACAATTTTGGACAACACTAATCAGAAATACTTATATAAGCCCATGAGAACGTTCAGCATTTCATGGGTGTTCCCATGAAACTGCTGGGCGTTCCCATGCAAATCCCCCAGTGACGCAGGCGCGGGGGGTGGGCAACTGACGTAAGCGGATGTCAGCTTCCTGCCTGCTTCCCGAACAGGGCGCTTGCAGATCAGAGACACCATAGAGGTGTCTCAGATCTCCGAGCGCTGAAGAAATCATTAGATGGTCACCAGCCATCGAATGATTTCTGGAAAGGATAAATGTTGTAGGATAGGGGGAGTACCTGGAACTCCATCCAAAAGTACAATAACCTGGCGCTCATAGAATTACAATAAGCATAATAAATAATAATAATAATAATAATAAATAACAAATTTGACAAAATATCTACCTGCTGCTACAAGTGTTTTATGAATTAGCTAATACTCATAAATGGTTGCACAAAGAAAAAGGAATTAAACACACTTTGCTGCTGGGTCTAGATATATATGTAAAATAAATGACCATTAGGTGCTGCACAAATCACACAATGATACTGGACACCTTGATTGGACATTAAACTTTATATAGCATATCGACATATGTAGACATTAGAATAAAAACATAGCAATGATCAAGACACAAAAATAAAAATAAAATACATAAAAAACTATGACAGTAACTTGAAATTGTATTGCAATTAATCAGTCCCGTCAGGTATGGAAGGGTTAAATCACTCCCCAATAGATTAGTACTGCAGCATTAATAAGATTTTATAGCCTTTATAGCCTGAATTTGTTAGGAGCTCCAGCCGGATATATAGGGGTTAATATGCTCATGTAGTCACAACTTTTTAGCATATATGCAAAAACACGCAATTAGTAGTTAGTTGGTTGTTAGAGTGAACAGTTAGATTTATCATGTTAAATGACACACAAGCTTAAGCTCAGTTGGATCTCACCATCTCTTAACACTGGTTGGTGGAGTGATGGTTCCTTTAATGATGGTCACACTGGCCATTTTGATGAAGTGGCCAGTATGGACGCTCCTGTAGCCGTGATTGAACAAACTGCAGATAGATCTTTAGCTGCAGTCAGGGCCGCGATCAGAGCCGAAGATGTCAGTGAGCTCTGATGGCACGGCTGCTCCTAGTAAGCAGTGAAGTCCCAAACTGAGCACAAAGTCCATAGGGTGTCTGTAGGGCTGATTGGCGAGAAGGGGGCATGGTTGCGAGATACCCCGTTGATCATCAAGCTGGGGCCGGGAGCTGGACGATCCATGGCCGTTCTCAGCAAAACAAGCCCAACTGCTTCTAAAGTCAGGCTTGTTTTGCAGAAAAGCCAGCATTGAATAGGCTCCTGCTGCTATTTCCGATGGCGGAAATAGTGGTGGAGGATTGACTATGATTACCAATAGGGTAAGAAATGTATCTTCTATAAATCGGTCACATATTGCAGTTGGGAATACTTCACAAATTTAATCTGTCCTATAATAATTCTTCAAAAAAAAAAAAAAAAAAAAAACATCTAAGCATTAGATGCCATTGATATAAATGTGTTAATCTATGTACAATGTGGAAATCATTTTTTCATGTCTACTACAAATCATTTTAAAAGTACTGTAGGGGAGATTTCATAATCGTTTTCCTGTAGCAAGTCCTTCATAATTTCTATTAATTCTATTACTTCTGTTTCATCTACTTAACTGAAGAGACTTCATTATCTTAAGCAAATTTGCTCTCTCGATTCTGTTATCATATTTCCAAGCTGAGCTAGATTTTTTTTATGTATGTCATTCAAACATTTTTTACAATGATTCAATATTTTCATATTCTTTTCATCTCAAACTTACACTTTCCATCCCTCCAGTGTATTTCTTGAATAGTAAGTTATAATGTTTGATCAGAAATCTTCTTTTGTATCAGTGGAAAAGTGGAAATACTGCAATATGCATTTCAATAAATATATATATATATATATATATATATACGTCCTTTAACCGGCACTCTCCGCTTACAGATAGATACTGTGGCCCGGTGCATATCCTCAAGCTTTCTGCCCGACATATAGGAATCCGATGCGACTGCACACTAGGGCTATATTTAGTAGAAAATAGCTGACATCCACACCGCGTGTAGGTAGCAACGTTTCAATGTTTTTTAATACATTTTTATCAAGCACATACAAACAATTAAAAACATACCTTATATACCCTGTCTCCTTCACCATGTGTAACAGCGCTTCCGGGTCCGGGACCACGCACCCGTCCGGGGCGCTTCAAAATGACGTCACCTGGTGACTCCAGTTACCAAGGAGACCAGGATCAGTCAGTATAATAACCAACCTAAAAAAACCAAATAACAATGTTTAGTATCGATGGAACTGGCTTAGCACTTATATAATAACCATCAGACAGTGCTGGGACAGAACTCATACATATATATATATATATACTTTTGTTTATCATCAAAAAGCAATCAAAAACAATTTACACCAAGTTGATCATTTAAGCCAAATGGACTTAGAGTATTTAGCCGCATAATCCATTGGCATTCTCTTTTCAGCAACATATTCCCTCGATTGCCCCCCCGTTTTGGCGGGGGAATATAATCCAACATTCTGTATCTAATTGATGTCAGCGAATGCCGACATTCCACAAAATGCCTGGCGACAGGCTGTTCGCTGCCACCAACCTCAAGAGCCAATTTAATGGCAGACCTGTGGGCTGTCATACGTTCGCGGAATGTGCGCTCTGTTTTTCCCACGTACGACAGTCCACAGGGACAGACTATTGGATACCTGTAAAATGAGATACCTTGTGTATCAAATAGTCTGTCCCTGTGGACTGTCGTACGTGGGAAAAACAGAGCGCACATTCCGCGAACGTATGACAGCCCACAGGTCTGCCATTAAATTGGCTCTTGAGGTTGGTGGCAGCGAACAGCCTGTCGCCAGGCATTTTGTGGAATGTCGGCATTCGCTGACATCAATTAGATACAGAATGTTGGATTATATTCCCCCGCCAAAACGGGGGGGCAATCGAGGGAATATGTTGCTGAAAAGAGAATGCCAATGGATTATGCGGCTAAATACTCTAAGTCCATTTGGCTTAAATGATCAACTTGGTGTAAATTGTTTTTGATTGCTTTTTGATGATAAACAAAAGTATATATATATATATATGTATGAGTTCTGTCCCAGCACTGTCTGATGGTTATTATATAAGTGCTAAGCCAGTTCCATCGATACTAAACATTGTTATTTGGTTTTTTTAGGTTGGTTATTATACTGACTGATCCTGGTCTCCTTGGTAACTGGAGTCACCAGGTGACGTCATTTTGAAGCGCCCCGGACGGGTGCGTGGTCCCGGACCCGGAAGCGCTGTTACACATGGTGAAGGAGACAGGGTATATAAGGTATGTTTTTAATTGTTTGTATGTGCTTGATAAAAATGTATTAAAAAACATTGAAACGTTGCTACCTACACGCGGTGTGGATGTCAGCTATTTTCTACTAAATATAGCCCTAGTGTGCAGTCGCATCGGATTCCTATATATATATATATATATATATATACATACTGTATATTTGCTGTGCTATATAAGAATATGTTAATAAATGAATAATAATTAATTTAAAAAATCCAAAGTGAATGAACATAAAGAAAAGCTAAATCTAATCAATATTTGGTAAAATCACCATTTGTCTTCAAAACAGAAAATATTCTCCTGGACAGTATGAACAGTGTAATGTACTGAGGTCATGGGTACGATTCCCACCATGGCCCTAACTGTGCAGAGTTTGTATATTCTCCCCGTCCTTGTGTGGGTTTCCTCCGGGTACTCCGGTTTCACCCCACAATACAAAAATATACTGGTAGGTTAATTGTCTCCAAACAAAATTAGCCCAAGAATGTCTGTGTGTGCTTGTGCATGTGGTAGGGAATATAGATTGTAAGCTCCACTGGGGCAGGGACTGATGTGAATGTTCAAATATTCTCTGTAAAGTGCTGTGGAATATGTATGCGCTATATAAATAACTGGTAATAACTAAATAGGTTAACTTGCACAGCATTTGAAGGAACTCAGCATTTGAAGGAACTCAGCAGGGAGATTGTGCCAATGGAGAACTTATCGCATATTTGTAGATGTAGATTTGCTCAGATCCTTCTGTCTCTTAATGTAATCCCAGACAGACTACATGATGTTGGGATCAGGTCCCTGTATGGGCCACATCATCACTTCTAGGACTCCATTTTCTTCTTTATGATGAAAATAGTTATTTATGGCATTGGCTGTATGTTTCAGGTCATTGTCCTATTGCATAATAAATTGGGAGGCAATCACATGCCTCCCTGATGGTAAGTACCTGCTTATTTTTTTTTTGATGATGGCATCAGATAGCAGAAGTATATTGGATGTTGGTGCAGGACATTTTCACCAGACTTTTATGATGACAACAAAGTTTTTTCACAGAATGGCCAATGTTCTTATCGACTTTTAGGTCAAAACACGGATCATTATCAAGATATGAAGGTGTCTTTTCAAAAGCCCATGCAAGGACCAAAATACTGATAAGAAAAGTGGCATTTCTGTGACAACTCTTCTGTAAGCCTGGTGAAAAAGTTCTGCACAAAAATACTTTTTGCTACAGTATCTTGGTGCCATCATCAAATTTAGCAGTAGCATAATATGAAAGTAATGTCACATCAGAACATGTGGAGATCAGGAAGAATTTAGCAAAATTCAAGTGAATTCCCTATATATTAAATCAGAATTTCTCTATATTAGCTAGTTGTTACAATTCCCCAATGTCTTCACTTATAGTCTTGAAAAAAGGATACATCACTGTTTTGAAACTTTAGCCAGCAGATGATGAGATGAGTCTCATATTCTCTGAATCAGTGTTTACTGCAGCATGACTTACAAAGATAAGACTGATGTTCTCAGAGATCAGTTTAAGCTGCCATATAATTGAGTGATGTATTAGTTAATTACTCTGGGTTTTAACACTGGGTAATATGGAGAAACATAGTTTTGATATATATACAATTAATTAGCATCTTGTAAAATCCTGTACTCAGTGCAACATGATTTATTTTGATATAACTCAGCAGATTCCGTTGCGCTTTACAATAGTAGACAGTGATAAAACAAACTGGGTAACAGCAGACAGACTTGGAGTTTAGAGGGCCCTGCTGCAAGCTTACAATCTATAGGGAAACACAAGGACAGACATCAGTAATAGCATAGCAGTCCCACCAAGTTACAAGTCCAGAAGGGAAGCTATATAAGTGCCTCAGAGGGTTATGCATGTAGAACTTATAATATAATATGATAGGCTTGCCTGAAGAGGTGAGTTTTCAGGGAACACTTGAAAGTTTGGAGGCTAGTGGAGAGTCTTATGTGTATGTAATTGACTTTTCATACAATTGCTCTGGCGTTTTTTTCAAATAACCTTCAGTGGAGAAATTATTACCCCTGATGTAGTGCTTCTAAGGACTAAACGTGTTGGGCACATCTTCTTGTATATGAAAGCCACTGAAGCTTCTATCATCTGTACAAAGAGCTGAGGCAGTTTGCCCTTGTTGAACTTTTTCATAAAGAACGTTTGAACAAGACATGCTTACGACTATGGACTATGGGGAAATTCTTTTATCTTTAAGGTTATAAATACCCTATCAAAGGGTTTGTATAAGAGCACCAGTACACTATTGCTGTATACATTGTCTCTCTCTCTCTTCCCTTTCCTTCTCTCTTAGTGTATAGGCTGCTTTATATTCAAAATTATACTATTTGATAGTGTGCAATAGAATATTGCTGTAATATACAGTATATATACAGTTGTGCACAAAGGTTTACATACCCTAGCAGAATTTGTGATTTTCTGGCCATTTGTCAGAGAATATGAATGATAACTCACAAACTTTTCTTTCACTCATGGTTAGTGGTTGGGTGAAGCCATTTATTGTCAAACAACTGTGTTTACTCTTTTTTTAAATCATAATGACAACAGAAACTACCCAAATGACCCTGATCAAAAGTTTAAATACCCCTGCTCTTAATACCACGTGTTTTGCCCCCTTTAACATCAATGACAGCTTTCAGTCCTGTGTGGTAGTTGTGGATGAGGCTCTTTATTTTCTCCGATGGTAAAGCTGCCCATTCTTCTTGGCAAAAAGCATCCAGTTCCTGTAAATTCTTGGGCTGACTGAGATCTACCCAGAGTGCGCAATGATATTAAGGTTAGGAGACTGAGATGGCCACTCCAGAATCTTCACTTTATTCTGCTGTATCCAATGACAGGTCAACTTGGCCTTGTGTTTTGGATCATTATCATGTCGGAATGTCCAAGTACGTCCCATGCGCATCTTCCGGGCTGATGAGTGCAAATTTTCCTCCAGTATTTTCTGATAACATGCTGCATTCATCTTGCCATCAATTTTGACCAAGTTTCCAGTGCCTTTGTAGCTCACACATCCCCAAAACATCAGCAATCCACCTGTTTGTTTCACATTAGGAAGGGTGTACCTTTCATCATAGGCCTCGTTGACTCCTCTCCAAATGTAACGTTTATGGTTGTGGCCAAAAAGTAAAATTTTGGTCTCATCACTCCAAATGACTTTGTTCCAGAAGTTTTGAGGCTTGTCTCTGTGCTGTTTGGAGTATTGTAAGCGAGATGCTTTGAGGCATTTGTGTAGTAATGGCTTTCTTCTGGTGACTCAACCATGCAGCCCATTTTTCTTCAAAAGCCTCCTAATTGTGCATCTTGAAACAACCACACCACTTTGTTTCAGAGAGTCATGTATTTCAGCTGTATTTCAAGTTATTTGTGGATTTTTTTTTTCATCCCGAACAATTTTTCTGGCAGTTGTGGCTGAAATTTTTGTTGGTCTACCTGACCGTGATGTGGTTTCCACAGAATCCCTCATTTTCCACTTCTTAATTAGAGTTTGAACACTGCTGATTAGTATTCTCGATTGGATATCTTTTTATATCCCTTTCCTGTGTTATACAGTTCAATTACCTTTTCCCGCAGATCCTTTGACAATTCGTCTGCTTTCCCCATGACTCAGACTCCAGACAAGTCAGTGCAGCACTGGATGAAAGATGCAAGGTCTTTCAGGAGACTAGAATGTCACTGACCTTTTATACACACAGACACACACACACACACACTGATTAGAAACAGATCACAGGTGAGGATGGTTACCTTTAGTAGCCATTCAAACCCGTATGTGTCAACTTGTGTGCATGTTATCAGGCCAAAATATCCAGGGTTTGTAAATTTTGGATCAGGGTCATTTGGGTAGTTTCTGTTGTAATTATGATTTAAAAAGAGTAAACACAGTTGTTTGACAATAAATGGCTTCAACCAACCACTAACCATGAGTGAAAGAAAATTTGTGAGTTATCATTCATATTATCTGACAAATAGACAGAAAATCACAAATTCTGCTAGGGTATGTAAATTTAAGAGCACGACTGTATATTACAGCAATATATATATATATATATATATATATATAGATTGGGGGGGGGGGGCGATTCGGCACTCTCTCCTCCAAAGTTCACCAGACCCCGGGTGCACGAGACAAATATGTAACAGTTTGAGGAAAGACTCGTCACTCCAAGGGATTTTTCAAATGGTATATTAGAAGCAAATCATACAAATACCAGGTGCACAAGTACAAGTAGCCGACGTTTCAATACATAAGTATTGTTTTCAAGGCGCCAAGTGCCTTGTTCAACTGAACAACAATGAATACACAGCCCGCACGGCGGCGGGACCACATTCATATACTCACCAGCTCAGCCAGGGCCAATACCTCACGCCGGCTGCACGACACGCTCCGTCTCCCTCCGGAGAACGGGGCGCCTCCTACTGACGTCATCGCGTCCCCGCTGCTAGGCAACGCAGCGGGACGCAACGCGTCACCAGCGCGAGGCGAGCCCACCAGTGCTGCAGCCAATGGGACCAAAGCTGGCGTAATGATGTAAATAAACAGCGTGCAGATATATATTAAACAGTGCATAATGTAAATAGACAGCGATGCCAATAGTAGTGATGACAGGGCTGCTGAGGACAAGACGCTGAAAAAAACATAAGTAAAAAGAGAGAAGAGAGACAAAGAAAGATGAAATCAAAGAAAAATACTCCAGTTTAGTCTATCATTGAGACCATGCGGTTTTACAGTCTGTAACTTATGGATCCATTTAGATTCCAATTTTAAGAGTTGCCCATCACGATCACCGCCCCTCAAGGATGCAGGGATATGATCTATAAGGATGAATTTGATGTCAGATACTTCATGATTCGCCTCCAGACAGTGCCTGGCCACCGGTTGGTCAGATTTTTTACTGAGCTTGGCACTGTTGATGGCAGACCGGTGTAAAGCCATACGTTCTCTTGCGGTGCGTATAGTCTTGCCCACGTAACATAACTTGCAAGGACAAAAAAGCAAGTAGATAACGTGGGTGGTCTGGCATGATAACACGTGGCGGATTTTAAACGTTTTATCATTGTGGGGATGCTTGAAGGTCTTACATACAACCAAATTTTTACAGGTGGTGCACTTAATGCACCGGTAACACCCCGGGGCTTTACGTAAGAAGGTGGAAGTACTGGTGGAATCAAAGCCGGTGATGTCCGTGCGCATAACATGATCTTTAATGTTACGCCCCCTGGTGTAACAAGCCATGGGTTTGAGCTGTTGGAGTCCAGACAAAGACCTATCAGACTTGACTATAGGCCATAACGCATTTGTGGCTCTTTGCACCACCGGGCTGGAAGTAGAATATAGTTGTTTCCACGGTAAAATTTGGGTTTGTGGTTTAATGGTTGGCTGCAGGAGGGTAGTTCTAGGTGTAGCTAGGATCTCAGATTGGGTCTGCCTGAGAGTCCTCATATTATATCCTCTCTGCGCAAACCGCTGTACCACTCGGTTGGTGCTATCGGTGGCTGCATCTGGAGAACTAGAGATGCGAGCAACCCGCATCAGTTGTGATTTCGGTAAACCCTTTTTTAAGGGGTGGTGGGTGATGGCTAGATGATGAGAGTAGCATATTCTGATCCGTTGGTTTGTAATAGACTTCTGTGCTGATGTGGCCTTCATCCAGTTTCACCAAAACATCCAAAAAGTTAATACACTTTTCCTGCACATTGATGGTATATTTTATGGGGGAAGGACTGGAATTAATGTTGGTGACATATTCGGTCAGATATGCAACAGGGCCAGTCCACATAAAGAATATGTCGTCAATGAAACGGACATACGTTAGTATATGTTGGTTAAAAGCAGGGACATCCAAAAAATTTTCATGTTCTTCTTTGAACATATAGATGTTAGCTAGGCTAGGGGCCACGGGGCTCCCCATGGCACACCCGCTAGTCTGCTGATAAAAATGTCCATCAAATAGAAAGTAATTCCGTTCCAAAGTTAACGTTAAGAGAGCAAGAAATAATGAGTGGTCCAAGTCACAGATGTTAAGGTGCCTCATAAATTCTGCCACTGCTGCCACCCCTGCTTGTTGGGGGATGGACGTGTACAGGCTACTTACGTCCATAGTAACCAGTACGGTGTCATTAGGGACAGACTCAATTGCAAGTAAGCGATGTAAAAAGTCAGTGGTGTCACGAATGAAGGTAGGTTGAACTTGGATGTGTGGTTGTAAAATAATGTCCAAAAATTTTGAAATAGGCTGATAAAGAGAATTGTTTGCACTTATGATGGGACGTCCAGGGGGTTTTTCAATGCATTTGTGTATCTTTGGAACGGAATAAATCAAGGGGACAACGGGATGTTTCTGGGTAAGTGCCATGGCTAACTTGGAGTCCAATTGGCTGTTCTGTACAGCGTTTTGAAGTATGCGATCTAATTCGTCCTTGTAGACTCCAGTGGGGTCCCTGTCAAGCTTAATGTAGGTGTTAGCCTCACTTAACTGAGAATACAATTTGCTTTTATAGTCTGCCAGATTCTGGATGACGATTGCGCCACCCTTATCCGCCGGGCGGATAGTAATGTGACGGTAACTCGCCAGGTCTTGCAGTGCCTGTCTCTCTAGAGCGGAGAGATTTTGATGGATGGCAGGTACAGTGGCATTGTATTTTGTGACAGCATCATTGACGAGACGGGTGAAGGTAGGTATGGACCTATTAATGGAGGTGGGGTCAAACGTAGATTTAATTCTGGACCTGATAAATTTGGTGAAGGGCTCATTTTCACTAATTTGAGCCGGTTGGTCTTGAAAATGTTCTTTGAGTCTCAAGTTTCTTTCAAAGCGGTATCTATCAATCTCCCACTGGGTGTCGTTGTGTACTGTGGTGGGGACGAAGGACAAGCCCCTATTGAGTACAGATTTTTCAGCTGGGGAGAGAGTGTGATTTGAGAGATTATAGATTAACTCCTCATGAGGGCCCGCAATTCGCGAGAGCCTCGCGTTTTGGCCGCTGCGGCGGGTGGTCTTCCTCTTCCGCGCCTTTGTGGTGCGGGTGCCTGGTCTAAAGGGCCAGCTTCCAGCACCACAAAGGCGCGGAAGAGGAAGACCACCCGCCGCAGCGGCCAAAACGCGAGGCTCTCGCGAATTGCGGGCCCTCATGAGGAGTTAATCTATAATCTCTCAAATCACACTCTCTCCCCAGCTGAAAAATCTGTACTCAATAGGGGCTTGTCCTTCGTCCCCACCACAGTACACAACGACACCCAGTGGAAGATTGATAGATACCGCTTTGAAAGAAACTTGAGACTCAAAGAACATTTTCAAGACCAACCGGCTCAAATTAGTGAAAATGAGCCCTTCACCAAATTTATCAGGTCCAGAATTAAATCCACGTTTGACCCCACCTCCATTAATAGGTCCATACCTACCTTCACCCGTCTCGTCAATGATGCTGTCACAAAATACAATGCCGCTGTACCTGCCATCCATCAAAATCTCTCCACTCTAGAGAGACAGGCACTGCAAGACCTGGCGAGTTGCCGTCACATTACTATCCGCCCGGCGGATAAGGGTGGCGCAATCGTCATCCAGAATCTGGCAGACTATAAAAGCGAATTGTATTCTCAGTTAAGTGAGGCTAACACCTACATTAAGCTTGACAGGGACCCCACTGGAGTCTACAAGGACGAATTAGATCGCATACTTCAAAACGCTGTACAGAACAGCCAATTGGACTCCAAGTTAGCCATGGCACTTACCCAGAAACATCCCGTTGTCCCCTTGATTTATTCCGTTCCAAAGATACACAAATGCATTGAAAAACCCCCTGGACGTCCCATCATAAGTGCAAACAATTCTCTTTATCAGCCTATTTCAAAATTTTTGGACATTATTTTACAACCACACATCCAAGTTCAACCTACCTTCATTCGTGACACCACTGACTTTTTACATCGCTTACTTGCAATTGAGTCTGTCCCTAATGACACCGTACTGGTTACTATGGACGTAAGTAGCCTGTACACGTCCATCCCCCAACAAGCAGGGGTGGCAGCAGTGGCAGAATTTATGAGGCACCTTAACATCTGTGACTTGGACCACTCATTATTTCTTGCTCTCTTAACGTTAACTTTGGAACGGAATTACTTTCTATTTGATGGACATTTTTATCAGCAGACTAGCGGGTGTGCCATGGGGAGCCCCGTGGCCCCTAGCCTAGCTAACATCTATATGTTCAAAGAAGAACATGAAAATTTTTTGGATGTCCCTGCTTTTAACCAACATATACTAACGTATGTCCGTTTCATTGACGACATATTCTTTATGTGGACTGGCCCTGTTGCATATCTGACCGAATATGTCACCAACATTAATTCCAGTCCTTCCCCCATAAAATATACCATCAATGTGCAGGAAAAGTGTATTAACTTTTTGGATGTTTTGGTGAAACTGGATGAAGGCCACATCAGCACAGAAGTCTATTACAAACCAACGGATCGGAATATGCTACTCTCATCATCTAGCCATCACCCACCACCCCTTAAAAAGGGTTTACCGAAATCACAACTGATGCGGGTTGCTCGCATCTCTAGTTCTCCAGATGCAGCCACCGATAGCACCAACCGAGTGGTACAGCGGTTTGCGCAGAGAGGATATAATATGAGGACTCTCAGGCAGACCCAATCTGAGATCCTAGCTACACCTAGAACTACCCTCCTGCAGCCAACCATTAAACCACAAACCCAAATTTTACCGTGGAAACAACTATATTCTACTTCCAGCCCGGTGGTGCAAAGAGCCACAAATGCGTTATGGCCTATAGTCAAGTCTGATAGGTCTTTGTCTGGACTCCAACAGCTCAAACCCATGGCTTGTTACACCAGGGGGCGTAACATTAAAGATCATGTTATGCGCACGGACATCACCGGCTTTGATTCCACCAGTACTTCCACCTTCTTACGTAAAGCCCCGGGGTGTTACCGGTGCATTAAGTGCACCACCTGTAAAAATTTGGTTGTATGTAAGACCTTCAAGCATCCCCACAATGATAAAACGTTTAAAATCCGCCACGTGTTATCATGCCAGACCACCCACGTTATCTACTTGCTTTTTTGTCCTTGCAAGTTATGTTACGTGGGCAAGACTATACGCACCGCAAGAGAACGTATGACTTTACACCGGTCTGCCATCAACAGTGCCAAGCTCAGTAAAAAATCTGACCAACCGGTGGCCAGGCACTGTCTGGAGGCGAATCATGAAGTATCTGACATCAAATTCATCCTTATAGATCATATCCCTGCATCCTTGAGGGGCGGTGATCGTGATGGGCAACTCTTAAAATTGGAATCTAAATGGATCCATAAGTTACAGACTGTAAAACCGCATGGTCTCAATGATAGACTAAACTGGAGTATTTTTCTTTGATTTCATCTTTCTTTGTCTCTCTTCTCTCTTTTTACTTATGTTTTTTTCAGCGTCGTGTCCTCAGCAGCCCTGTCATCACTACTATTGGCATCGCTGTCTATTTACATTATGCACTGTTTAATATATATCTGCACGCTGTTTGTTTACATCATTACGCCAGCTTTGGTCCCATTGGCTGCAGCACTGGTGGGCTCGCCTCGCGCTGGTGACGCGTTGCGTCCCGCTGCGTTGCCTAGCAGCGGGGACGCGATGACGTCAGTAGGAGGCGCCCCGTTCTCCGGAGGGAGACGGAGCGTGTCGTGCAGCCGGCGTGAGGTATTGGCCCTGGCTGAGCTGGTGAGTATATGAATGTGGTCCCGCCGCCGTGCGGGCTGTGTATTCATTGTTGTTCAGTTGAACAGGGCACTTGGCGCCTTGAAAACAATACTTATGTATTGAAACGTCGGCTACTTGTACTTGTGCACCTGGTATTTGTATGATTTGCTTCTAATATACCATTTGAAAAATCCCTTGGAGTGACGAGTCTTTCCTCAAACTATATATATATATATATATATATATATATATATATATATATATATATATATATATACAAACATATAATAGAATATTTAAAATTCTATAATTTGCATCAATAGATCAATTGTAATATAATTTTATAGCTTTCTTAGACTAAACTGAATACAAATTATTTTTCTAACAATGGCTTCCTCTTCTGTATTAAGCTTCGTAATGTTCCTATACCAGTTCACTTCCCAAAGGTTCCTTGTGTTCTAGATGAGTAGTAGAGCAGATCAAAATCATTGACACAGATAAGGCTTGACACAACAGCAATTCCCATTGCCTTACTATTGCAACTCAGTACATCTCACTCGTTTTTATTTCCCTCCCGGAGGCACTCCAAAAATTCTCCAAATCCTTTTACTTGAAAATCAAGTGTCCCAGAGGTGGGTGAATGACTTTTGCACGTCCTTAATATGTAGTTCAACTAATCTTGTTACATCTCATTGACAGTGTAGCAAATAGTGAATGTCATATAACACAAAGGACAAAGTAATTAACACTAAAAGTGTGCTTCAAAAAATATGCTGATTATATGTCAAATATATTTAAATTTAGAGTATATATCACAGTTGTTAACATGGCTGTTCAAGCGCTGTGCAAATCATTTACATGCCAAAAGAAAAATGACAAAAAAAGAAAAAAAAAACTATTCATTAACATTAAAGAGGCCAATTTAATGAACCTTGTTGATATCATCCAGTGGCAAATATGGGGGGGTCTCAGTACCAAGAAACCTTACACCGATGGCCACTTTAATTTTTCTGAGGCTGATTAGTCTCTGATTCTGTCTCTATGATAGACTATGTTCTATTGATGAATTGGCAACCTAACTATGTTGCTAGTTGTAATGGATTGCAAGATCCACTGGGGCAGACACTGATGTGAATATTCTCTGTAAAACACTGTGGAATATGTTATTATTAATACCAGTTATATATAAATAACTGGTAGTAATACTACTAATAATAATAATGGTCAGTTTAAATTTTAAACCATTCCAGCTAAGCAAATCTGATGTTGACTGTATATGGCTACGCAGAGCAAATAGCTGCATACTGTGTGTTAAGTATCTGATTGTATCTCAGTCTCAGCTCAAGCATTGGCCAATAATACAATATGACTAGAGATGTGCGGCGGCCACTTTTTTGGGTTTTGGTTTTGGATCTGGATCTCCCTTTGTGTTTTGGATCTGGATTGGTTTTGGCAAAACCACCCTTGTGGGTTTTGGTTTTGAATCTGGATTTTTATGAAAAAATGCTAAAAATGGCTAAAATAACAGAATTTGGGCCTGTTTTTGCCCCTAAAGTATTATTGACCTCAATAACATTAGTTTCCACTCATTTCTAGTAAATTTTGATCACTTCACAGCTTACAAAATTGTTTTCATTTACTGTAGTTGGGCCAAAAGGGTATACCGAGGTAGCTGGATGACTAAGCTAAGTGACAGCAGTGGGCATCACATACATGTGGACCTTACACTTCCAACCTGGCACATCTTGGAAGCAGAGCGGCACTGCAGGGGCAGACAGGGTGGCAGTTTAATAAACTATCCCAAAAAAAGAGAAATGCTCCAAAGAGCAAAACATACAAAGAGGTATCAGCCTTGTCATGACTGGTGGTAGCAGCTTCAGCACTTCTATCAGGTTCCTGATCTCCCACTATTTCCACCTCCATCATCCTCCAAAAATGTGTTTTTATTTCATTTATTTTTCTTACTTTACACTGGACACAGCCTGTCACACTGGACACAGCCTCTTGGACACTGGACACTGCCCCTGGACACAGCCCCTGGACAATGCCCCTGGACACAGCCTGTCACCCTGGACACAGCCCCTGGACAATGGACACAGCCTCTGGACACAGCTCCTGTACACTGGACACAGCCGTCACACTGGACACAGCCTCTGGACACCACTCCTAGACACAGCTCCTGTGCACTGGACACAGCCCATGGACACTGCCCCTGGACACAGCCCGTCACCCTGGACACAGCCCCTGGACAATGGACACAGCCCGTCACCCTGGATACAGCCCTGGACACAGCCTCTGGACAATGGACAAAGCCTCTGGACACCCCCCTGGACACAGCTCCTGTATACTGGACACAGCCGCCACACTGGACACTGCCCCTGGACCTTTCCCCTGAACACTGGACACAGCCTGTCACCCTGGACACAGCCCCTGGACAATGGACACAGCCCGTTACCCTGTACACAGCCCCTGGACACAGCCCCTGGACAATGGACACAGCCTCTGGACACCGCCCCGGGACACAGCTCCTGTACACTGGACACAGCCGTCACACTGGACACTGCCCCCTGGACACAGCCCCTGGACACTGGACACAGCTCCTGTACACTGGCTCGGATCCAGACTCGGATCGCGATATAAGGATCTGTCGGATCCCGGAGATCCGGACCCGCTCATCTCTAAATATGACACTGAACTAGGAAGCTCGCTGGTATAAAGGAAACCAGCAGAAATGATGATTATACATTTTATGGGGAGTGGTGGGAGGGAGTCTTGTACATGTGAGGACTGATTGATTCAAAATGACATCAAGTGGTAGAAAAAAGTATTGTATAAGAAATGTAATCAGGAAGTAATGTTTTGGGAAAGCTACTGTACATTACAAGATACAACGTGTTTTCTTAATGCATCAAGTTGCATTGCATGATTGGCAGCTTGACAGCAATGTGTCACTCTGTCACTCTAATTTTTGCTACACACACACATATATATATATATATATATATATATATATATATATAGTCTTTATAATTATGAGACAACATACAACTACTTTCTTGTCTAATCAATGCCCACTAAATTCTTTGTTTTTAATTTTATAGGTTACAAAGATTACTAGTGGTTTTCTTCTCCATTCTCATGGAACCCTAACAGTGCTTGTTTTCCATACATGACTGCCATATTTTATAGGTACTAATATTTAATGTTTTATTCTGCGAGGAGACATGGAAAACATGCACTGTTATTTTCCCTGAAGACTAGAGTAGACAAATACTGTAAATGACTCTACCACAACATTGTAATGTCTTGCTGATGCTTTCTGTTAACACTTCTGAGCTGGGTACTAGACAAACTTGAAAATGTTTAACTGCCTATGTCAGTAAGCAAATCAAATCATAACCTCAAACTAATATAAAAAAGCAAGAGACAACACTTTCATTCAAAAGCACGCAGTGCCTCCATAATTTGTAACTGTAGAGTGGCTTAGAGAAAGTGGGTTGTTTTTGCACAACACAGGCCATGGACAAAAGATATATTATTATTAATGATCAACAATCTAAATTCAGGCACTAATATATACCAACAATATCACAAACGTTTGGGGGTGCTCCATGGATTTGAATAATATTGAGGGTGTTCTAGAAGTGGATGCATACAGTTAGTCCAGTAGTTTCCAAACAGCATACCCAGCACCCATTTCTTTAATGCTTACCTCTTCAGAAGTCCTGTGTAGGCCAACATGCCATTTTCCCAGCATTGTATGCATGCACACAAGAAAAATTGACAGAGAAATGGCTGCTGTTCCATTTCATGGAGACCTGTGCATGCACAATACACTCTGACACAGTGCGAGAGTCTACTGTGTAATGAGATGCCTGGTTGCCAGTGAAGTAGGCCCCAGATGGAGAATGCACAAGGCCTTCAACTTTCTTATGCCCTGTCAGACAGCCTATTCATTTTCCTTTTAAATATATATTACTAACTTTATATATTACTACTGGCACTTGTCAGGAGTCGGGCTGTTGCGGAGTTAACAGGAGACTGAGTTCTGCTGCAGCCAAACTGAGTCTCCTGTTAACTCTGCAATTGCCCTCCTGACACCTATATAACGTCTGCACTTGCAAAAGAACACAAAAGAGTTTCCTACCATGAGTTTAGCTGAGTACCTTTACTCAAACAGTACAATCTACAGGCTGGTAGGATTAGTCTAGAATCTTCTTCTGGTGCTAGCTGCCTTCAACCAATACACCAAGACAATTAACAACCAAAGCCACTCTTCAGATACTAAAGGCAGAATTGGTCATTTAATAATCATGTTCTCTTGTCAATGTATGAGAAATGACAACAGAAAAAGAGAATTTCCTCCAAGCTCTCACCATTGTGACACATACTGAATGCTGTAACAGGTAGTCATGGTGATTCGGTAATTCACTGATTTATCATTGCCAGCTTCCTTCTGTCTGAAGATTGCCGGTAAGTGACAGTACACACAGCTAAGGGGAGGATATGCTTCACTGACAGGGGGCAGGATGCTGTATGTTTAACAACAAAGTACAGCTAAAACAGAAAATCTTTGCCTCGATGATAGCTCCATCATCTACTAGCATTTCATGTACACCATAGCTGGACTTAGAGATGTGTGGTCAGACAGACTCTTTCCATTTCTGTACGCCCTGCAAGGACATTCAGCTTTTAACTAAAAAAGTTACAATCTTAAGAAAAATGAAATGCTGAAGTTTGGTGATGAGTCAAGTATTTCTGTTAAATTGAGGCCACAGAATATAGATTAGGAAAGCATTTAATAATTAATCAAGTCTGTCAAAGAGACTGGATTCATTTCCCAGTACACAAAATGTGTCTGAAAAACATTTATCTCCCACAACACAACACGCTTAGCAGCTTTAGGATACTGCAATAACTGTGATTCAGGGGAAGCAACATAAACTTGTTCTGAATATTAAATCAAGTTTTAGTGCAATATCATCGGTGCTTTTCAGGGGTGCCGAGATCACGTCACATTCCGCATAGAGCAAGACATATCCAACCACCTATAGATGTGACTGTTCATATTTACTATTGTTAGCAATTATACTAGTTAAGGATTTGATAAATATAGGAAAGTACTGACAAGAAGGTTTTCAAAGGTATTTAACTATAAATATAACTACTGTTGTACAAGATAATGCACAATTGTCATCAAGAGTATAATATGAAGTCTCCAATATTTAAGTACTTAGAAGTGAAGCATTTGTGGATCACTCACTTAGAGTGATGCTGAGTTAGATGCATGTACGTCCATAACAACAACATGTAACACTTTCATATTACTGCCCACATGCTGAGGCGCACACATTGCATAATGCATCTTGCACTGTACCTGTAGCATACGCAGGGCCTGCTCTACCATTAGGCAGCTTTAGGCAGCTACCTAGGCAGGGGCGGATTAACAATGGGCCTGATGGAGCTACAGCTCCAGGCCCACTCTCCAAATATGCCCATTTTGTAGCTGATTGGCCTGTGATAAAGTACCAGTGACATTATCACTTCACCAAGCTTAATAAATTTGCCCCACAGTCACTTATATTCACACCATTAATCTTTTAAAGTTGATATGTATATATATATATATATATATATATATATATACACACACTTTAAAATCTCCTTAACAAAAGCAAAACTGATTTTGCAGATTCTAGAATGACATAATGTTCAAATCCTCCAGTGGGTATGCTTTATGTTGCTGATAATGCGGGCTCCTGTGCATTGTCAGTGACATCCTTTGTCGGAGGATGGCACGATTCTTGCATAATGGCATCATTCTAGCCACTCTCTCGCTGTATTAAACAGTAGGGGTGTGGCTATAGTGATGTTTTATGTCACACCCATACCACCCTCTTCACACATCACCCCCACATCCTTATCATTCTGTTCCTTAACATTCTGTATCACTATCTACCAGAATAATACAAAATGTTGTAGCATACTGTACCACAGCAATTTATTAAATCATACCATCTCCAAAAAAAGGACCTTGTCCCTCACTTGTTGAAAATAGCATTTACTAAGAATGTAATGCTCTGGTGAAAGGTTGCTTTGAATAATACATTATCTATGCACAAGATGTAAAAATCTGAACATGGTTAATAAAAGCTTCAATTATCTCCATATTATTGGAGCATGGACATTAGCCATTATAAGTCATTCAGGGTGAGTCACAAAACTGCAAATTTCGCAGCTTGGTGAGCCAACTAAATGCTGTCTGCCACCCACACGAAGGTCCGCACGCACTCAGATTGCACCCGCACGCACGCGAATGGATGTTTTGCATAAACATAATTATTTCTACAATGCTCTCTCAGATCTAAGACATTCTCTGGTGTCTTAGATCTGCGGGCTCCCCGTACGGAAAGAGGGCGGGCAGCTGACAACTGCTGACATCAGCTGCCTGCACCCTGCACCCGGGACACAGGCCATTTTCCATGGGAACACCCTGCGTTTCCAAGGGAACACCCATGAAACGTTGAGCGCTCCCATGCATGCACCCCCTCACCGCTGCCCCCCACCTGCACTACTGTGTGCGAGCGACCAGTAAATAATCAATTCACCGTGGTCACGAGCATCAGTGGCTGCACATGCACATTCATTTTTTAATTCATTAATTGCGAACATTGCTTACCGTTCTGAATCCACAATGGTGATGTACATTAAAGTCCTCCATTAAGTGTTGTAAGAGTTTTGTGATTGTGATTGTACTGTACTTTGCTAGAAGCATCTGTGTCAGTGGGACATGTAAGTTTACATATTGCTATCAAAAATGATTATCTTCATTTCACAATCTGCATTAAAATAGTTTATTACAGTTTGATAAATTGCAAGCACACTGCAGTCCCCATTACAGGCTAGTGTGGTACTCAGAAAACTCCAAAATAATCAAAGATAAAGAACATTAGAAATCAATGAATTATCTTCTTTAAGATTAAGCCTCATTTAATGAGCTAATTAAGACCATGATCCTTGATAAAGAATAACACATTATCCTTTAAACTTAACACAAAAATAAATACAACAAGGTGATAGACAAAATGAGAATAGAAATGTATTAATCAACAATATCCTATGCTTACTGCTGTGCATCTGAATGCAGCCACTTGTACTGATTTGCTTGAAACTCTTCCATATTATACGTCTATCTCTCATGCAGTACTAGCCACCACCCAGCCATCACCAAGTCAGAATCAGGTCTCAAGAGTGCTTACTGATACATCTATGGATTGAATGACGACTAGTGACTCTGACAATGTTACTGACGTGCCAAGACAAAGCCCAGGTTCGTTCTCTTTAGGGGTCCACACACAAATGGACACCAGCGCCATGAGACGAGGGGTGGTGGCTAGCACAAAAGGAAAAGGGAGGTGCAGGGGACATCCCCCCTGAAAACTTAGTTTAGAACTTGTCTGACCATGTACTTACCGAACATGAGATAAGGGTGCTGAATAAGGGCTTATTGTTTGTTCCTACAGTGATGTTTAATCCCACTAAATGGGAAATTGAAAAATACAAGTTGTCTACACAATTGAAACTGAAGGAGTTCTTCAATAAAAATGTAAATGTTGGCAGTGATCCTGAACGTATGACTGGTATTCCTGAGCAGTTGAAATGGTTACAACCTAGATCAGCCTTTGAACCCATGTCCTCTAATGTCACAATAAAAACGGTTAATAGAATGTTAGCCCATGATGTACCAGGCAATATTGGGACCAGGCATCAGTACAGTAATTTAACCAAAGAAGAGGCAATGGCTTTGAAGGACCTGGGTTCTTATACAGATGTGATAATATGTCCTGCCGACAAGGGCGGAGCGATTGTGTTACAAAATCTGACTTATTACAAGACTGAAATTGAAAAACAGTTGGTTTACAGTGCTGAGTAGTGACCCCACAGAGAAGTTCAAAACAGAATTGGAAGGCATGTTGCAGGAGGTGGTGTCAAATGGGATAATTGGCAAGGATTTGGCCAAGGCTTTATGCCCACGAGCCCCCGTGTATACATTGTCAAAAATACAGCCACCACCTGGAAGACCCATTATAGCAGCACGTGGTTCTTTATATCAGAATGTCTCTACATATATTGATTTTATATTGCAGCCTTGTATCAAGGCAACTGAGGGCTTCCTATTAGATTCAACCGCCTTTTTAAGATGTTTAGCGGAGATTGGTGACACCTCGGCTGGATGTTTATTGTGCAGTTTCGTTGGCCACTCCATTACAGACAGAATACCAGCTGCCTGCTTCTTCCCAAAATAATTCTTCCAGAATTTGGAGGTGTGCTTGGGTCATTGTCATTGGAGGATGAAATTGGCTCCAATTAAGCAATGTCCACAGGGTATGGCATTGCAAAATAGAGTGATAACCTTCTTTATTCAAAATCCCTTTTTCCTTGTACAAATCTCCCACTTTACCAGCACCAAAGCAGCCCCACACCATCACATTCCCTCCACTATGCTTGACAGATGGCATCTGGCATTATTTAAGCATATTTTTACTTGTTCTGCATCTCAGAAATGTTCTTCTGTCCATAATTTTTTTTTTTCAAACTTCCTCTGTCTAATGTTCTTAGGCCCATATTAATATTTTCATTTTATTGTCCAGTCTCAGATATGGATTTTTCTTTGCCACTATGCCTAGAAATCCTGCATCCCGGAGTCACCTCTTCACTGTAGACACTGACAATGGCATTTTGCGGGTACCATTTAATGAAGCTGCCAGTTGAGGCATCTATTTCTCAAACTAGAGACTCTAATGTACTTGTCTTCTTACGCAGTTGTGCACCAAGGCACCCATATTTATTTTTACTCTAGTTAGAGCCTGTTTGTGCTGTTCTCTGAAGGGAGTAGTAGACATCATTGTAGGAAATCTTCAATTTCTAAGCAATTTCTTGCATTGGATAGCCTTTATTTCGAAGAACAAGAATAGACTGTCGAGTTTCACATGGAAGTTCTCTTTTTCTGACCCATTTTGAGAGTATTATCAAACCCACAAATCTTATGCTCCAGATACTCAACTAGCTCAAAGGAAGGCCAGTTTTATAGCTTATCTACCCATTTTCAGCTGTGCTAACATAATTTCACAAGCGTTTTCTAGTCATTCATTAGTCTTCCAACATGATTAGCAAACACAATGTACCAATAGAACACTGGAGTGATGGTTGCTGGAAATGGGTCTCTTTACATCTATGTAGATATTCCTTTAAAAAACAGAAGTTTGCTCCTAGTGTAGTCATTTACTACATTAACAATGTTTACAGTGTATTTCTGTTTAATTTAATGTTATCTTGATTGAAAAATAAGGAACCCAAACTTTTGAACAGTAGTTTGTTGGACAAATCACCTGTTTGCAGATATTTCCACCTGTGTATGCATAAACGTATAGACATTTCTAGCCACAATTCCATAATTTGGGAAATTTGTGGTCTAAAATAGGCATCTTAGCTGCTGATTTGCAGCTGATCTTTTTGCACGGTGAGGAATTTTACTCTGACTGGTGAGCAGCTATCTAATTGCAGGGTACAGATAAATCATGCCACAGCGATCAGATCTGAATAATGTCTCTATGACTTACTTTCTGGTGTTCTTCCTTTTTTGATGTAATAAGTAAAGAGAATATTAGAGGCAACATAAATGATAATGATGGTAACCTTAATGTTACAGCTATCCAATGAAGATTACCAGTCCAGAATTGAGTAAAGATAAGTTTGGCTGATAAAGATGAAATGTTAGTGCCACCAACAACAGACTATACTAACATCGATAGGGAAGATTAGTAAACATTTTCCGTGTGTTTCAGAGAATGAAAGTATATATGGAAAAACAGGAAGCTTTTTTTTCTTTTGGTGCAGTTTCATATTTGCTTCATAATTTGAATGTGTTTAGAATTTGCATTGAAATATTGAATGAGATCAGAAATTAAATCCTGAATAGGTAAGCATTGCAGGTAATCTTCAAGCAAACCCTAAAAAGCTAAACTCCTCCATGAGGGGAAAAATGGTTGGTGCAACAATTGGCACATCATCTTATTGACAAGACATTGGTGCACCTAATTGTTAGTTTTAGTATATTATTTTATATTTTATACATAAACTAGTTTATTGAACCCAGTATATGCCAGGTCACACCACTCTCTGCACCCAGCTCTGTTCAATCTGTCCCTCTCTGGCCCTACCCCCTTGTTCTGTGCTGTCCCCTGCTTCCCACCCTCCCATTTAAAGTTTAAGAAAGAATAATGATGCTATCTGTGATCCAAGCAAATGAAACATAGAGCAATCGCCCTGATGGAAATGGAAAAACTATGAATAAAATGGTGGTAGAAAGTACAAGTGCACTACCAAGACAAAGTTGAGATTCAGTACTACATAGTAAAGAATAGAAACAAGACACATTGATGCACAATATAAATAAAACATCCAAGTTCGGCCGGCATCCTGCACATCCCCTAAAATTGGACTTTATTAAGTCCATTGTTGTAAAGAGCTGTGGAATACGTGTATGATACAGTATTTAATAACTGGTAATAAATAAATTATATTAAATAAGTCTAAAGCTGCCCATACACGGAGCCGTTCGCCGGCATCCGTTCTGTACGATGCGATGCGAGCTCCGCGCATCACATAGTACGGTACAAAAAGTATGTGCTGCACATACTTTTTGTACTAGGTACACATCGTATCGGATCGCAGTGCATGCACACTGCATGCACAAGGGATGAGATCCGATACGATTTGTAGTTTAAAAGAACAGAACGGACCGCAAAAACGGACCGTGTATGGGGGGCATAAGAGATGAACATCTATCTTAAAAACTTAGAGGATTCTCAGAGTGATTGATTACTAGAATTATTTAACAAGAAAAATGTAATGGTGATAATTGGATTGGAAAGCTGTTGCTAATACAGTGTTGTAAGGGGCCACTGATGCTCCATCACCCTGTTATCGTCACCCAATGTTTTTCCCTGTCACACTCTGCCTCCACCTGCCTCTCCCTCTCCCTGTCACCCACTGCAGTGTTGCATATTGTGAACGTGGAGTAGGGTGGAGGTGGGGAGCCAAAGTTTTATTTTTTCACCTGGGCTCACCATCCACAAACTCTGCCACTGAATGAAGAGAAAATGAAGCAAGTTGGTGCCAGCCTAATAAGGAATAAGATAACTGGGAAGAATAATTTCTTAATGTACAATGTTGTGTGAGATTGTATATGTTGGAAATGTTTAAATATGAAAATGGCAGCACGCACAGAGTGAACAGAGATGGAGTTGTGCATATACATGAGGAAGGCGATAAAAAGACAGGTGTGTAACTGGAGGCTAATAATTGTATTCAGTATGGATTTAAAAATGTTAAATAGGACTATAAAGGGGATTGGACAATTGGTGAGCGAGGATCAGGTGTTTGTGGTAGAAAAAATAAATTATTTTTATTAGCATTACATTTTGAGATGGCATTTTATGGTGTCTCGTGTTTATTTTTCAGTAAAGTAAGTAATTTGTATGACACAGTGACAAGCAGATTGTCGGCGACTGGGAATTTAAGGAAAAGCGTGAGACAGGGTTCAGATGTTCACTAATTGTATTTTTCGGTGAGAAACTGAGCAAGTAGTTGTTTTGTCTTGAAGCTACTTAACAGATTGACAACTTTAGGAAAACAAATTTCACTGTGCTTATTGGTTCTCAGGGTCCAAATAAAAAACTGTAACACAACATATAGGTAAAAAAAGGGAAAAAATGTCAATACATGATTGTAAAACAAATTATGCTTCATTATTATCAAATTACCCCTTCTTTCAAAATGAACCGTTGAGCCACCTAAAAGATACAAATCTTTTCACTGACTGATCTGCTGGATCCCAACTCTCGCTAGTGACCCGTTTTGCCCATCTCTAAACCCGGCTTCTTTGAATATGTCAGCCCCGCCCCCGCCTCTATAGACATAAAACGGCGCAACGTGGTGACGCCACACTGCGCACCATGTCCTGCCGCCCGCACTCCCTCCTACCTCCAGCGCTGAGCAGAGGATGCCACACCGCCGTCGCCACTCGCCAGCACACCGGGCAGGAGCCAGCCTGAGCAACGTTAAGTGCTCTTCCTAGGAGGAAGCATGATAGTCGCTTGAAAAAAAAAAAAAGGTAAAGTGAATAAATGTGATATACTGCTGCAGCAGTCACTGGGGTATATTCAATGCACGGGGGAGCTGTGACAGGTCTTACTGTCAGTATTCTACTGACACACACACCCCCCCCCCCTATATGCTCATTATGTTTAATTAGCTTTACGGTATGTGGCATTATGTTTAATGGCCATCACGGTGTGTGGCACTATGTTTAATGAGCTTTACAGTATGTGTCATTATGTTTAATGGGCATTATGGTGTGTGGCGTTTTGTTTAATGGTTATTACAGTGTGTGGCATTATGTGTAATGGGCATTACAGTGTAGATTTTTGCAGTGCGCTGTGTGGGGGGAATGATTCATTCTACATACACAACCCATATACATAACTTAGTCACCTATTTAGTTTGCATTGCTGTCCATTAAGCGGTGATGGACACCCCCCTAAAATGGTGCACCCCCTAAAAAAATGGTCTGCGCACGCCTATGATGACAATGTCTATACCTGTGGAAAAGCATAGATAGACAGGATACACGAATGGCAGTTGACAATGCCATGATTGCAAAGGTAAATAAAAACTTGGGATACATAAAAAGAGGGTAGCCAAATTTGACACATTTATATTATCATTGTATCATTCACTTGTTAGATTATATATTTCATATGAGCTACAGTTTTGGGCTGGACACGTTAACCAAAAGTGACCACCCCTTTATCTTGCATCCTAGGCATATCTGCACGTGTAATTGATACTGTACACATGGAAAACGGAAAGGAAAATACAGCTAGTCGTTTCATAGATAGTTTCTTCCATCACTCTTTCTAACAATGTCTGGGTAATTGTCTTATTTTTCCCCTTTTTACTCATGAGACCTTTACCTCACCTTCTGTTATGAACATCTAAAGATGTATATACTACAGGTACAACCCCCGATTATCTGGCAACTGATGGTCCGGAACCTCTTTTAACCCGGACACATAGGGTACATGGGTGTTAATTTAAAAATAATCTGTGGGAGGGCTTAGGACGGCAGTAGGAGGGCAGCAGGAGGGCTTAGGAAGGCAGTAGGAGGGCAGCAGGAGGGTTTAGAGGGGAAGTGGGAGGGTATTGGACTGCGGAAGTGGAGAGACACGCTGAAGGAGGGGGTTGCGCAGCACCGAGCCTGAGATGCACTGCGGAGGCTTGTAAGTAGGATACAAGCTGCGGGGGGAGGAGGGCTGGGGAGGGGGAAATTGAGCTGTTGGGGTCTCCCTGCATTCAGGGTACACACCCGAAAATCCGGCAAAATTGGTGTTGTACCTATATATATTAAGACTGTACTTACTGGGATGTTTGGATCGGGTTTCCATTTGAGATTTATTTTGTCCACATGGAATCCTGGGCTACATACTGAATTTTTGTAATTAAAAGGAGTATGCAGGCTTGTTTGAACAAAACCACTACAAAACAATCATCATCCATATTCATAAAGACACTCATCATACAGCATACCCAGATTCAAATTAAAATAGAAACATTGCATTTTATTATACAGTATACTCATTAGTTTTCTTAACATAAAGAATACAAAAGTTTAATTATAAAGAGAAAAAAGGCACCTTAAAAGTACAATATCAGGCACTCAGCCCCAGCAAATGCTAATGCAATCTCAAACATTTCACATTCTGTCAGGAAACTGAAACTATTATATACACAGTTGGAGCACGACTACAATTTAAAAAGCTTACCGTTAATCAAGTTTTATTTTTTTTTTTCAATTTAAAATCATACATTTGTGAATGTTACAAGATGTCTTTTTGAAATGAAATGGTTTTATGTTATATTTTGTAGTTCCTTACATTTGTCTACAATTATGCAGATGGTACAGAGAAAGGAAATGAAATATACAATAAGTGCTCCCTCATAAATGGAGTTGGAGCCTAAACTCCCCTTCTTCTCATTTTATAACAATGTTAAAAGTACAGTAAGTCTGCCTCTGATATAACGAGTTTCTTCTATGTTGTCCTATTTCAGTAAGATGGGGTAGTATTTTGGCACATGCACAAATCTTCCAACAATATAGCATTATATAGGCTCTGCTACCAGATTGAGAGAAAACTTCTTCCTCTGGATACTAAGATTAGCCAGTTTCAGTTGGCACCCATTATAACTACCTAATAACAAGCTCCATCAAGAGAATAGAAAAATGTGGTGTTTTAACATTAGTAGTATCAGTTTTAAATAGTGGGCTTTCTAGGTTCTGGCTTAAGATGTTCAAGTTCAACATGTTCATGTTCCAGGTCATTAGTTTAATAATTGTGTTGTATTATTATGACTTAATTGATGTTTTTGAAATATTTAAACAGTTCTATTATTAAGCAGAAGTTTGATTTATTAGCATCACTTAAACCTTTATTACACATACTGTAGGTATGTCTTTGTAGGAGCCACTGGGGATCTCGTCTATGGAGAGGCCCCGGGCAAGTGCATACTGTATGACCTGCAGACACAAATAATTATACTAGTTTAAGTTTCTGTGATGTGCGGACCTTGTCCCGTTATTGATTCACAATATGTTCCATACAAATGACCTAAGTCATGGAGAAATACAGCCACATTTCATGTTTGCCTTAGGTCACTCAAGCCACCAGACCTAACTAGATTATCGAAAATAACTGCTGTACACTCATTTTACTGGTAGGACGTTGTGATGAATAAAAAACACCATAGCTTTGTATTTTTAAGAAACAAACTTCAGATTGTGTATATGATAAGGATAGTTCATTTTTATCCAATGAGTCACCCAAACAAATAAACAAACACAGATGGAATCAACATCCAATCTGTTTATGCATTCTGTCTCTTTTGGATAATTCATTATTCTTGCTTGATTGACAGAAAGACTGTAACACATACTTTGTGCATTTCTGCTTAATCAACCTTTTTTTGTTCTTTGAAGAATAAACAAAATAGCAGAGGCTTTCAAGTGCCTGGCATTTGTAGTAACAGTACTTATGAGATAGCATCTCTTAACATCCAAGTGTTCATGTTGTATCTTATCTTCTTAATGAATCAGAGCTTGTTGAGACTTAACGCTAAAATAAATGGATGGTACTTGAATAATTAATAACTTGAGATAGAAGGAGACAGTGATTTTGCAAACCACATAATACTTGTTTTAACAAAGTAGAAGCAGAGCTAGTTTTCCAATGAATTAAATTATTTCCTGATTTCTTACAAACCACTAAACATCTAGAAATAATGCAGCTACATCTTATATATTGATCCTACAATGTGCGATTACCATAAATATTGAATATAATGTGAACAAATGAGAATCTCTTTAACAGAAAATCACAATTTACTATTTATTAAATCAAAATTATCATTTTACTTTCTTTAACTAATTATATATATACATATATATACATATATATATAAAAGACAAAGAGGTGCCCGATACCGCGCACTACGGTTTTGTTGCAGCAACTCTGAGGATCCCCTGTTAGGCGGGACCCAGGTAGGTTTAGAGATGAAAAAGGACATAAGAGTTCAGAGTGCGCTACCAGAAATTACACAGTTTTTTAAAAACACAATATGATTTAATATAAAAGCCTTATAGGCAATACATAAAAGTGCAGAAATACAACAGCTTTTTTATTTCAGCAAGTTTCTGTTATTCACTTGGTGAAGCAGGCCCAACGCGTTTCGTCATGGAAATGACTTCATCAGGGGCTTATATGTAACATTTTTGATAACCAAATGGCACTTTATACAACTTCAATTATCATATACACTGGTCGATTTGTGTGATATACACTGGTCGAGTTGTGTCAATAATACAGTATCGAAAAAGAAACATAGAAGCTTGTTTGTACCCGTGATCTAGGGAAGGAGCAACGGCCAGTTATTTTTAAGGGCCTGATATGCGGGGGTTAATAACCACAGAATAAAGCCTCAAAGTAATTCCTTTGTGACAAAATGGTCCCATATGTGTTAGGGCAACCGGGTGTGCACTCTCTGCAATCCAAAAGCTGATATATACTGTAGATACATACAGTCCCATCGACTAGCACCCTCCTAACAATAGCTACTGCGGTGCACAGCCAAAAAAGTATATACAAGCAGTTCCATACGGCGGCACCCACCGGCTTTAACAAATACAACTCACTGAGATGGAGACTCCATTTGCAAACTTTCGCAAATTTTATTTCCTTCATTAGGCAGCATACAGACAAGTAAATGAATTCAAGTGATTAGCTCACCTCATATACATTACAGCCATATAGTGAACACACCATCGGGCTACCACGGCATCCGGTGGCCCGATGGTGTGATCGGATTTGATTGTCCAATAAAATGTACATACAGCTAGAGCTTTGAAGAAATACCATTCCTCAATGTCTTAGTTAAAATCATACAAAATCAAGTTGTTACATCAATGTATATCAAGCCAACGGACCACAACAGTACACAACAACTGAAAACTTTCACCCTACAGTCCAGTTTGCCTTATTCGCAGCTAAAAGAATCATCAGTGACCCAGTAGAACTCCAGACAATGCTGGATGAGATGACGAACAAGTTATTATGTAGGGGTTAGTCCTTACATTTATTACAGCAGGCCAGAGAAAAAGTTAACAAAGTCTCTAGACATCAGGCCTTAAGCAGATCAGATACAGATGATAAGGGTGACACTTTACATTGGGTGCAACAATACAATGTACAACAAAGGTGCAAAGATCTGTGGCTTGTAATACAAACTGATAGATAATTAGTTAGATTAAAACACACAAAAGAAGCAGGAACATTGGGGACTGGCTGTTCTGCTGTGACTCCATTGTTAAAACCAAATTTGTCAGAACAATATAAAAGCCTGGGGTGCTATAAGTGCACCGGGTGCACAACTTGCAGCCATATGATTGCCACCAAATGGTTTTTTCACCCCCATACTGGATGATAATTTAATATCAGATTTGCTTTAGGAGGAAACAGCTCATACATTGTCCACATGGTGAAGTGTCCATGTGGGCCTTCAAATAAATTATAGCCTTGCACCTGAGTGGCAAGGCCTCAGAACAACCTCTTGCAAGGCATTAATTTGAGGCTAAACACAATCTTGCTAGTATTAGACACATTATTTTAGATAATTTTCCTGCCAGTAATAGATGAAGAGACAGACACAAACCGTTACTGTGTCTTGAGTCTAAATGGATACATACTCTCAAGACCGTTAAACCAAAAGGTTTGAATGACCATTTCAATTTAAATGTGTTTCTGACATAATTTTCTAACTTACATGTTGCTCTGTAGTGATTTATAGAATTATCTTCAGTAATGTTATGTTTAGATTAGCAGACCAGATCTATATATATACACAATGGCTTAATTGAGAAAATGGCTTTCATGCTTGATCTTTTCCCTGAGTTCTCTGTTTTTTACAACATATGTTTTTGAATGTAACCTTTTGTATGTCTCTGCACTGTATTGGTATATGCTGGCACTGTTATGTGGTTTATATTTGTAGAAGCGTCGCCTGGTTGCCATGCCTACTAAAGTGCATGCATTGACCCAGAAATGACAAAATGTGACCTCAGAAGTCCTTCAGGGCCTGGCCGCCAGGGCAGCCCAATGGCATGCTCACTATATGGCTGTAAGGTACATAAGGTGAGCCGATCACTTGATTTAATTTCACTTGTCTGTATGCCGCCTAACAAAGGGAATAAAACTCCCGAAAGCTTGCAAATCGTGTCTCTAGGAGTTGTTTTTATTAAAGCCGATGGGTGCCGCCTTATGGAACTGCTTATATATATATATATATATATATATATATATATATATATATCACAATGGAGGCACTCACAGGATTTTGAACTGAAGAAAAGTGACATGGAGGTCTACTGTAAATGCAGCTTCAGTTGAGCCTGAAGACGAGCAATAAAGTGCTCGAAACGTTGCTGCATTTACAGTAGACCTCCATGTCACTTTTGTTCCATGCAAAGTCCCGTGAGTGCCTCCGTTGTGATTTCTACATAGGCCTGGGTTTTTCACCCAGATTGAGCTGTGCATCTGGGCAAGAGACTTGATCTTATCAGTGAGTGCCTTTCGTGTTGGACTGTATATATATATATATATTTATATATATATATATATATATATTATAAGGGCACGGTAGTGCCCTTATATTAAGGCTGAATCCAACGAACAGATTTTTCCCATAGGGAACTTTTCGGATGGGGGCATGGTGTTTGAGGGACTGCACCTCAAAAGTGACTAGGCGTACTGAGCTAAAATTTGGCATGTACGCGTAGAATCGTCAACCGGTGCTGCGTGCCAAATTTCAGGTCGAAATATTAAAAAATGACCAATTGGGAGCGATCTAAACTTCCAACTGTCAGTTTTTTTCTGACACTTGAGAAATGACACTTTGTCACCCATGTTAGTCTATGAGGGTTTTTTTGGGAAGGCATAACTCGGGGTAGGGGAACAATTGAGACTTGGGGTTTGTTTTATTAGGTAGATATTGTCCCAGTGGAGTGCCTTTTGGGGTTGAGGATTTTCAGATAGGTACAGTTTTTTTATAATTTAGTGAAACATGCCCCATTATAGAGATAGGAGCTCCAACTTGTTGCGCATGCGCAGTCCCGCCACTAGGGGGAGTCCTCAGATTGGCTTCACTTCAGTGTACCAAGATGGCCGACGGTGAAGCTAGTGTGAAGTGCTGCGGCCAGAGCCTCCTGCAGGTCCCCTCCATAAACTTCTGCCTGGCCAGCGTTGAGGTACTGGGTGGGGGGAGAGTGAGTGGGGGGCGCTGGCAGCTTATTCATGGGGTGAGTGAGTGAGTGGGGGGCGCTGGGAGCGAGGGGGAGTGTGGCTGTCTGTCCTGCTGCTGACATCCATGCGCTGCAGCCTCAGTGTGCACGCCTCGTTATTAATACTAAACTATCTCTGTATGTATGCTCTCCCTGTCCTGTCACCCTGCAGCAGAGAGTGACAGTGTGATTTCAGCTGCAGGGTGACAGTACAGGGAGAGCGTACATACAGAGATCTTCAGTGCAGACACTCACAGCGTATTGTTCAATTGTTGTATTAATCTAGCCAGCAGCTGCTGCTGCCTCCAGAAGCACCCGGTGTATGTAGCAAGTCCTCTTGTGGCCACCCCACCCCACCCCACGGTGAGTGCCTGCCCCACCCCACCCCATTCTGAGTGTCTGCCGTAGTAGATCTCTGTATGTCCACTCTCCCTGTCCTGTCACCCTGCAGCAGAGAGCGGCTGTGTGCTTTCAGCTGCAGGGTGACAGGACAGGGAGAGCGTACATACAGAGATCCATACATACCTCCCAACTTTTAAGTCCTTAGAAGAGGGACACAGGCCGTAAAATAGGGGGCGTGGCTACCTGAAAGGGGGCGTGCCCTATATTCACATCTGCCTGCAAGACAACGCCCCCATTTTGACGCTGTGGGGGTTGGGATGGCCATCATTGCCATTGCCATCGATGGTTGCCATCGATGGCAATTCTGCAACTGACCTTCGATAGTCCTAAACTATGCAATGGATGACCATCGATATTTTTACATATCGATGGTCATCCATTGTGTTTGATTGGCATGTGGGCCAATCAAAACACGGAGGCGGAGCTTCATGGGTGTCAGGGGCGGAGCTAAGCTCAGTGTCCTGGCACTATGAAAAAAAAAAAAGCAAAACATTGTTTTGCTGTTCCATTGATGGTACTCTGACCCCCCAGTGCCCCCATGTGTACGCTGCCACCCCCCAGTGCCCCCATGTGTACGCTGTCCCCCCAGTGCCCCTTCGTGTGTACCCAGTCCTCCCCAGTGCCCCCCGTGTGTACGCTGTCCTCCCCAGTGCCCCCCATGTGTACGCTGTCCTCCCCAGTGCCCCCCATGTGTACGCTGTGCCCCCCGTGTGTACGCTGCCCCCCCAGTGCCCCCTGTATGTACACTGTGCTCCCCCCGTGTGTACGCTGTGCTCCCCCCGTGTGTATGCTGTCCCACCCCCAGTGCCCCCCGTGTGTACGCTGTCCCACCCCGAGTGCCCCCCGTGTGTACGCTGCCCCCCCCAGTGCCCCCGTGTGTACGCTGTGCTCCCCGTATGTACGCTGTGCTCCCCCGTGTGTACGCTATGCTCCCCGTATGTACGCTGTGCTCCCCCGTGTGTACGCTATGCTCCCCGTATGTACGCTGTGCTCCCCCGTATGTACGCTGTGCTCCCCCGTGTGTACGCTATGCTCCCCGTATGTACGCTGTGCTCCCCCGTGTGTACGCTGTGCTCCCCCGTGTGTACGCTGTGCTTCCCCCCGTGTGTACGCTGTGCTTCCCCCCGTGTGTACGATGTGCTTCCCACCCCGTGTGCACGCTGTGCTCCCCCCCGTGTGTACGCTGTGCCCCCCCAGTGCCCCCCGTGTGTACGCTGTCCCGCCCCCATGTGTACGCTGCCCCCCGTGTGTACGCATTGTTATTGTTATTATATTTCCTGCACAGACTCTGTCCTCCCCATGCTGCCGCCGGGACTCGTCGGGACCAGGATAAGGCTCTTCCACAGCCTGCGGCCTAACAATCTGGTGAAGCACCGGCCTTGAGTTGCCTCCGCCACCCGGAAGACAGAAAGCAGCCACCCGGGCCATCAGAGGAGCAGCTGCACCCAGGTAAATCCATCCACCCACTGTCCCTGTGTGTACCCTGTCCCCCATCCCCACCATACCTGTGTGTACCCTGTCCCCCCAACTGTCCCCCACACCAGAATCCCTGTGCATACCCTGTCCCCCCCCACTGTCCCTGCATGTACCCTGCCCCCCCAGTGCCCGCCGTGTGTACGCTGCCCCCCCAGTGCCCGCCGTGTGTACGCTGCCCCCCCAGTGCCCGCTGCCCCCCAGTGCCCCCGTGTGTATGCTGCCCCCCTACAGTGCCCAGAGCCCCCTGTGTGTATGCTGTCCCCCCCCGTGTCGCGGTGTGTACGTTGTCCCCCCCACCCCAGTGCCCCCGTGTGTACGCTGCCCCCCCAGTGCCCCCATGTGTACGCTGCCCCCCCAGTGTCCCTATGTGTACGCTGTCCCCCCCAGTGCCCCGTGTGTATGCTGTTGTCCCCCCAGTGCCCCCGTGTGTATGCTGTGCCCCCCCATTTGTCTACGCTGTGCCCCCCGTGTGTATGCTGTCCCCCCAGTCCCCCCTGTGTGTACGCTGCCCCCCCAGTGCCGCCGTGTGTACGCTGTCCCCCAGTGCCCCCCCATGTGTACGCTGTGCCCCCCGTGTGTACGCTGTCCCCTTCAGTGCCCCCCGTGTGTACACTGTCCCCCCTGTCCCTGTATGTACCCTGTTCCCCCCCAGTGCCTGCCGTGTGTACGCTGTCCCCCCCCCCAGTGCCCACCAATTGTATGCTGCCCCCCCCCCATTGCCCCCGTGTGTATGCTGTCCCCCCACAGTGCCCCCCCCGTGTATGCTGTCCCCCCCAGTGCCCCCATGTGTATGCTGTTGTCCCCCCAGTGCCCCGTGTGTATGCTGTGCCCCCCCATTTGTGTACGCTGTCCCCCCCAGTGCTACCCGTGTGTACGCCGTCCCCCCAGTGCCCCCCCGTGTGTACGCTGTCCCCTTCAGTGCCCCCCGTGTGTACGCTGTGTCCCGATGTCCCTGTATGTACCCTGTCACCCCCCCCAGTGCCCGCCGTGTGTATGCTGTTCCCCCCACTGCCCGCCGTTTGTATGCTTCCCCCCCCAGTGCCTGTATGTACCCTGTCACCCCCCCAGTGCCCCCCCGTGTGTACGCTGTCCCCCCAGTGCCCCCCCGTGTGTTCGCTGTCCCCCCCAGTGCCCCCGTGTGTACACTGCCCCCCCCCCCAGTGCACCCGTGTGTACGCTGTCCCCACCAGTGCCCCCCATGTGAACTCTGCCCCCCCAGTGCCCCCGGGTGTACGCTGTCCCCCCCAGTGCCCCCGCGTGTACGCTGTCCCCCCAGTGCCCCCACGTGTACGCTGTCCCCCCCCAGTGCCCCCGCGTGTACGCTGTCCCCCCAGTGCCCCCGCGTGTACGCTGTCCCCCCCAGTGCTTCCCGTGTGTGTGTACGCTGTCCTCCCCCAGTGCCCCCGTGTTTACCCTGTGCCCCCCGTGTGTACGCTGTCTCCCCCCAGTGACCCCCGTGTGTACGCTGTCTCCCCCCAGTGCCCCCCCCCGTGTACACTGTCCCCCCAGTGCCCCCCGCGTGTATGCTGTTGCCCCTGTGTGTGTATGCTGTCTCCCCACCAGTGTGTACGCTGCCCCCCCAGTGTCCCCCGTGTGTACGCTGTCCCCCTCCCAGTGCCCCCCGTGTGTACGCTGTCCCCCTCCCAGTGCCCCCCGTGTGTACGCTGTCCCCCTCCCAGTGCCCCCCGTGTGTACGTTGTCCCCCTCCAGTGCCCACCGTGTGTACGCTGTGCCCCCCCCCCGTGTATACGCTGTGTACCCCACCGGTGCCCCCATATGTAGGCTGTCGTCCCCCACTGTCGTGTATGCTGTGCCCCCCCATTTGTGTACGCTGTCCCCCCAGTGCCCCCCGTGTGTACGCTGTCCCCCCTAGTGCCCCCCATGTTTACGCTGTCCCCCCATTGCCCCCGTGTGTATGCTGTCCCCCCCCAGTGCCCCGTGTGTGCGCTGTCCCCCCCAGTGCCCCCCGTGTGTATGCTGTCCCCCCCAGTGCCTCGTGTGTATGCTGTACCCCCAGTGCCCCCCCATGTGTACGCTGTGCCCCCCGTGTGTACGCTTTTCCCCTCCAGTGCCCCCCGTGTGTACGCAGTCCCCCCAGTGCCCCCGTGTGTACGCTGTCCCCCCCAGTGCCCCCGTGTGCACGCTGTGCCCCCCAGTGCCCCTTGTGCATAAGCTGTGCCCCCCCTATGTGTATCCCTTGTGTACATTGCCCTCCTTCAATTCCCTACAGTAAAGCTTCTACACTCTGGGTGCCATGCTCATTGCCAGGGGTTTCATGGGATGGATGTCTTGCCTGTTGACAGGGGTTTCATGAACTGGGACGGGTGTCATACTCAATGCCAGGGGTTTGTAATGCTTGTGGCCGGGGGTAATGCTCATTGCCAGGGGTGTGTTATCATTAAACATTTAAAAAATCTAATTTTATTCTTACACTGAAATTTAAAATAAAAATAAATTGAAAAAAGCTATGAAATTCCATTGACAAAAAACCTTACGGTTTCACACGTCCCATTAAGGCTTCTTACACATGATCTGGCATTTCTGAAACCTGTTGTAACTCTTCCACTCAAACGCCAAAAAGCAATGAAATTACGATCATTAAGGCTGACGCCTTAATGGACGTATTCCTTGCGCAATACAGATATGGTACGCCATCACAGCCTGTGGGTAAGTGCAGATTCAGCACTCTCACAGAGTGAGATTGCTGTCACTCACACAATGGTGGAGCTGCTAATTCACAGATTTGTGTGCTCATTGGAATACACACATGCAGTCTATGCAACTGAAGGTCTGAGCAGTAAACAGAGCCGAGAGGATGGGGTAAAAGTGGTGTTGATTGGGGTAGGAGGCAGTGTGGTGCAGATGGGGAGGAATAGAAATGCGTAGTGTTGTGGGAAGGCTAAGCAGCACTGATGGGGGACAAACGAAGCAGATGGGTGGAAAACAGTGGCACAGATTGGGGAAGGTAAGACAGAGTGATGCGATTGGATGGGAAACAGAGGAGCAGTTGGAGGAAAGACAGCACTGATGGGTGAGGGGGTTTGGAGCAAAGGGGATAAAGGGAAAACAGAGCAGCACAGATGAAGAGGGGAGACAGCAGTACAGATGGAAGGAAACTGTGTAATGGATGAGGTGGGCAGAGCAGCCTGGATTGAGGGGGAGACAGAGTATCACTAATAGAGGGGAAGCCAGTGGCACATATAGAAGGAAACAGTGGCATCTGTGTGGAAAGACAGGGCAGCGCAGATGGGGAAAGACACATTGGTGCAGATGAGGCAATACACACAGCAGTAGGTATCGGAGAAGACAGAACAGCATGACGGCGTATAGGGGAAGAAAGTGTAGATGCATAGTAATTGGGAGTATTATAGTTTTTGCAATTATGAAAGATGTTTTTGGTAACTGCATGTGAATACTAAATGAAATGGATATACTCTATGTAGTGAGTGTGAAAGATGTTGGACCCTGGGATAGTTTTAGTAATAGTGTTTATTCTAGCACCTGCCATCTTTGAAAACCTATGCAGTTCCTCTACCCTATCTGGGGTGTTGCTGTCTGCTGTAGTGTTTCTAGCAAAGGTCTAGTTTGCAGTGCTAATATACAGACCACACTGTGCTAGAAGCACTACAGCAGACAGCTACACCCCAGGCAGGGAAGAGGAACTGCATGGGTTTTCAAAGATGGTGGGTGCTAGAATGAACATTATAGTAACTCAGAGGTATAGACAGTTTTACATGATTGCGGGTACTTACAGTATTAGGATGAGTGCGCCACATAACTACTCAGACCTTCAGTTGCATAGACTGCATGTGTGTATTCCAATGAGCACACAAATCTGTGAATTAGCAGCTCCACCATTGTGTGAGTGACAGCAATCTCACTCTGTGAGAGTGCTGAATCTGCACTTACCCACAGGCTGTGATGGCGTACCATATCTGTATTGCGCAAGGAATACGTCCATTAAGGCGTCAGCCTTAATGATCGTAATTTCATTGCTTTTTGGCGTTTGAGTGGAAGAGTTACAACAGGTTTCAGAAATGCCAGATCATGTGTAAGAAGCCTTAATGGGACGTGTGAAACCGTAAGGTTTTTTGTCAATGGAATATATATATATTTTTATATATATATATATATATATATATATATTTATATATATATAGTGGCAGAGACAGCATCTCTTAACATAAAAGTAATGTGGAGGATCCAGTCCAGGTTTTGGAGCAGCATCAGAAGTCAGGTGTGAAATCAGCAGCACCTGTGATTTCCTGATATAAGGGTTTTCAGGGCAGAGTGATCTTGCTCTTGATTGTGGATTAGCTGCCCAAGCGATAGGCTGGGGTGTGGGCAATAATAAGGACCATTGGAGCCCTTGCAAGAGTCTGTTATCCTGGGATTACCTCTATGCTACTGCCTGTAACCACGCTTTCCATTGGAATTATTCTGCTATGCTGTGACCTGCTTCGGAAAAAAAACAACAAAGTATTCATTTGAGTCACTGTGTTTGTGATCCTTGTCAAAATATATATATATATAACTGACAAAGTCGATGACAAAACGCGTTGGGGAATAGCCTAGCGTTGTCTCTTACCTGTTGCTGCTGATCCTCACTGCCAAGGGGAATATACTGCACCACTGATGCCACGTGTAACAGGCGAATTGCTGACAACTGCCGCTGAGTGTAACCGCTCCTACAATTGTAGCACAGTCTGTGAAATAACTGCGGCGTTTTAGTACTGCCAATTGTGGTACATGATTCTTGCCTGCATTACTACCTTCTATGTGTGTTTTCAATAAATGTTTTAAGACTTTTTCATGTACTATGGAGCACTCTCTCTTATTGCTATTCTAGAAAATTCCTGTGGGATTCAGGACTGCCTCTGAGAGGCCTTGAGTGGAGCTGCCGGGCAAAATTGGAAGCCTGTGTGCCATTTAATCAAATCATTGGAGATTGGATATTCTACTCCCTACACACTTTCTAGTGGGACACTGGTTTGAACAAAGCAATTGCTATTATTGCGCACTGTACACACACATATATATATATATATATATATATATATATATATATATATATATATATCCTTTTCCTTTTTTTTTTTGTGGTAGCCTACATTTGCTTAAGACAGACCTCTAAAATGCAAATCCATAATGCATATTTAAATGAATTACAGTATTGATGGAATAGTTGAAACTCTAGATGATTAAGGATGATTATTGCTCTCATTTAGCTTTCCTGTTTTGTCTACAATAGAAATAGAGGACTTTTCATTGTGTAACAGGTTCATGCCAACATAAACATAGCTATCTCTTAATTAATTTTCGAAAATTTCATCTAAACTGTGGTGTGCACTTGCTAACTTCCTCGGCTGACCAAAACCTTCAGCAATCATTTAAAATAAAAATCTTAATTACTTAACTTACCTGTTTTAACAGGAATAAGACATAAAACATTATAATGGTCAATGGACATTGACCTTGCCTGATTGGAAGACAGAAAGCTTAATTTTCCAGCAACTGACACCCACTCAACATAACAGAAAGAAATAAAACAGGTTCTCACAACAATTTTCTCCCACTGGCCATAAAACAAACAGAATAAACAGCGTTTCTCTTCAGTCAGTCTATTCTAAATTGCTTGCAATATTAACTTTAAGATTACTGTTCAGCCATCACAGGCAAAAAAGTAACAGTTGAACATTTTTTTTTGTTATTACTTTTTTAAATGTCATTTTTTAAATCTAGAATAGCCTTTGAACATGGACACATTAATGTTATAGCCTCTATTTTAAGCCCCATTATGTTTGCTGTCTTTACCTGGCTGAGATAAGCATCATTGACCTCTATTGAAATAGAATATGTTGGCTAAAAAAAATGGATGAACAACAACATATTGAAGTTAGTATACATTCTGCCAGGGGGTTGTCATATGTTTCATAGTCTGAATCAATAGACATCAACCTACATTAAGCAGGATGGTTGTCTGCTTACAAAGACACTTGAAACAAATACACATTATTCTTTAGATGTTTGTTAAAGTACCAGTTGCAGGGTATAACTTTACACATTTCCAGATTGCCCATCTCAACTACAGTGTATGCACTAAAAGCATACTTAAAGGGCATTACATAGTATACAGTAGTATGCATCTCTAGATATGTGACTCAATGGATTCATCTGCAGATACACTTCTAAGGAAGGGTGCCTTTTTTTAGGTACCAGAAGACTGTTACTGAAGGGTATCAGAAGCAGAAGGTATCAGAAGCAGTTTGGGAGTGGGACATGAAGGGACCACCAGGCCCACAACAAACATTTTATTTTCTCCTCAAAGGAACCTTTAATTACCAGGTGCATGAGCCAGGGACTCAGGGAATGTAATTAGTACAGACATGTGTGGGTCAGACACAAAGGGTGAAATTTAATAGGATGAGAGATTCAGAAAGTGAGAGATTTTTTTTTTTTTTAAAGTGGCAATAATTAACACTTCAAAATCAAACTGGTTTTGCAATGTAAATGATTGCCGCTTTAAAAAAACATGGAGATTTCTTACCACATCTCCCACTTTCTGAATCTCTCATTCTGTTGAATTTCACCCAAAGTATAGCATACAAGAGATCAGAGAACAATCTCTGTACATTGGTCAGGTAACTTTAAACTGCATTGCATTATTGATGTGACATCATTACTCCCATCAATGGCAGTCTATGGGCCAGATGCACTAAGCTTCAAAAGTGATAAAATGGAGAGTGATAAACATCCAGTCAATCTGCTCCTGCCTGACATTTTTTCACACATGGCCTGTGTCATGGCAGGCAGGAGCTGATTGGCTGGCTGTATATCACTCTCCATTTTATCACTTTTGAAGCTTAGTGCATCTGGCCCCGGTGCTGTCTAGAATATTTGCCTACCCTATCAGGATACAAAAGGTTACCACTATTCTGAATGTTTCAAGGACATTCTGGGAGGGTAGAGAAGTACAGGTCAGAAAATAGCATTGCAGAAATCCTCTAGTAGGGTTTAACAGTGGAGCCAATTGAAGTCCCCCCTGTCACTTTGCTCATCACGCCTACAGTATATGGCTTGGTCATTTTCCATGTTTTTTTGTCACCTGAAACATATTAGGCATCATTCTCAAGTTACTATAAGGTTACCTTATAGCTTCTATATATACATTTCAAAAAATACTTTGATGGGAGTATAGACAGGGATGTAACCAGAACTTTTTGGGAACCATAGCAACATTTTGCAGCCTGTCCAAATGCTGTCCCAATACTAGAGAAACACCTATCTGCATCAGTTGTTAGGTTCATGCCCAAGGTAGTACCCTAGTGCATTTTATAAACCATAGTGCTCTAGTTCACATTATGCCACATTGAAGAGCTGCCAGTACACATTATGCAACACAGGACCCGCAATTCACAATGTGACATTCTGTAGCATCCCCAATTCAGATTACTGTATGCCACACTATAGTGC
This sequence comes from Crinia signifera, assembly GCF_055691185.1. NCBI lineage: Eukaryota > Metazoa > Chordata > Amphibia > Anura > Myobatrachidae > Crinia > Crinia signifera. The sequence goes on from NC_139218.1 coordinate 286,959,004, forward strand.
ATCCACTTCATATTGTGCAATATTACAGTGATCCAGTTTACATTTCATTACATTATAATTCATGTTATACCACATTACAATGAGCAGGTACAGGGACATAACTAGATATACTGTAGACCCCAAGGCAAAACATCCTAAGGGACCCTATGTATCACCCAATGGGGAAATAAGTATATAACACATTTAGCTTTGACACAGAAGATGGGCCTTTTTTAATCCTAGGCCCCATAGGAGCTGCAATACCTACACTTATATACTGTAGCTATGTCTTTTAGTACAGGAGTGTCTATTCGTTGCCACTGCAAGTCAGTTGTATTTGTCTCAAACTCTGCTGCACTGATCTTGATATTTAGTGTAAGATTAACTGAACATTTAGTAATCTTGCATGACAAGCATGCTTCATGCAGATTTTTTTTATCTTTAAATACATATACTGTACAAGAAATATAGGATTCCATGATGCTGTAGGTCAGGCATTCCCAACCATGGTCCTCAAGGCACACCAACAGTGCAGGTTTTAGTGATATCCAGGCTTGAGCACAGGTGACAATTAGTACCTGGGTGATTCTGATTAAACCATCTGTGCTGAAGCCTGGATATCATTAGAACCTGCACTGTTGGTGTGCCTTGAGGACCTTGGTTGGGAAAGCCTGATGTAGGTGTTTTAATCTTTCTTAAACCAGCATTGGATATGTGACCGCAGTAGGCACTAAGTGTATAAATATTAGAAAAATGCCTTTTGTTCCCTGGCTTCAATCGGAAAGTGGGTAAATACTAATTGAAGCCAGGGAACAAGACATGGGTCAAAATTGATTGGAATTCTATATCACAGGGGATGTTGCTATGGGCAACCAATTAAAATTGACTTATTTATTTGTCAACTTCTAGAAGATAATAGATAGTACCTGATTGGTTGCCTATAGCAACATCCCAAGTAAAATAGATCTCACATCTTAGTGAATTTTCCCCCAAGAAGACTATTGATTCTAGGGATCAATATTAAACCTGGGTATCATGCAAAGGCAAAATGGGCGCATTCGTTTTGGAGAGGTCTTTAGAGGAAATATGTGAAATCTGAAATGTGAAGAATAGTATTTTCTGTGAATAATTGTAATTTTATTTCTTTTCACTTATTTTTACAAAATAAACTGTATTTTCATTTTTGCTTCTCAGTCTCAGCATAGAACTTATTAGGGCATACTGTAACTGACAGATAATTTAGATAACCAAGTGACTAGGTGAATATGTCACACCACGATTAGCGGTGTCAACTTACTATCAACTGTGTCTCTGCTGACCACCTGAATCTCTCCAGAGATCTGTGGGTGCTAACCTGTGAAAGGCTTTCTACAGTACTTCCAGCAGTTTCTTCTGTTCTGGACCATGGGCACTACTATCTTGGATGTGATCTCTGCTAATCAGCTTCCAGAAGCTTGAGGCACATGTTCTGCCCAGCCAATCAGCGTAGCACACTATTTAAACCAAGATCTTCTGACATCACATTACCAGTACAATTTATTTTCTTGATAATCAGTACCTTGGCTCCTGGTTCTGTTTTGCATTTCTGCATTCTGTTCTAGTTATCTGCCCAGTATTTACAACATTCTGCATCTGTTTCTGTTCAGTAATTGCTTCACAGCATTGAGTCTTAGTGTGTCCCAGCACACCTGCTTCAAGTTTTGCTTCACAGCATACAGTATCACAGCAGCTTGCTCCAGTAGTGCTTTGCAAACACTTCCAGTAACTCCAGCAGCCTGTTTCAATTGTGTTCCTGGCACCTACATAAGTTCTAAAATTCCTTCAGCCTACTTACATTGTGCTACAGCTCCCAGTTTCATTATCTCCAGCAGCCTGTTCCAGTTGTGCTTATGGCATAGGCTCCAGTGTATTATCGCAGTTGGTTATAGATTTACTAATATAATATTGTAATACTATAACTGACTATTTTGATAGCTTGCACGTAGTCTCAGTATCTGCTCCATATCATTGTGCATCATCAGTCTCTGCTACTGCCATTGGTCCTCCTGAGTAGTAGTCTAGACAGGACAGTTAGCTTTGTTTATACTCTAGCACAGTGGTTCCCAAACTGTGTGCCGTGGCTCCCTGGGGTGCCTCGGGACACATGCAGGGGTGCCGCGGCTTGGTGGTCCAGGACCAACTCAAATTATTAATGGTTAATTATTTATGAGCAAAACCAGTGCTGGTGGCTGCCAATCTTAGAATGTGTACAAACAGCAGCAAATCCTGCCCTTTACCACATAACTAAACCTAAGAATCGCATATAAACCCAATCTTATTAATTATTTTTGGACCTAGGGGTGCCGTGAAACTAATTCTGATTCTCTAGGGTGCCGTGAATCAAAAAAGATTGGGAACCCCTGCTCTAGCACATACAGCTGGTCCAAGGGGATCCAAACTGAATTAACAAACCCTTAGTGCAATGACAGAAAGAATAAGTTTAGAATCTTGAGGAAAGAAGAAATGGTGAGAGTGGTTAGAGTTGTATATGGTTAGTGAGAATGTGCAAGTTATTAACCCCTTCCCGACATTTGACGTACATTTACGTCATGGTCGGGAAGTACTTCCCGACACATGGCATAAATGTACGTCATGGATTTAAACTGTCACCGCGTCTATAGACGCGGTGACAGTTTGGAGATGTCTGCTGTCCCTGACAGCAGACATCCCCCCTCGCCGCCCGGGGGGGGCAGGAATGCCCCCCCCGGTCGGCGATCGCTGTGATTGGCTGTTCAAATGTGAACAGCCAATCACAGCTATTTCTGTGTTACCGGCGGCTATGCCGCTCGGTAACACAGAAAACGGTGGTGATCGGTGCTGTTAAGTACAGCACCGATCACCACCGATCCGCGGACACCCCCTCCCTCCCACCCGGCAGCACTATGTGCTTACCCGGCACCCGGCAGCCGCTCTCCTCCCTCTGTTATGCGCCGCAGCGCTGCCTCCCCCCTCCCTCCCTCCCTCCCTCCCCCCGCCAGCAGCAGCAGCATTAGGGACATAGTAAAAATGAAAAAAAAAAAAAATGAAATGATTATATATATATATATATATATATGTGTGTGTATGTGTGTATATACACACACACACACACACATATATATATATATATATGTGTGTGTGTATGTGTGTATATACACACACACATATATATATATATATATATGTGTGTATATACACATATATATATATATATGTGTGTATATACACACATATATATATATATGTGTGTATATACATATATATATATATATATATATATATATACAGATAGATATTCCCGACCGAAGACGTATATATACGTCATGGTCGGGAGGTACTTCCCGACCGAAGACGTATATATACGTCATGGTTTTAAACTGTCACCGCGTCCATAGACGCGGTGACAGTTTGGAGATGTCTGCTGTCCCTGAGCCCCGGTCGGCGATCGCTGCGATTGGCTGTTCAAATGTGAACAGCCAATTGCAGCGTTTTCTGTGTTACCGGCGGCTAAGCCGCTCGGTAACACAGTGATCGGTGGTGATCGGTGCTGTTAAGAACAGCACCGATCACCACCGATCGCCAGCCCCCCCCCCCTCCCACCCGGCAGCCCCCCTCACTCCCACCCACCCGGCTGCCGCAGCGCCAGCACCCCTCCCACCCCCCCGCCAGCCGCAGCGCCAGCCCCCCTCCCAAAGCTGGTGACCAAAATGGGGTCACTTGTGGGGGGGTTCCACTGTATTGGTGCTTCGGGGGTCTTGCTAATGCGACATAGCACCCACCATTCATTCCACCACCAAAAATCACTCCTTCCCTTCTGAGTCCTGCCATGCACCCAACTGGTATTTTTTGGTCACATGTGAGGCATTGCCGTACTCGGGAGAAATTGGGGCACAGATTTTGGGGTGCTTTGTATCCTTCATTCCTTGTGAAAATGAAAAATTTTGAGCCAGATCTGCATTTTTGTGTAAAAAAATGTAATTTTTTACAGAAAAATGCAGTTCTGGCTCAAAATTTTTCATTTTCACAAGGAATGAAGGATACAAAGCACCCCAAAATCTGTGCCCCAATTTCTCCCGAGTACGGCAATGCCTCACATGTGACCAAAAAATACCAGTTGGGTGCATGGCAGGACTCAGAAGGGAAGGAGTGATTTTTGGATTTTGCAGCACAGATTTTGGTGGAATGAATGGTGGGTGCTATGTTGCACCAATACAGTGGAACCCCCCCACAAGTCACCCCATTTTGCAAACTACACCCTTCAGGGAATTCATCAAGGGGTATAGTGTACATTTCAAACCCCCAGGGGTTTCACCAATTTTGATACAACTGAGCTGTGAAAATGAAATTTTTTTTTTTTTATTTTCACTGCCCAGTTGTACCACAATTGGTGAAACCCCTGGGGGTTTGAAATGTACACTATACCCCTAGATGAATTCCCTGAAGGGTGTAGTTTGCAAAATGGGGTCACTTGTGGGGGGGTTCCTAACTTTTAGCATCTTATGGTGCCTAGAAACCTACATGGTGCCTAAAAAATAATCTCATAAAAAGGAGGCTCCAAAATCAAGTAGGTGCTCCTTCTATTATGAAGCCTGTGGTTTGGTCACCGTGCACACTAGGGCCACATATAGGATATTTATGAAAACAAAAGAATTGGGGGAATCAATTTTTAGTCACATTTCTCTAGTAAAATCTACTGTATTCGTTAGAAAAATGTATTAAAATTGAAACTCTGCAAAAAAAATGAAATTTTGAAATTTCACCTACACTTTGTTTTAATTCCTGTGAAACACCTAAAGGGTTAACAAACTTCCAAAATGCTGTTTTGAATACTGTGAGGGGTGCAGTTTTTGAAATGGCATCATTTATGGGGGTGTCTCACATACAAGTCCCTCAAAGTCACATCAGAACTGAACTGGTCCCTAAAAAAATCAGTGTTTGAAATTTTCTTGAAAATTTGAGAATTTGCTATTCATATTTTACGCCTCCTAGTGTCCAAAAAAATGAAAAGGAAGTTGAAATAATGATGGCAACATAAAGTAGACATATGGTCTATGTTAGTTATTAACTATTTTGAGTGGTAGGATTATTTGTCTCACAAGCAGAAAATTTAACATTTTGCAAATCGCTAAATTTTCCATTTTTTCACGACATTTTGGTATTTTTCACAAAAAAACACAGACTGTATCGACCCAAATTTACCACTAATTTGAAGTACAATGTGTCACGAAAAAACAATCTCAAAATCACTGGGATAAGTAAAAGCAAAAAAAAGTTATCCCCACTTAAGTGAGACATGTCAGATTTGAAAAAAATGGCTCTGTCAGGAACGCAAAAACTAGCTCTGTCAGGAAGGGGTTAAGTAGTGGAATATAATCTCCAGTTATGACGTGTTGTCAATGGATCCAAATGTATCGAAAATGATTCAGGGAATTTTGTAGGATATTTTTATTTTTAATTACTTATTTTAGAAATAAGAAAATATAATAAATAATGTATTTGGAAAATTACATTTCTGTGAAAGGGCAATAAAAGTTTTGACATATTTGCTGCTAGTCATGTGGAGGAGATACAGTTTATCTTTACACTAGCCACCTCAAATCTGGAAAGTGTATAAGCACAGAGGCTGGCTCTGGATTGGGAGCAATAAAGGGTAATTTTCCAAGTGGGGCAGATGTAAAAGATGCAGAAAGATTTAGATTTGGGAAGGTTGTAGCCAAACGCAAATGTAAATTACAAGAATAATGCTGTCCAGCATTTTAACTACTGAAATCAGTTGACAGATTATTTCTAAGAGTTTCTCAAAACATATCATAATAAATAAAATAAGTGCAATTGGTCAGTAGTCATTAAGGGGGTTATTCTGGTTCACTCCTTCTGGCAAATTCCTTCTTAAATGGACAAAACCATGTGCACTGCAGGGGGGGGGGGGAGATGTAAAATGTGCAGAGAGAATTAGATTTGGGTGGGTTATTTTGTTTTTGTGCAGGGGAAATACTGCCTGCTTTATTTTTACACTGCGATATACATCTCACTTTGAAGTAAAACCACACCTAATTCTAACTCTCTCTGCACAAGTAACATCTACCCCACCTGCAGTGCACATGGTTTGGTCCATTTGAGGAATTTGCCAGAAGGAGTGAACCAGAATAACCCTCTAAGACCTGTGACGTCTGTATTTTTAGGAATCAAAACAATCAGTATATACTTAAACCATTGCTTTAGTACATTCCCTGGTATCCCGCTGGTGCCGTCCTAGCGCAAATAAACTCAATAAACTTGTTCCCAATTTTTGGGGGGATCTTCACATAGACTATTAAGTTGCAGTAATGCAATTATCCTTATCATATGTTCATTTTTATTATTCTTATCAAAATTAACATATTATTTAACTTTTTCACTATGTGAAGCATTTGTAATACTTACATAAGAGCTATAGTTTTGTAGTCTGTTGTACTGTAAATTCCCATTCACATTCTTAATGAATCAAAATCATTACTGAGGCTATGTTCAATACTGAAGTTTAATCATCTGTTGTCTTAATAATAATGTAGTGTACCCAGTTTATGTATATGCTTCTGGGTTCCTTCATTTAAATGTCAAATGGACCCACAGCTGTGAGCAAACCTCGCATTCATCCACAGCTTCTTGTCAGAACACGGCCTAAAGCTCTTTATTACTGTGACAATCTAAATACATCACTTAACATAATACTTAACGGTATTTCTAAAGACTCAAAATTAACATGTGAGTACTCCACTGATTGAAAAGCAATCAATTCCCAATTAGTACCATTAAAACAATGACACAATTTAGACATATTTTCCCTAGGCCAAACATAAACAATTCTGCTCTACCTTGTTTTTATTGTTTAACAAGGGACTAATTCGCCAGAACATGAATCAATAATAAAGGGTCCGAATGGGCAACATGTGCACACATAAAAAATGTTATAGGCATCTTCAACATTAATGTAAACATGAGCTAAATTATTTTTCCAAGTGCTCGAAACAACTACATTCGGGTAAAATGTCAGTAAAATCATTTTTAATTAGCACAACAGCAACTCATTGTGGTAATCAGCGCAACATTACAGTGTCTGAGATGGGGTTGATGTCTTGATAATGCAGCCCTAGGTGAAACATAGGTTAGTATTGCCCTAGCTGCTGTCTGGTACAGGGCCTGATTCACAGTTGCAAGGAAAACAAAAAAGCAGACAATTGCAAAACCATGCTGTGCTGCAGGTGGGGCTTATATAACACATACCACCCAACATGTTAAGCTGAAGATTCAAGACCATTGTACGCACCTTAGGTGTGTCCTAGGGGCTGTGAGGCTTGGCCTATGCTCGCGAGTCCACGCCCCCATTTTAGCCACTGTGGGGTTACGGCCAGCGGCTCTGTGAGCTGCTGGCCATGCCCCCAGCCTCTCTGTTTCCGAGAATAGATGCTGCAACATGCACACAGCATCCATTCACCGCTGCAGAGCACCGGGAAGGGAGGACTCCTAATTGACCCCCCCCCCCCCCCACTACGGAACACTGCTGGGCTGGATGGGACCGTCTAAAAAAAAAACAGGGCTGTTCCTACGAGTTTTGGGACAGTTGAGAGGTATGATAAAATGTAAATTGGAAACACTACAAAGTGACTTAAATAAACTGGAAAGGTGGGTGGGAAGGGGGAAAATGTAGTTTAATTTTAATAAATGTAAAATAATTCATTATGGGAACAACAATGAACAAGCTACTTATAGGCTAAATAGAGTTATTATAGGGAATTCTGCTGTAGAGAAGGACTTGGGGGTCATCATAGATGAAAAATTGGGTGAGACCCGGGTCAGCGGTGGTGTAAATGGTTAATGCCGTGTCCCTTTACACTGTACTTCTACCCAGTTCCTGTCCTGGGTAGAACACGGCTAGGGCCTGGGTAGAGGGCAGTGTAAATGGGTACGCAGGGTCAACTGATCCGGCTCCCGTTTACATCTAGGGGGGACGTACAACCTGCGGAATGCAGTGTCCGTGCCTATAGGTTGGACGGGGGGGGGGCACACACAGCCTCCGCTGCTGTCTGCTGTACTCTGCAGACAGCAGCAGCGGCAGTGGAGGAGGTGAATGGATGCCTTGTGCAGCATTCATTCACCTCCCAGACGAGTGCTGGAGGGTGCATGGGTGCTGGGGGCAGCCCAGCAGTTTACCTTAGTGCTGGGCTTGCCCCCAGCGCAGCGGTCCAGGTCTCGATGGCAGCGGTCGGCTCTTGGAGATGATGTCATCTCCAAGCGGTGGCTCAGGAACCGCCTGCACTAGGTGGGGGGTTGCAACAATGTAAAAGGTAACAAATGCTGGGTCGCACCCGGGTTGAAGCTGGGTCCAAAAACCCAGGAGCTAGTAAAAGGTTTCAAATTACTAGAATACAAAGATAGGTTAACCAGGCTGAATATGTTTTCACTGGAGAAACGGAGAGGCAATATGATGAGTATGTTCAAATACAGGATTGGGAATCATATGGAACTGGGAGATGATTTGTTCACTAACAGGCCTATACTTAGGACACGTGGGCATGTACTGAGGCTCAAGGAAAATAAATTCCGTACTGAATTAAGAAGATGATTCTTCACCATTAGAGCAGTAAAATTCTGGAACTCATTGCCGGCGGGGGTGGTTACAGCAACTACTGTTAATGAATTTAAATCAAAACTGGATACATTTTTGGCCATTAAGGGAATCCTATAGATATGACTTACTCAAGTCAGTAATTAGAAGTTAAGGCCCCCATACACTATGCGATTTTGGGACGATTTCATCCGATATATGATCCGATCCGATGCGCGGTCCCGTGCACATCGGACCGGATCAGGGAGGTCGGACGGTCAGTACATACGATCACGTCCGACCTCCCTGTATGCCATGCATATGCCTGTCCACCTGACAGGCATATGCATGCAGACACCGGGGGAGCAGCACGGCGGGCAGCGGGTCCCTGAGCACCAGCACACACTGACCTGGCCGGGTATGCTGTGATCACAAATAGCAGCAGCGGGGACGGGCAGTGCAGTGGCGGCTATTAGATTTTTAAAATACCTGTCAAATGACCGCCCGTTCTCTGATTGGCTGAGAGCTCTCTCAGCCAATCAGAGAACAGCCGGTCATTTGACAGGTATTTAGAAAATCTAATAGCCGCCACTGCCCGTCCCGTCCCGCAGCGGCAGCGCTGCTATTTGTGATCACAGCATACCCGGCCAGGTCAGCAGCACTCACCGCACCCGGCACCCGCCGCCCGCCCCCACTATTTGTGCTCACATGCCCGGCCAGGTCAGCAGCACTCGCCGCACCCGCCGCCTGCCCCCACTACTGGCGCTGCACCCCACCTGCTCCTCATTGGCATCACCGCTACCCGCCCCACTGCTCCTCCCCGCCCAGCAGCTCCCCATTTGTTTTACATGTGATAAATCGCAAGCGATTTATCGCATGTAAAAATTGACTCATCAAGTCCTAAATTGTATGTGAGCCTCCCGGGGAGCTGCAGGGCGGCTCACAGGAGAATTGGGTCCGACTTGTCCTTAGGACAAGTCGGCCTAATGTATGGGGGCCTTTAGACAGGTTGAACTCGGTGGACTAGCCTATTTTTTCAGCCTTAATTACTATGTTACTATGTTACTGTAGTGTTTAAGAGTCAGATAACATAGCTATACAAGGAATAGGTGTAATCAGGGGGAAAGTGAGGGGGAACGGGGTGGAACTGAGTTCCACTACCTCTAATGGTGAGGTGGAACATTTTAACCACCACATTTGCCCTGCACAGTAATTCTCACATAAAATCATTCTACACTAGCTTGCAGTGGGATGCCCAAAAACCTACCACTGGCCCTGTGACTGCCTAATGGGGGAAAGGGAGGGGGTGTAATTAGGTGGCAAAGAGAAATGAGTTCCCCCACCTCTGCATGATCAATTTATGCCCTGGGTGTGATGATAATCTGGCAAATTAATATATTGCGACTCTGGCATCTAAACAGTAGGCATACTCACAATACAAAGACTTGTATGCAAGAAGTATCACAGACTCCTTAGAAAAATATGAGCGTGGATCCGTTGTTTAACTGTTTGTACTAAATCAAGGAGCAGCTGCAAAATAATACAATGGGTGACATTCTATGGGATGAGATCATCTGACTTTGGCGAATTTTATCGCAAAAACGTCCGTTTTCGCACTTTCGCACAACCGGCTGTCTCCGATGCCGCTAACAGCCTCTGTAGCGCTGTCCCAGCGCTACAGAGGCTGAGAGCGTCTTTGGCTTATGCGTCTCCATTGAGACGCATAGCTCAGCCAATCAGGGCTGAGCTATGCGTCTCCATGGAGACGCATCGGCCAATCACGGTACCCCGTCAAAGCTGACCAGCCACGGTGCTCATGTTTCGGCCGGGGGACCTTATATAAAAAGTGTCCCCCGGCTGTGGCATGACACCGAGGGCTGTTGGAGCCCGGTGCTGGTTTCAAAATACGGGGGACCCCCAGATTTTTTGTCCCCCGTATTTTTGGAACCAGGACCGGTCCAAGAGTCCGGGGCTGGTTTCAGAAATACGGGGGACCCCTATGCTTTTTGTCCCCCGTATTTTTGGAACCAGCCCCGGCTCAATGAGCACGGGGCTAGTTATGCTCAGGAGGGGGGACCCCACGCCAATTTTTTTTTTTTATGAACAAAAAATCGCGCATTTCCTTAAATTCGCACATTTTCATGCCTAAAATTCGCACATTTTCATGCCTAAAATTTGCACATTATCGCACTTAATCGCACTTTTCATTCCAGATTTCACACCTCAATAAAAATGCGATATTAAAAAAGTGCGATAATGGGCGATTTTGAAAGTGCGAAAAAATCTCATCCCATAGAATGTCACCCAATGTATCTAAAAGTTACACTGCTATTACTGAGACATATGTACTGACTCAGAGTCAATTTATTAAAGCTTCTAAAACCAGATTATGCCTATTATTTTCTAGGATGCAATAGATAGATAGAATCTGATTGGTTGCTATGGGCAACAGCCACACTTTTTAGAAACTTTAGTACATTTCTTTCCAATTACAGCATTAGAAATTGCTTGCTGGAGTCACAATAGAATCTTGTGCAAACCCTGTGGAAACATTAAACCATTTACATGCTGTTATACTTCTCAATGATAACCTGCATGAACTCCTAATTGACTCATTTTAAAACCTAACTTTTGAACTGATTGGAGCTTAATCCTTTATGATGTATTTTCCATTTAAATGGACATTATTAAAAATAAAATACATATACTGTATTGTGATGACGGTTGTCATTCAAATCTGTTTAAATCTATGAAAGTACTGTGAAAAATACAATGCTTTATATACTAAAAATGAAACCATATTTTTTGGTCGGTTACTTAGGACCTTATTCAGGTCTGTTCGCAGATTGCCCGCGTTTGCATGGGGTCCGATGTTTTTGCTGCGCGCATGCGAAATTCTGGGCATGTGCATACGCAGGGTGCGTGCACCCACAACGAACAAACTGTTCGCCAGGTGCACGTACCCAACACAGCGGGCGGAGTGGGGCATGGGGCAGCCCCATTAGCATATGGGAATGCCCACCGTTTCATGGGTGTTCCCATGAGAACGCTGGGTGTTCTCATGCTAATGAGGCTGTGACACGTGCAGCTGAGATGATGGTTGTCAAAAAATGTGGGAGGTTCCCCCTGCTCTGCGAATGGATGTTATCGTGTAACATCCATTTGCAGGCCCCTGCGAGCGAGTCGCCCTTTTGAATGGGTAGTGGCAGCCAACTATTCGCAAGACAGGGTTTGGTTGATTCGCAAGGGTGCAAATTCGCATCCGAGTGAATCTACCAGAATAAAGCCCTTAGTGCCTCATTCATTTGACTTCTATACCTATGTTATTACTGGGATACACTGGAGTGGCTCATTCATCTTCTTTACCAGTGTCATCACTGAAATACACTGGAAACATGCAATGGATCATAAAGGCTTGAGGGGATGATCAAATGAGTATTACCATATCCATGAATCTAAAGGAATGATTGGAATGAATAATATGAATTCATAATCCTGTGACAATGTAATTATTCATTGGTTGGTACGTACAGGAAAATATGGAGAAAATTTACTAAGATCGAATGGGTACAAATAGTCATATTAGTATCACTTTGATGTGAAATATCACCGTATTTCACACATCGGCAAATTTACAAATGTACGAATGCATACGATTCATATTTTAGTCATTCGTATTTTTAAGTATTTCTTAACATTACGAATGGATACACCATCGATACAATACGTCCGTTAAAGCAGACGATTGGCGATTCCCAGCGCTGGCTGAGAGGCACTACACCTGTACCTGCCAATTGGTGCAATACCGTCGCCATGTGTGTGTCTAATTTGCTCCCGCAGCATTGCTGTGTTCTGCCAGGTCAGAGTGATTTTGACATGCACAACGCGCACAAGCAGCCGTTTTGCAGCAACGATGAGCGAGCCTATATCTTTAAATGCACAGATCCCCCTTTCAATCTTACTGTAATCAACTGATCTGTCTGCTCTAAATAATAACAAGAAGTGACTTTGTCCCAATAATGGGACGCTGTCACTTTAAGAAGCGCAGTCTTGCCGGGGTAACACAATATTGTACACAGGTGATATTTAAATACTGAATGTATTTATTTAAAAGTGTTATACATATAAATGGATGAAGTGCACTTCACCATAACAACAATGAATAAAACCCACATACATGACAAACAACATAAAACATATAGTGCTGGCTATAGAATTGAGGCAATTGGCAGACTTGGAAATATTATGGCATACTATTAGTTCCTTATCGGCAATTTGTAATCCATTTATAGTTACCAGTCCTTATCACAGTCAATGATCTCCAACAGTGATTATAGGTGGATATGCCTCCTTGTACAGGTGCAAATTCTGTAGGTGGCCCGTTTTTCTCCTCCTTTACCAGTGATATAACTGGAAGATTGCTGTCCACTGTATGGGTGACCCGGCTGGAATTGCCTTAGAAGGAATTGTTTCCAATGAAGCTCAAAAATGCGTTTCTCCGCCTTGTGTGCTTATCGGCAGCTTCCTCAAACTGAAGGAGAAACGCGTTTTTGAGCTTCATTGGAAACAATTCCTTCTAAGGCAATTCCAGCCGGGTCACCCATACAGTGGACAGCAATCTTCCAGTTATATCACTGGTAAAGGAGGAGAAAAACGGGCCACCTACAGAATTTGCACCTGTACAAGGAGGCATATCCACCTATAATCACTGTTGGAGATCATTGACTGTGATAAGGACTGGTAACTATAAATGGATTACAAATTGCCGATAAGGAAGGAACAATTGCCTCAATTCTATAGCAAGCACTATATGTTTTATGTTGTTTGTCATGTATGTGGGTTTTATTCATTGTTGTTATGGTGAAGTGCACTTCATCCATTTATATGTATAACACTTTTAAATAAATACATTCAGTATTCAAATATCACCTGTGTACAATATTGTGTAACCCCGGCAAGACTGCGCTTCTTAAAGTGACAGCGTCCCATTATTGGGACAAGTCACTTCTTGTTGTTATTCCCAGTGTATATAAGAGGCTACACATCCTCTTCAAAAAAGCGGCAGCAGTCTTGCCTGGTATATTAGATATAATTGGGATACAATTCACCTGGTAGAATACCCACAGCCCTCCTAGGTGCCCCTAGGGACACTCCCCTTTTTCCTTGGTCTAAATAATGTTCTCTCCAGGAGCTGAACAAACAGAGTCTGAGATGTTTGGGGCAAGTCAGGTCTCAGATAAAATTATAATGTAATTACCAGCAATCATAACATTTCATCGATCCTATTCACCTTCAAACAGAGTCAGGGTTCGCTACAGGTTGTTTTTTTAGCCTCCCCAAAACTCCTGACCTCGTTCCCCACTATTGCCTTCTCCCAACCAGGTGGAGGTTTAACAGTATAGGGGGCTTGTGTGCAGATGCCATGACGGCCCCTTCCTCTATAGGGCGAAGTACAAGAGTCAACTACACAGATCTCTGGGAACATGGTGGATGCTATGTTTCCAGAAAATAAATCTCTGCTGTCCATGCACGGTGGCCATTCTCCCCATAATTGTAGCTGCAACGCTGATGTGGAACTCCAGAGAAGTTGTTAACTATAAGTGCAGCGTTGTAAATGTGGGACCCCCTCTAGATCAGGGGTGGGCAACAAGCGGCCCTCCAGCTGTTGATGAACTATACATCCCATCATGCTTTGTGTCAGTTTCAGCATGGCCAAATACCAAAACTAAGGCAAGGCATGCTGGGATGTGTAGTTCATCAACATCTGGAGGGCCATTTGTTGCCCACCCCTACTCTAGATCCAGGGGCCCTTGTGCAACACACCTATACTGCGACAACTATAGATATGCCTATGCTCCCAACGTGGGATTATCCTCCTTCCTTGCTAGCCTGTAACCTAGCTGTGGTCATCCAAGCACCATCCGCTGATGTCACCAACAGCAACCCACATGACCTTTCCTAGCCAGGCTAGCAGCTAGATACAAGTCCTCTGCTGCTAAGATCTCCAATAACTGTATTGCAGGCCGTCCGACACCTCAGCAGCCAGGACACCTAGAAGCAGGGTACAGGTAAGCAGCACTCTGTAGAATATCAGGCCTTGCGCCTACCCTTTAAGCAGATTTTTCTACAATAAGTACAATAACTGCTGCTCATGCACAGTACCTCAACTGGGTTCAAAACAGGAAATGAAGGTAAAATGCAATCAATTGCTTTACTTTTTAGCTTTCAATAGGATTGGCTCGTTTGGTGCTGATAACCCAGCCTGTCACTAATGGCAAATAGCACCAAAAGTAATTACTAAATTGCCATTATAAGTGGAGATAAGGAATGTTACTTTTACTTGGACCAAATTATCGGTGACTAGACATCTAAATGATTACATACCATTTCGCACATAAGGAGCTCTTTCAACGAGTTCTCTCAAAACTCAAATCCTGTAGCATAAACATAAAGCTGTTCAGCATTTGTGGGCTAAATATGTAGGCAGCTAGTATTACTGCCATGGCAAAATATAAATGTATTATTTACATCCTTTGGAAAAAATAGGCATCTCCTGCAGCTTTTGGGAGAGTAGGCAATTATGAATATATGTGTATTACAGCAATTAGAACTGCACACTGATAGTCTAGAATGGTAAAAAGTCACCACAGGAACTCAGTGGTTAAATAGCACTAAAATGTTTAATATATTTAACACACAATACTGGCATATTATTGCACCTGGACCTATCACTTGCTCATGTCACCTATGCATATGCACATGCATAGATGTAGAGCAGCAATCGCATAGTAGCAAATGCAAGGTGGGGAGGGACCTGGCGTGCGGGGCAGCATTGCCTTGTGCTGGGCATCTGAACCTGAATTAGGACCAAAGTTTTATGTAAAAGAAAGTTATAAAACAAGACACAAAGAGAACATGAAAGTACAAATTAAGTAAAAATAAAAATATACGCATCTGTTTACTGGTGGGAACTGATTACTGCTGTACAGTTATCGCTGTAATTGTAATAACAATAGATTGCAACAGTAGCATCATCGTATCATCATCATCAGTTGGCATTTTACAGCAGGTCTCGAGCTTGTGCCACGAAAGTGCATGTATGCCTTTCTTATGGTCAGCATGGGACACATTTTACATGAACATTCACTTACTGTACTGTGACCATGCTTTTCACACCCCTCCAGCCCTTATTCCCCTAAGTGTAAATGGCTGTAATTGCAAAATGTGTCACAGTTGTCAGGGAAAAGGGTGCACAAGAATTGCATGAGTGCAGTAAAGAAAAACCTTTCGATTGCACGGAACAAAATTGTACACTTATGTAACACTACAAAATCCCCAAATATGTCTGTTTTTTGTTAAAAATTGTGAAACAATATCTAGAAAATTTTGTAACAATATCTAGAAAATTCCATTAAACTAATTGTATCTAACAATGAAGTTAATGTCTACATGACCATACTAAGCATAATTAACTCCATAGAATCAGGTGTAAAATGTTGGTGTAACAGTGGACTTATTGTGAACACAGTCATAGTTTCTGCATTTAAGATGTTCTTTAATCAATAATAATGTCATATTAATGTATTGTTCTATATTTGATGGAATTGGAATTGCTGTGCGAGAAAGGACTTTGTAGTCACGTTTCATTTGGTAACATCTTGTGTTCTATACATAAGGGAGTAGAATGCCACCTGGCAGCCTTTTAAGAAAGATATTTCTGGTGCGTTTGAAGACTTGCAGGATAAAACAAAGGGTGCACTAAAGCTCTTAAAATTTTCTTTGCTGCATGCACAGGAAACCACAGTGTATTAAACCAGGAAGCTGTGTATGGACATCTGTTTTTTTAATATAAATGATTAGGGGTGATCAATAATTTGAATTTATAGAGTCATGTAACGCCGCCCGCCACCTGAACAAATGCTTGTCTCCGTTTCCTCTCACAACCATGCGAGAGGATTTGTGACAAGGACACACCCCCTTGCATGCCGCCGCTGCAGGAGGATTCATTCGATGATCACTGATAATCAAATGATTTCTCCTGCCTTTGCAAATATAAGTCAGTTGAGACTGATCTATATTTGTTGCCACTGGGACAAAAAAGGGCAGGCGGCTGACATCATGTGACGTCAGCCACCCACGCTGGCAGGCTTTGGCCCGCCTCGTTCCTGTGGGAACGCCCAGTGTCAGGGGCGTAACTAGATATTTGTAGGCCCCATAGCAAAAGTTTGTAAGGGCCCCTATTTAGCAACTGATGGTGATAAATGTATTTAAAACATATTACTTAGACAGTAAAGATGGGCCCCCTTCAGCTCTGGGCCCCATAGCAGCTGCTTCCCTTGCACCTATGGTAGTTACGCCTTTGCCCAGTGTTTTCATGGAGATGCTCATACAATGCTGGGCGTTCCCATGGCCCAGCACTGCCACCGCCCCGTCCACCCTCTTCCCTCCCTCCCCTTTGCGAACTGCCCTGCGAGTGAGCAACTCACGGCGGCTGTTCGCAGTTGTGGTTTGCAAATGTGCAGACCCGGACTGTCGGAGCAGAGGCCAAATTCGGATCACTATGTGTGATCCAAAATCGGCCCCACAGGATTTTGTGTAATTCAGCTTTTGCATCCAGAGATAAGTGCTGAATTCAGACAGAGAACAAACCACAGTGTCAAACACTTCTTTCAATTTAAATATGTGTTAAATAGTGCTTACAGTTATAAAAAAAAACACAAAAAAAACTAAACCTAAGAACAAGTAACGTATTACATTCATAAATATGTATACAGGTTGAGTATCCCGTATCCGAATATCCGTTATCCGAATTATTCCGAAAACCATACTTTCCAGAAAGTGGAAAAAAAAATTGTTTAGCTAAAAACTCACTGGGGACATTTGTAACAGCATCACTGGGGACATATGTAACTGGCACTATATATGTACAAGAAAATGATTGCTTGGCATTCAAATTCAATATCTGAGATAGTACACAAATTTTGTTTCATGTTTTGAAACCTTGTTTTTTGAACAAATAAAATATATTTGTGTGTATTTTATGTGGTAATAATATATATTTGTGTTTATTTTATGTGTTTATACAGCATAAATGCAAGATACTTCAAAATACATCATTGAAATATTAAAATATTCCAAAATACGGAATAATCCGTTATCCAAAATTCTCCTGGTCCCGAGCATTTTGGATACGGGATACTCAACCTGTAGTAGGCAAAAGTGTCAGTTCCATTTTAGTACACAAGATATCTGAGGAAAACTTATCATAAGAAGACATTAATGGAAATAGATTTTACGGGCCTACACACAGAAGATTCTTGTCAGCAACCCACTTAAGGACACCACAGTCTGCCTCCATACCCTTTCTTATGTACAAAATGGCCAATAATATCTTCTAGATCAAAATCTTGTACAACAAATATAAATACAGCATCCCGATAACGATGATTTCCTATCACATAGGAAATGAAGGGCACTATTTACTTGGGTGGAAATTAAAAATTGACACCTTGGAAGGTGCAACTATACTCTTTTAATAATTATTACAACACTTCAATCAATATTTAATTCCCCCGTTCTTTTATTTAAAAAACAATAATTCATAGTTACATTAATACATAAACACACAGGACATACAACATAATGTCAATACATAATGTTGTGTATGTGTTGTATGTCCTGTGTGTTTAAGTATAAATGTAACTATGAATTATTGTTTTTTAAATAAAAGAAAGGGGGGAATTAAATATTGGTTGAAGTGTTGTAATAATTATTAAGAGTATATTTGCACCTTCCAAGGTGTCAATTTTTTATTGCCACCCAACCCATATAGTTTTTCCACGTAACAGAGATACACTATTCCTCTGAATGGAGCTAAAACTCTTAATAAACCCAAGAAGTACGAATCCCACCAGTAAAAAGATCAGCGCTACTGTGTGACTGGTAGTCACTTGCTGTTTTTCTCTTTCACTATTTTCTAAGCCTTACTAGAGAGATAACGTACCAACTATTCTGCTCCTATCTGTCATGTTATACAGTAGGCTGTGCTTAAAAAATGAGTTACCTGACTTGTTGGTACTTAATCTCTATTTACTTTATCTCTCTCCAAGGTTTTTGTAAATAGATCCTAGGAGGGATTCTACACATCCTTCTCCCAAAAAGTACAAACTGTAGCCCCACTGGCTACAATGCCTAAAGCCATCTGATGAAAATGGTAGCCAAGCTTTGGATTGGTTTACATACCTGAGCGTGGTCAATTCGGCATTTAAAAACTCACATAGAAACCTATGAGGCTGCTTTTGCCATTAAAAATGGAGATCACAACAGATATCTGCAATTCCATGTAAATTCTGTGGATGCTTAATGTTTATGGTTTTAATAACTGGGGCAGTTATGGTTTTAATAACTGGGGCAGTATGGATGGTGTTTGGGCAATTTGGATGGTGCAATGGTTAGCATTACTGCCTCACAGCACTGAGGTCATGGGTTCGATTCTCACCATGGCTCTAACTGAATTGAGATTGTATATTCTTCCCGTGTTTGTGTTGGTTTTCTCCAGTGCTTCAGTTTCCTCCCAGATCTGCAACCAAAATCAGTGGTAGATCAGGCAACAGATGTACTGGTGGGAGGAGTTGTATGCAGCATCATTTCAAACACCTCTAGTTCTACAGCCAGAGCAGAGTAGTGGGCAAGATGATGCAATTGCTATAGCACACACGGATAACTGCATGAACTCCTAGAACACAGCTAGAGAAGTATTTCCCTATAGCAGCAATCTTTCCCAAGAAGATGGACTTTATGTCAGAAACCAGATGGCACCAGTGAGAGCACCTGAAGCTGGTTGAGGCAGTAGTACCTAGAGTCAGGACCAAGCTCAGGTCAAAAGTGGCCAGCAACTAGGAAATGGATTCTGGTATAGCCGCCATCAAGGGGGTACTGTGGCCACAGCTGTCCCGGACTTGGACACTCTGACAGAGAAGGAAGGGCCCTGGCCACTCATTCCGCCTGCAGCACCCCCAGCAGTCGTGCTCAACTGCCTCCGCTGAGCTGCCCCCCAGAAGCACACTGCTCCCAAAGTGCTTCTAGAGGAGCGCAGGCTTTTCCTACACCTCCGGATGCTGGTGGCCATTTAAAATGTGGTGCCATCTAGTGGGTGCTAGCAGCCGCTCTGATTGGCTGCTGGACCGCAAGCTCCAATTGGCTCACCAATTGGCACCATATTTTTAATGGTTGCCAGCATCTGGAGGTGTAGGAGAAGCCTGTGTTCCTCTACAAGCTCTATGTGAGCAGTGGGCTTCAGCAGGGGCAGTGCAGCATATGGGGAGGGGATGCCTGTGCTCAGGGCCGGCGCCACCACTAGGCAGTTCTAGGCATTTGCCTAAGGCGCCGGCACCTGGAGGGCGGCAGTTCACCCCTCACCCCCAGCGAACTGTGTAAAAAAATTGCTGCCCTGGCGTCCCTGCAGTGCTGGGGCGGTCAGGGGTGTCCGTGCGCGCGGCGGCGCCGGAAGCGCTAGTTATTTGCTATTCACTACAGGGACCCCACCGGCCGCAGCCAGCTTTATACACATGACGGCGCCGTAGGTACCCCTACGGCACGGACACTCCTGACCGCCCCAGCACTGCAGGGACGCCGGGGCAGCAATTTTTTATACAGGTACCACCGCCCCCTCCCTCCCCCCGGCACCGGGGCCCCCCCACCCCGACTCGCCTGGCCCTGCCTTTGATCCACTCTCCTCCCCACCAATGACCAGCACAGCAGCAGAGCCAGCTGGGTGGTTAGTGAGCACTAAAGGGGCATTTTTGTACATTCAGCACTACAGGGGCATTATAGGAATAATTGGCACTAAAGGGGGCATCTAGGCATAGGCAGGGAAGGCATCCTGGCTGCATCGTAAGAACCAGAAGCCAACCGTCCGGCTGCCTATTAATGGCCAGTACAGGGTAGGCAGTGTCACGGCTATTGTGTTGGCTCATAATAGCAACTCACCATGAATTAAATCTAGACTGTATATCACTGGGGATGTTGGAGGGATCTGGGAGGCTGAACTACTCCCCCGTGTTTCTGAGAGAGTTGATGTTAATTCAGAGAGGTCTCCTGGACATTTTGGGAGAGTAGGCAATTATATGAATTATGAAACGGATAAGTAAAACATCACGCAATCACTAAAATATACATACTATCAATGAATTTTAGAACAGTAACTAAATCCCTGTAATTGATGATTATGATATATTTAGCCAAATATTAGCTTATTCTATTCGTAAACACATTTCATGAACTATTCTAAAAGAAAACACATTGTTAACGTCTCACCTAAAAGCTCAGCTAAGTGTCCTTGGTAGGCATGTGCACATACACATTACCTGGCTCCCGAGTGACAGCCTTAATGCTGCACTCATTAAGAACCATCTGTGGTTGGGGGAAGGGTGGCCTATAGTGAAATTTGTGGTATATCAACATTTATTTTGTGTAAATATTGTGTTTGAATAAATGACTGTTGGTATTTGTCATTAAATGCCATAGCATATCACATTACATTTTTTATAATATGAATGATATATAAGCTGTCAGGTTATATAAAACAAATGATGTGTCAGTAATATTAATTTATAGGCTTTGCCGTAGGAGTCTAACTTTACCACATCAGCACTATTAATACATCTGTCAGCCTTCATTTAAATTCTTTTTGATATATATCTCAGCTCATAACCTGCGCTCTGTACCACAATTGCCTTGGGAAACATCCTCACTCCAGTGTAACACTGCATCCGAACACTGAACCTAAGTTCAAAATAGTACTCAATGCTAACCCTTATGGCTCCAAAATATTAGGGAGTAATACCAGTGATTATAAAGCACATATGTACTGTGATGGTAATGTTACACAATGGGACCCTACCGAATGCCAGTAACCTTCAGATATTAGGAAGGAGATAGACTCTTAGTTGTCACATGCAGCTAACAAAAAATGGAAACTTCATTTGTTTAGGTTTGTATTTTCTCTGGTTCTCATATGAACCTTAAAAAAAAGCAACCATCTGATAGTGTAAGTCGTTGATTAGTTAAGTTAGAAATGTATACTAGAATCCTAGCGTAACATTTAAAGGGGTGCAGGATGCCGACATTCAGTATACTGACGCCAACATCCCGACTGGGGGACTTATTGCAAGGTTGTGAAGAGGGGAAGGCTAGGGTTAGGCTGTCGGGAGGGGGTTTACGGAGAGGCACTTAGAAGGGGGAGGTTAGGGTTAGGCTGCAGAGAGGGGGTTAGGTTTAGGCACTAGTGTGGAGGTTTAGGATCAGGCTGCAGGAGATGGTGTAGGGTTCTGTTGCTAGAAGGGAGGGTTAATGGGGGCAGCAGGAAGGTAAGTATACTGATCTCACCCCTGTCCTGTTTCCCTCCATCTGGTTTCCAGCTTCAGTATTCTGACTACCAGTATCCTGACCACCAGTCATCTGTATATATATATATATATATATATATATATATATATATATATATATCCCCATATACACTATAACTATATGGTCTATAAACACTGCTTATAGTTCCTGCATATTGTAACAGTCTCAGGTTCTAAGTACAGAGGGTTGGCAGCAAGTTGGCAGCATATATACAGAACTACAGTATGTTACAGTAAAGCGTAAGAGATAAAGAAAACCATCGAGGTATATGGAGCCAGTGAAAAATGTACTTTAAAAAAAATATATAATAATAATAATAATGATATCTTTTTAGAAAGCAAAAAATAAATAATATAAAAACTTAAAGAAAGTTCATGCTTTTAATATTGAAAGTTTCTAGCTAGTGTTATCCAAAGCTATAACAAATGTCTCATGTATTCAAAGACTTAATATTAAGATAAACCATCGTTGCGGAACTGGAGAAGGCATCGTTAAGATTTCCTTGTAAGTATGGCCTTGCGCCCACCTGCTGAGCTGCACTCATTACTGCTATGCATATTTTTTTTTTTAGTCTTCTCCTATGTCCAATTACTTTGTTTTGAGTAACATCCAAAAATGTTCAGTTTTCTAATTTATTCTACTAAAATGACAAGCCATAATTGATTAATTCTAAGCCAATTAACCTTGGCAGATTACAGACTCTAGAGGACTTGCAGATGAATTAATATTGGATATGGTAGTAGGTGTCAAGGAGTCATCATTACTCAGTGTAAGTGCATGTGTTCAGCAATAGCAATACATATGTTCTATATATTGGCCTATTAGTGTGTAGAAATAGTAAACATAGGTATAAATTCTGCATCTATTCTATACTATATACTTGCCAGGATTTGTTGTCGCCCCCTCAGGAGAGTTCCCAGAATGGACATGCTCAATTGTGCAAATGGTGGTTTCACATCACTGAGTATTGTATCATCATACCAATTCCACTAGGAATATATGCGGTTGCCATGATACATGACTACACCCCCTTTTGCATCCAGACACCCAACAGCAACATTAAAGGCCCCCATACACTGGGCTGATTTCTACAAAACGGCCCATCAAATTGGCCCAAACTGGGTGAGATTGATGTCCTATCAGGTCTGATGCGCGATCCCATTTGCATCAAACCTGCATCTAGTCTGGCCTGCTGGCCTTTCCACCACTCAACCTCGGACCTCCCTCCCAGTGGTGGGCAGGGCGGGAAGCAGTGTTGCATGCGATACATCACAACAAATTGTGATGGATCGAATGCTCCCCTGCAGAGGCGTAACTAGAACTTTGTGGGCCCCATAGCAAAATTTATAATGGGGCCCCCCTAACTAAGTTCTCTACCAGTGCGCATCGTGTGTGGCCACCATTAGTGGGAACAGTGAAAATGTGCCCCTCCAATAGAAATTTTGAAAATAAAAATGCACGCATTACATGTTATGTGACACACCGCAAAGCCCATTACACATTATGCGACACACCACAAAGCCCATTACACGTTATGCAACACACCGCAAAGCCCATTACATGTTATGCAACACACTGCAAAGCCCATTACATGTTATGCATTACACCGCAAAGCCCATTACATGTTATGCGACACACCGCAAAGCCCATTACATGTTATGCGACACACCGCAAAGCCCATTACATGTTATGCGACACAGCGCAAAGCCCATTACATGTTATGCGACACACCGCAAAGCCCATTACATGTTATGCGACACACCGCAAAGCCCATTACATGTTATGCGACACACCGCAAAGCCCATCATACATGTTGTTACGGTGCCAGTTTAATTTATATTTTGTGTGGTATTTTGTTTTATTTCTTTCTAAGGGATGGGATTAATGAGGTGTGCTCTTTATAGATTTGTCTCTGGTCTTTTTTATGGGTAAGAACTTTTTACCGTGGTCCCAGCTTCCAGCGGTATATCGGGGAAAAGATCTGTTAGCCGGCTCCTGTCACTCCTGCCGGTATCCAGCTGAGGCAATTGGTAGGGATGGTTCTATATTTGTGGAATCCAGTTATCCCCCAAAGTTTGTAGAATTGGTGTGCGGCACAAACAAAAAATAAAAATGAATATAAAAACAAAGGGTCACCACATCCACCCGTGCCGCACACCAATTCTACAAACTTTGGAGGATAACTGTGGATTCCACAAATATACAACCACCCCCACCAATTGCCTCAGCTGGATACCGGCAGGAGTGACAGGAGCCGACTAATAGATCTGTCCCCGATATACCACTGGAAGCCGGGACCACGGTAAAAAGTTCTTACCGCTGGAAGCCGCTACCACAGCTGTAGCGGGGAGGAGACGTCTGGCGGCTTGTGGCTGGAAGTAATAGCCAAGAAACAATCAGTGCACGGGAGTGGAGGTACAAACTTTACATCTTTTTCCCACCCTGTGTATGTCTATTTCAGTGAGGATTTTGTGACAATTGGCTTCAGTTGGATTGTGCTGCACTTCAAAAGTGATTTTAAAGAGACAGTTTATTTTTTTGTGTTTTGAGACACCCTTGTTCTATTGTGTTGCAATTTAAAAGTGCTCTTAAAGAGACATTTTCTTTTTTAAAGAAGATTGTGATTTTCTATTTTATTCTTTTTTGTGCTTGAGATGACACAGCTCTAGGAGGTTATAATAAATATCTGTTTTTTTACCTTTCGGAAATCAGCAATCATTTATACATTGGTGTAATTCACCATCCATAATTTTCAGTTTTTTGACTACATTGTTTGCTAGAAGATAGGCTGCTGGTGAGGGCACATTTGATTTAATTGCACACCCCACAGTGCATCGATAAATCTCTACAAGGTACTTACTAGTGGGGAGCATGGTGAGCAGGAGGAGATGAGTGGGGGTGGATTCCGGGGACCGCAGTGGGTGTAGGCGGCGGGGAGAGTATCATCGCCACCCGGTTGGAGGCTGGGGGAGGTGGCGGCCGTGGTGAGCGGGTGTGCCTCTCTGGACACAGCCACCACCATACATCACTGGAAAGATTCCTACCTCGGCCACCCCTCGCCGTCAGTTCCAGTGCCATAGCCAGGCTGCAGACTCCCAGCACAGTCTCTCTTCCGGACACGCGCCCCGCCCCCCTCTTTACTTACTTTCACTGGCTCCGGCGAGCAGATCATAAGCCACACAGGCAGCTGCAGCAGTGGCTCCTTTAAAAAAATACCTAAGCACGGTGCAGGGGTCAGGGAGTGCTTACTGTCCATCGGGCCCCCCAGCCGCCGGGCCCCATACCAGCTGCACCCTGGGTAGTTCCACCACTGCTCCCCTGCCGCCCGGGAAGGTCCCCGGCAGATCGTGGGGTATCGGCTGGCCGTACACTGCTGCAAGACATCGCAGCAATGTATGGACACCTTTACAGTAAGCTGAAGTAAACTCTTAGCAGCCTTTCTCACCTGGTAGTACTGCTGCATGAAGTAAAGAACAACAAGCTGCATTCCTTTTCAGTGTTTAAATATATCTGACTTACATCAACATACACTTGTTTCTTAACACATTTTAGTTGAATACATTACCTTGATTCAATATACCAACACTTATAGTCACCTATATCTCTCACCCACACATGAATTACATGGGATCAGTATGTTTTACCTACAACTGAGTTACCAGCAATTACTTGACCGACATTGTTATACCAGCAGGGTGTAAATACCTATGTCAATATCACGACACAAACTTAATACCGACTGCTGAAATGAAAACAGTCAATATACTGACATGTTCATAATGCCAAACATGTTAAAATACCGAAACAGTTATATAATGTGGATATGGACACCGTATTGGTGTAAAACATCCGTTCGCCATGCTTTGATCACAGTGTATCGCTGCACACAATTATATTCTCCCTCAATGCCCATTGGGATGGAAAGTCGGTTTTAGAGACAAAAATCGTGAAAAACTGTATTCTGTATTATTTGTGTTATTATTTTGGCTGTCTGTATTGTATTTGTGACAATGTTTTCTTCCTGTCGCTGTTTTACTTTTCTGTATTTTGATGTTGTCGGTGTTTCGATTGTTGTGGTGGGTATATGTCGGTATATTGGCAACAAAAAACTGAAAAGTCCCAAGGCGCTACCAGTCCTTGCAGCCGCAACTCCAAAACGAGGACCACTGGGTAATCCTCCTGTACAACTCTCCAAAACAAATAGGAATTGTTGGCGCTGGACTTGTATGTTCCAATGTAGATTTTTCTCGTGCAGATATAAAACAAGAAAAAATGTGTATAAGTGACACAAATAAGTATTTGGGTAAGTGGGGTGAAATATACCCAAAAGAGGAAGTCGTACCACGACTCACACTTTGTGTGCTGTTACAGGTGTGTAACGGTTTCTTTAAGGGTCCACCAAAGTGATAAACAAACAAGAACTACCAAGGGATGGATGAAATCCATCAAAGGTGCATACCGTTCTCACTGATTGAACAGGAGTTCTAAACATATAAAGGTATCTTTCAACCAAGGATCCCAATCGCATCAATAAATATCAATGGAAAGTAGGGTCACTTCGTACCATACTCACTAATAGTGCTGGTACCATAAGCATATAGAGGTATCTTTGGTGGACTGGCTACTGACAAGACTCTACTCCTCGAGTTCCCACGTGGCAGCAGATGAACCCAAAAACAGAGGGATGACCAGTCTCAGTACCAAAATATATTTATTTAAAATCCCAGAGGCTACTACCGCAATTGTGGCTGGCAGTCCCTTTCAGTGGAGGGCTGGCAGGAGCACGAAGGTCTGGAGAGGCGCTTTCTGAGAGGTCCTGACCGACAGCCTGGTGGAACCAGGGGCACAGGAGACCCGGACCCAAACTTTTAATCAAGCAGGGAAGCCAATGCCATTGGGGTAACCACAGAAAGTTCCCGCAGGAAGCAGAGCAGAATCCTGATGCACTTGGGGATGGTGTAACTGCCAGGAGGTTCCCCCGGAAACAGCACATTGGTTCCGCTATGACTGGAGCCCTTCCCTGCTTGATTAAAAGTTTGGGTCCGGGTCTCCTGTGCCCCTGGTTCCACCAGGCTCCACACGAAGTGATCCTTGCGTAATTTCTAAGCTATCTAGTCAGATCACTTAAAAATAGCCCTGGAATATCCCCGGGTGTATGCCCCATAAGTTTCATACTTCTAGGATTCTGCATATATTGTATCCTACTAATTACATTCAACCCGCAATGCTGTATATTCATGTTTACTGGTGACATGGTAACACATTACAATATAAAATGTATACAGTATTTACCAGCTCTCCCTGAATATCAGGGAGACTCCCTAAAATAGCAGCAATCTCCCTGACTCCCTAAAGAGCCTAACAATCTCCCTAATTGGACCATATCCCCATTTTTATGTAGCTGTTCTATACTATAGGGGAAAAAAATATCAGAGATTAAGGGCCCAATTCAGACCTGATCACACAGCTGTGAATTCGCATGGCCAGCAATCTGTTAGGACTCCACTAGAGTGAAATCCCGCCTTGATGTGCTCTCTGTGTGAATGGAGGTGTAAACTGCACATCAATTTGCAGCTGTGTGAAAATGTCCAAAAACCATTGTAACAGGCTAACCATTAAATGATTTTATAACCCTGGATTTACTCTGCGGTGCGATGAAAAATTGGCATATCCTGCCTGAAGTTGACATCACACACCCTCTCCTAAAACACTCAGGCACGTGTAGCATTGTCCTGGACACTCCCAGCGTTTTCCTGGGCACACCTAGCACTCCCACTAAATGGACAGTTTACACCCCAAGAGGCCTACTTCCTTGAAAACGGCGTGCGTATAGAAATAGTTCTGGGATTTCATCACAGCATGGTCTCACGCATGTGTATTGTGAACTGTAGGTATGCGCAGTGTATTGCTAATTGGCCGCCGCACCATTTCTAATAGGACTTTTACAAGAAACAACATTCCCAATTTATCATTCATTTTTATTTTAAAGTTTAAATAAATAAAATTTTCTAATATACTACTCTCTTAACTTCATTACATTATCACCATTCGGCATAAATACACACATTTGTATAGCTGTTTTAGAGTCAGATATTTCTTGAGGTACATAGGGCTAAAAATGTTACCATTGAACTATTTTGCCCAGGGGCCCTCACTGATGTTGAGACGGCCCTGAGTCTTACAGTGAAATCCAGTCTTTTTACCGTACCTCAAATCCTAACCTTAACCCACCCCTCATGCAGTGTCAACCTAACCTCACCCTCCCGCAGCCTATCCCTAACTGCCCCTTCTCATAGGATAACCATATACAGCTTACCTCTTGCAGTTTAACTGTAACCT
Organism: Crinia signifera; assembly: GCF_055691185.1. Taxonomy (NCBI): domain Eukaryota; kingdom Metazoa; phylum Chordata; class Amphibia; order Anura; family Myobatrachidae; genus Crinia; species Crinia signifera. Next base: position 286,987,331 of record NC_139218.1, read on the forward strand.
CTGCCAGCCCCACAGCCTAAATCTAACTGCCACTGTAGCCAAACCCTACCCCCCCCATACTTTCCTCTGGGATTTGTTAGGATTCTGACCACAAGGACCCTGCTGTTGGTCTTCTGACTGTTGGGATTTTGTTTGCATCCCCATTACATAGTATCCAAAAGCCAACTCTTTTACTGTTAGCTTAGAACAGGGATGGGGAACCTTCGGCCCTCCAGCTGTTGTGGAACTACACATCACAGCATGCCCTGCAACAGTTGTGTGGCACCCCACTACAGGGTACCCCCTATACCCTTTGTAAGCCCCTGTGCCCCCAAAGTTATTTGATCACTGCAGCCAAATGCTGCCTGGAGAGCCTGGCCATTCAGAGACTGAAGGGTTAATGCTGGCAGAGCACTAGGACCCTGCAGCGATCCATACCTGCAGCCTGTATACAGGAAATCTGTCCCATGGGCATTGGCTGCCCAGGAGAGAGTGAAGCTGGGAGGTCAGAGGTCAGCTGAGAGCCGCAGTGTGATGGAGAACAGGAGCAGGCTGGCATGTGAGGTCTCCGGAGAGGCAGAGCAGCGTAAGGGGAAGCGTGCGGAGGCAGAGAGAGGAGAAAGAGAACCCAGCAACGCGCAGCCCAGAGCCCCTGCAGAGAGAGGACAGGAGCTGAGCAGTGCTACACCAGCAGAGAGAGGCACCCGGCAGGAGTGAAGGAGCCGCTGACCGCACACAGATCAGGCGGCAGTGAGTGACAGCAGGGGAAGAGGCGAGCGGCGCGAAGGGAGACGGAGCGCTGTGTGGGCTAGACAGCAGAAGTGGAGCGGCAGAGAAAAGGAGCCTGTTTGGCACACGTGTGAGCTGAGGACAGGGCCCAGGCGCAGGAGAGCCAGCGCGGCTGGAACCACTGGGGGGAACACGCTGACTCCGCTAACCCAGACACCACAGAAGAGAGGTATCGTCCCAACAGCTACAGGCAGGTTGTACAGGGGCAGGAGCCAACTGCCCAGAAGTGCCAGACGGCAGCCGATTGCCCCACCTGCAGGCAATGCCGGTGCGAGGCACCGGAGCGCCCCAGGCGGGGGGGTGCTCCAATTCAGCCACTGTACTGGGGGGGGTGTTGGTAATTGCGGCGGCAGGCCACCGCAGCGTTTGGGAGGTGGTTGGCAGGGGGTGTTGGGTGATGCGTCGTTTCCCAGGGGGGCGGGGGGGGGGTTGTCGGGTGATGCGGCGACTGCCGCTAAGTAACTCCAGGGGGAGGGAGGGGGATTGGGTGATGCGGCCGCCTAGTCACTCCGGAGGGGGGAGTTGCGGCTGCCGCCGGTGCCACTCACCTCCGTGGGGGGGCTGCTGCAAACTGGCACCCTCCAGTGGCCGGCGCCCTAGGCAAATGCCTAGAGCTGCCTAGTGGTGGTGCCGGCCCTGCCTGCAGGAGGGAGAGTTCGCTTAGTGAATAAAGCAGGAGACGTCACTACTGGCAGGAGCCAGCAACTAATGGCAAGTACTCAATGCACCCCTTGAATTCCAACCAGCAGGCCATGTCAGCCCCTGACCTTCCTTTACTACCCAGCCTGAGGTAGCTTCAGTTACTGGCCTCATATTGCCTGATTGGTTGCCCTGCAGCTTCAGGCAAGGCTATACGCCAATCAGCCACCTACCACACACAGGGAGTTACCCCAGAAAAAGGGGACTTGCTTGCCCCTCTGTGAAGATCGTTTATATTATTAGCCCAGAGACACGTGCAAAGCCCCTCTGGCTGCATGGCAGTTTTGCCACCCCCGCCGCCTATTTCTACAGCCCTTCTTGTGTGCCTAGCAGGGAGTTGCCCTAGGTAACGTGAACTCGCCTGTACCCCTTTAAAAGGGGACTGTTAACTTATTCTGGCTCACCCCTAGTAGTGTGCACAATAAGGTAGGGATTACCGTTTACTTGTGAGGATTACCGTCGTGGGACCGTTATTTGAATGTCATAACTGTGTGGTTTGCACCAGGGACTACCGTGCAGTGTATATAGGGTGCGTAGTGCAACCTGGCGGACATATTGGGACGTAGTGTTATATGTGCAGTATACTGTTCTAGTGACGTATTTCTATATACTGTTCTAGTGACGTTATTCTGTCATATTGTTATTGTTGTGATGTAATTTATTACGTAATCATTCTCTCTTTAATCTGGTTATTGATTAGTTATTGCTTTAATTACTGAATGGTATAAAGTGACTGTTTTGCATATGTACTTGAGTGTATTGCAGCCAGAGGCGTAGCAAGGGCGGTGCCACCGGAGCACACGCTCCAGGCGCCGGAAGACAGCAAGGCGCCGGAGCTGTGCCAGCACCGCCAGCTTGCACGCTTCCCCACCCGCTCCTTTGCCCGCTCTCCCACTCCGCTGTGTCCGGGAGAAGTGTTACTATGTAAATTCATATCTCCCGCTGGACCGCGCTAGCCAATAGGCGCTTGCGGTCCAGCAACCAATCAACTGGTGGCTGGCTATTGGCTAGCGTGGTCCAGCATGACATATTAATTTTACATAGTAACACTTCTCCCGGACACAGCGGGCGGGGAGCTGGGAGCGGGCAGGCCCGGCGACAGGGGAGGGGGCGCACGCATGCTGCATCTGTAAGCCCCCTGACGGCTCGGGCATTGGGGGGGCTGAGTAAGGTGTACTCCCTCCTACACACTACTGCTCCCACCCTCCCTCCCTCCTGCACACTACTGCTCCCACCCTCCCTCCCTCCTGCACACTACTGCTCCCACCCTCCCTCCCTCCTGCACACTACTGCTCCCACCCTCCCTCCCTCCTGCACACTACTGCTCCCACCCTCCCTCCCTCCTGCACACTACTGTTCCCACCCTCCCTCCCTCCTGCACACTACTGTTCCCACCCTCCCTCCCTCCTGCACACTACTGTTCCCACCCTCCCTCCCTCCTGCACACTACTGCTCCCACCCTCGCTCCCTCCTGCACACTACTGCTCCCTCCCTCCTGCACACTACTGCTCCCACCCTCCTACACACTACTGCTCCCTCCCTCCTGCATACTACTGCTCCCACCCTCCCTCCCTCCTGCACGCTACTGCTCCCTCCTTCCCTTCTGCACACTACTACTGGCGGTGCATTGAAAATAGCAGCCGGTAGCGGGCTGCTGCACAGTTCTGTCCCCCTTGGCAACGAGCAAATTCAGTCCCCCTTGGCACCGAGCATGAAGCCCCTTGGCACCGAGCATGAAGCCCCTGGCATTGAACATGTAGGTAAGTGGCACTTATTTGTCAAATGTGTAATGGGCATTGCGGAGTGTTATATAGTATGTCATGGGCATTGAGGAGCGTTATATAGTATGTCATGGGCATTGCGGCGTGTTATATAGTATGTCATGGGCATTGCGGCGTGTTATATAGTATGTCATGGGCATTGCGGAGTGTTATATAGTATGTCATGGGCATTGCGGAGTGTTATATATTATGTCATGGGCATTGCGGAGTGTTATATAGTATGTCATGGGCATTGCGGAGTGTTATATAGTATGTCATGGGCATTGCTTGAGTGTTATATAGTATGTCATGGGCATTGCAGAGTGTTATATAGTATGTAATGGGCATTACGGTGTGTTATATAGTATGTCATGGGCATTGCAGAGTGTTATATAGTATGTCATGGGCATTGCGGAGTGTTATATAGTATGTCATGGGCATTGTGGAGTGTTATATAGTATGTCATGGGCATTGTGGTGTGTTATATAGTATGTCATGGGCATTGCGGAGTGTTATATGGTATGTCATGGGCATTGCTTGAGTGTTATATAGTATGTCATGGGCATTGCGGAGTGTTATATAGTATGTCATGGGCATTGCTTGAGTGTTATATAGTATGTCATGGGCATTGCGCAGTGTTATATAGTATGTCATGGGCATTGCGGAGCGTTATATAGTATGTCATGGGCATTGTGGTGTGTTATATAGTATGTCATGGGCATTGCGGAGTGTTATATAGTATGTCATGGGCATTGCGGAGTGTTATATAGTATGTCATGGGCATTGCGGAGTGTTATATAGTATGTCATGGGCATTGCGGAGTGTTATATAGTATGTCATGGGCATTGCGGAGTGTTATATAGTATGTCATGGGCATTGCGGAGTGTTATATAGTATGTCATGGGCATTGCGGAGTGTTATATAGTATGTCATGGGCATTGCTTGAGTGTTATATAGTATGTCATGGGCATTGCGGAGTGTTATATAGTATGTCATGGGCATTGCGGAGTGTTATATAGTATGCCATGGGCATTGCGGAGTGTTATATAGTTTGTCATGGGCATTGCTTGAGTGCTATATAGTATGTCATGGGCATTGCGGAGTGTTATATAGTTTGTCATGGGCATTGCTTGAGTGTTATATAGTATGTTATAGGGCATTGCGGAGTGTTATATAGTATGTAATGGACATTGCGGAGTGTTATATAGTATGTCATGGGCATCATGTGTGGGCGTATGTTTAATTGGAAATACAAAGTTCACTAAAATGTGCAATGGGCATTACGGTGTGTGTGGTATAATGTTGGCCGTGCCCGCTTTTCACTGCGCAGGAGCCTCACCTACTACAAATTGGGGGGCGCGAAACAAGCCCTTGCTCCGGGCGCCGTGGCACCTAGCTACACCACTGATTGCAGCAACCGGCTTACATATCTCCTTTAAATAAATATTTGTTGCTGCTAACCTTAGTGGCCTTGTCTTTTGTGGGTTCTCCTTGGGTTGTGCCGTTCCCTGCCACAGGTTCTTCGGAAGAAGCCGTGAGGAATCCAGAAGCTGCCGCCGTCATCAGCGCCAGATTCAGGTACCAACTTACACCACACCGTCACAGGGGCACTGTCACAGTTGTAGCATTGCCACATAGCAAAACTGTCACAAAGCATGCTAGGATGTGTAGTTCCACAGCAGCTGGAAGGCCGAAGGCGGCCCATCCCTAGCTTAGAAGAAAAACTGTGCCGTACAGTAGCTGAATGGAATTACACAGAATGCAAACAAATGCAAGTAGCCTGCAGATCATACAGTTTTACAAATAAGCATTAAGCTTTAACTTCAATGCTTAAAAGAAAGTCTCTGGACACCTCTTAAGAAAACATACCCTCTTTGGGTTTAATCCTTTGCAGAATACATTTGTCAGAACAAAGGGAATAGCTCATGTTGTTATGGTCTCTTTTGATGCAGTTAAGATTAAGTTTAAAAAAAGACCATTTAAAACCTATGTTTTCAGTTACAATAAATTTTCTTTAAAGTAAATATAGAATAGTACAAAGCAACCTAATGGAAACAGTTGTACACTGAATTGAGAGATGTTATCACACAGGTTCAGTTTTTTCATTTTAACTCAATCCAACTGTGGATGAACTTGTAATAACTTTACGCATACCAGACTCAATGTACAAGGGCAGGTGAAATAATTACATTGCTACTGCTTAGCGACTAAGCACAGAACTTGCCTTCTATTTGACTTTCACAAAACTTTCTCTCAGTTCTCGTTAACAGAAAGTAAGTCTGTAATTTCATTGCATCATTACAAGAATAAATTCAATCTAAGAAGACTATTAAATCAATTCCAACACCCTTCCTTGTCCCATCTTTTAGGGTTTGTCCTACATGTTAAGGTACCTTTCATCTGCAAATTAAAACCTGAAAAGTACATAAAGGAGGTTATTCTGGTTGATTCGCAGATGCCGTCCTGGGAATGCTAGTCCGCCCGCCCCCCCTTCTCATGCCACGTTGTTAGGCACTGGCTGCAAATTAATGTTTAATGTAAACATCCATGCACAGGCCAGGTGGAAACTCCCACATCTTTCGATGGTCGCCAACCATCGAATGATGTGGTGCGTGCACACATATCTAAAGTGACTCTTGGGTCACTTAGATATGCGTGTACACTTTAGAGGAAATGGGCGGGCAGCTATCATCCTTTTGATGTCAACTGCCCGCCCCCAGTGCCCACGTCACCAGATGAATTCCATTGGAATGCCCAGCATTTTCATGGGAACGGCCAGGAAACACTGGGCGTTCCCATGGTTACCACTATCTGCCTCCAACCGCCCGCTGTCTTGGGTGCATGCACCAGGCGGACAGTCAGTTAGCCGTGGCCGCACACACCCGACATATGCACATGTGCACAAATGAGGCTGCGTATGCATTGAACATCGATTCCCTAAGCAAACGAATGGCCCGTGTGAACGGACCAGAATAACCACCAAAATATATACAATAATAGGTATGGGCTTATAAAGGCTGTTGCTTTAGAAAACATTTTAACATTGTCTTTAAGCTTTTAGAAAATGACATGACCACTGATATGCGTCAATGCATACCTCCAGTACAACAGATTGTGGCCCTCATTCAGAATAAATAGCATTTGTACTGTGTGTTTCCCTGTGATACAAACCATGGCTTCTCATACAATGCTTCTTCTGTGCTAGACTGCTTTAAGATCTCTGCTAATTGAACCCTTCTCCTGATAGCCATGCTTCCTCACCTTGCAGCATACTGTACTAGTAATGCCCAGTTACCTCCAAAGGCAGATCCGAGGGCCTTGACCTGTAGTTATAAATTACAAACCAATCCCTGAAATCTGTTTTCCTATTGTAGAAGTTATCAAATCAATGAAATTCCTAGACTCTGAGAGCATAGCAAATCACATCACAGCTCTCGTCATCTCTAAGGACAATTGCTGTAAATTGAGTAAAATTATTCACTGTAAACTGTGAAAATAATGTGTATCCTATTTCATGGACTGTTAAAATAGCAGTGGAACATAAAACATGGTAAACAGGTTCTGTATTACAGGAGCCATGTAATCTGAGCAGGACGAAAAAAAATAGTAGACTGAGATTATAACAAAGCACAGATACAGTTTGTAGTAATGTGTATCTAACTTGCTGTTTTCACCTATTACAATAACAACATTCAGTGGTGCAAGTGTGGCGGAACGTGGTGGTATGACTTACCGCTAAAACGTATTGTGCCGGTACCCTGTACTGCCATAACAAATGACCCAGAGAGAGCTCACTGCGCATGCATAGGTTTGCACTGCCTGAGATCCATGCAGCGCGTCTTGTTGTTGCTCACAGCACCAAAGTCAGTGCCCATCCTCCTCTCTTCATGCGGCCACCGTTCTCAGGGCAGGCGATAGGGGGGGTCAAGGGGGACAAGTGTGACGGGCCCCAGAGATATGAAGGGCCCCAGAGCTTCCATGCCTTGGCACGGCCACTGCCTGTACTAGCTGTCTGACTGACTCACTGTGTGCCATTGCCGTCTACTGTGTGTGCGCCCTGCCACTTGGCGCTCAGAGCAATCTACTCTGTGTGTGCGCACGGCCTGATGCCGCAGGCGCACAGCCTTACCCACTGCTGGTGCTGTGGCCTCAGTCTCGGGCTCCTGTACTTTTACTGCGCGTGTCGTCTGTTCTGCACTCTTCAAAAGACCTGCCCTGCCTGCTCATAGTGCTCAGCATTCTTTTGTGAAAGTGACAGGCCAGCAGAAGCCGGAGCCAGCAGGAAGCAGCAGCAGGAGCCAAGCCAGCAGGACTGAGAACGAGAGAAGTCTGCACCTGAAAGCAGGATCTGGAGCAGCGAAAGGTTAAGGCACATGCAGAAGAGGATTCTGTGGATTTGGGATTAGGTGGGGGGCCCCAGAAATATCATTGTACAGGGGTCCAAGATTTCTGTTGCCGGCCCTGACCGTTCCTGCACACCACGCTGCTCCTCCGGCTGTGTCCTTGTTGGCTGCTAGCTGGGACCAGCCAGGCCTCTGACTGCCCCGCTCTCTACATTCGTCTTATGCCCCAGACTCAGCTCTGGCTCCGGCTCAACTCCCCACTCCTTGTGTCTTTGGTAACTCCTCCTCCTTTTTCACGTGCCTTTGCTGTGTAATTTAATCTGTTATACAGTAGCAACACCTGAGTGGTCACAAATTTACCCCCACGAATAAGGTCATCCTGCCACAGATCCACTCACTTCCAAGGTGAAGTGGGTGGCAAATAGGAAGAGGGTCTATTTTCTCAGAAGTCCTGGGGAAACCCATTAAAATGTATGTAGCCCCTGGACATTCATGGACAGTTGTTATAAATGAATTAGACATGAATCTACCAAGAACAAATAAAAATCTATTTTATTTAGCATAATTATTTTTCAGGATAATATATCTTTAGGGATTAAAATGGCAAAGTACATAAAATACCTCTCTGTCTAGTCCATAATGCACAGAAAAGCGGCTGTATATTTGGTTATGTACCTTTTGTCATGTAGCCACTCCCTTGTGTCATATGGCCATGCCCCTGACCACACACATTTTTCTGTACTACTAAGTAACTTTTTCTACTTGCTCACTGATAACATTTAGGCTTTGCTGACACAACAGTTCACAATACACTTATATACATTTGATATTAAATAAGCGCAAATAAAAGTGGTTTGCATTGTATATTACTTTTTCAAGCAGTATGTCAAATTTACGTTTTATAGAAAACATGCTGGTAACAACCAGAATAAAGGAAACACTTAAATAAAGTGTGTATGGTTGGAAAGTGACCACCATTGTATCCCATTATTTTCCCAGTTATTACAGTGATGTAGAGTGTCTAAGTAAAAGTATAAGTAAAAAGTGTAAAAAATTAGACACGTCAATTGCATGGTACAGCATGACCATAGCCGCCATAATATAACGGCTCAACAATTGTCTGTTTGGTCTCTATAGTGACACTTGCAAATTAATTGAATCACAGTTGCTAATGTGCTTTTTATTGTATATTATTATTACTATTACTATTATTATTATTATTAATAATAATAATAATAATAATTTTATTTATATACGGTAGTGCCCTTTATCCAACAAGACTTAATGCAGATACATCATGTTCTGGAATAAATGTTTGGTCCTCAGAAGCTTCCTACTTGGGATCACTTTCCTCTAGAAATCCATTGTCAACAAATTAAAAATGGTCCCTAGGAAAATTCAGAAAAGTTTTTCTGTTTTTTTGTACATTCTGTACATGTCACTAATATACTCATGCAGCCTGTACAATACTGGTTAAACCTAGCATGGGTATATTTTTCTCTGTATTGTATGAAAATACATTTTGATAGCAACTACAAAGCAACAATGTTTACACCAACAAACAGCAACATTAGCAATCTCAGTCAAATAACATACCTTCTTTCACCCTATGAAAGGGGAGAAATGTCAATGTAATAAAATAATTTATTTTACCTTAGATACTCTGTTGGCAACTTCACGGCCCACTGTAAGACCTTGGACAAAAGTTCGAGCTACAACAAATGCTTTTGTGACTTGTGCTTTCAGTTTTCTTGGTACCTCTCCGAACGGTTTTAGCTGGTCAATGTACTTGCTGACACACTCAAGATAGTCTTCAGAGAAATGATTCTGAGGATTTATCAATTGAAACATACGTTCTAAAAGACGGGCCCAAAAATCATTCAGCATTTCTTCCAGGTTGACGTTTCCTCCCGTGTAGTAGCGTTTCAGCTCAGTAAATAAGTCCTGGAATACCTCTGAGTTCTGCGTGTAGAGCAAACCATATGTCCTTACAAATATTTCATTTAGAGATTTTTCTGCATTCTCCAGAAGTGATCTGAAAAATTCTAGAAAGGGCAAAAGTAAGATTAAAAAATATATATTTATTATTAGTGTTACCCCACAGGTGGCGCTACACCCCTCTCCACATAATATATATATATATATATATATATATATATATATATATCGAGAGAGCGAGAGAGTTCATACATGCAAACTACTTTATATTTATTATTAATATTATATTTACTTTTTTCTAAACTATAGGACTCTACCGTCAATATATCCTGTACATATCTGCAGAGATGTAAATTGAACACAGTACAGTGTCCCATACAGTATAGGCCTGATTCCCACATGTGATTTCTCCACAATTCCTATTGTAAATCTATAACTGGGAATGCATGTTTTTGTAGATTTCATAATAGACATAAACTCCCAGTATTCTAATAAAGTCAAGGCTTTACTAGGCCACTAAACTTTAGGTCCTACGGCTGTTTAAATAATATGCTAAAACGAAACGGAGCTCAATACTGTAAATACTTCTTATTCAAATGAATAGACTTAATGATTTGAAGATGATGGTACAGCTGTACATAATGGATCTCATTTAGAGCTGGACACATTTCTGTTCTGTATATAGATGCTATATATATGAAGAACAAACATGTCTGTGCATACATCGCAATGAACGCAACGCAGCTAGATGTATCTAGCTAACAAATAATGGGGGTTATTCTAGTCCATTCTTTCTGACAAAATCCTTCTTAGATGGACAAAACCATGTGCACTGCAGGTGGGGCAGATGTAACTTGTGCAGAGAGAATTAGATTTGGGTGGGGTTTTTCTTCAAAGTGAGATCTATATTGCAGTGTAAAATCATGCAGTCAGTATTTTCCCTGCACAGAAACAAAATAACTCACCCAAATCTAATTCTCTCTGCACATGTTACATCTGCCCCCCTGCAGTGCACATGGTTTTGTCCATCTAAGAAGGATTTTGTCAGAAAGAATGAACTAGAATAAACCCCAATGTTTTCCTTGGCAGATATCAGATGTACAAGTATACATGTACACTTCCATCTAACAAGAGTGTTAGGATCTTCATGACAGTGCTAAAGTTTGTACACAATACATATAAGTGAGAGGGGTATGGGTCATAGGTTCGACAAGATGAAGGATGACATGCATCGGGTCGACAACTGAAAGTTGACATGCATCAAGGTCAACATGGGGTTCGGTTGACAGGGTCATTAGATCAACACAAGCATTAGGTTGACATGGGGTTTTTCACTTTTTTTATCCTGAATGTAGACACAGTCGACAAGGACATTAAAAAAGTGCATTGCATTCTCTCGCATGGCTCGATGCACTCACCATGCTTCGGGCACACTATTTTATTCTCTCGCCATGCCCTAGTGCAGGGCTGGGCAACACCGGCCCTCCAGATGTTAGTGAACTACACATCCCAGGATGCTTTGCATTAGTTTTGCTATGTGGCCATGCTGAAACTGATGCCAGGCATGCTGGGATGTGTAGTTCATCAACATCTGGAGGCCCGGTGTTGCCCAGCCCTGCCCTAGTGGATGGCAGAGCAGGATATACCGCCTGTCACCACATGTTGGCTCAAATAAAAGGGAAAAACCCCTTGTCGACCTTCAGACATGTCTACCTTTATGCATGTCGGCCCAATGCATGTTGACCTTCCCCTTGTCGACCTAGTGACCGTATCCCAAGTGAGAGTATAGGGTCCGGACGTGTAATTAAAACTGAAAAAAAAGCAGCTACTGTAGATGCACTTGACTCCTGAGAGTGAGGGGTGTGCACCTTGACACAAATGTGCTCATAGTAGGGGATAGAATAAACACATGTTGGGGTTGGGGGGGAGGATCATGATAGTCCCTGTTGCTCTAACAGGAAACGTTTGGCACCCAGGAAGAATAGTAGTAGTAGTAGTAGTAGTTTGTTGATTTATAAGGCGCCACAAAGTGTCCGCAGCGCCATACATAGCAAACAAAAAATACAAACATGCTGTGGGCAAACAGTTGTGCAACTCCTAAGACTAGAGCCCCATACATTACATCCACATTGTCTTGGAACTGGGCATGTGACATTATAATCATGTGCTTCTCAGTGTGCCATATACAGTAGGTTCGTTATTGTCATGTGAGAAGATCACTGTAACACCCCCATCACTGATGTACAGGTCTACTGCTTCATTTACTTCCTGTAACATAAAGGTTACCACACCATCTACAGTCTGCAGCTAATCTTCCAACCCACCTGATAGAGAAAAACTATTACAGTTTAACATGTTTTATTGCATTTGTCTGCTTTATTCACCACAAACCAATATATATATTGTAAATAAAGTTTGCACATTTGATTGAATTACTTAGATATTACAATCTAGTAGTGCCCATAAAACACCCCACATTGTGATTGATGGCCCTGGCTCCGTGTGGTCTTTCAATTGAGGACACAGCAAACTAAGACACCCTCCCCCTTAAAAAAAAAGGGATATTTTGAAAACTAGCTTGCAGCTGTGCAAGAGGTTAATATACCTTTATATGCAAGGTAAATACTGTCTGCTTTTGCATGCAGTCCAAAATTGCTGGACAACTTTATTTTTACACTGTAAATTGGATCTGAACTCTGTCTGGTCCTAGAATGATTTATTTTTATTTAAGCAAAAAAAAAAGGGCACAAAGTAAAGGCCCCCATACACTAGCCGATTTTGGTCAGATTTCAGCCAGATCAGTCGGATCTGGCCGAAATCGGACCAAAATCGGCTAGTTTTGATGTCCCCTCAGATCCGATGCGCGGTCCCGTGCGCATCGGATCTGCGTCGGGTGGTCGGACCTGCTGCACGTCCGACCACCCGACTTGGGACCTAGTGGGGCGGCGCGGCGGTGGAGGGAGCAGGGGGGGCTGGGGACGCGGCGCGGCTGCGGGGGACACAGGCGGCATAGAGCCGGGCAGGGGAAGCCGGCCGGTAGCTGTCAGTAATGAATAAAAAAAAAAAAAGCCCATACAATGAATGGGCGGCCTGTGATTGGCTGAGCGCTCTCTCAGCCAGTCAGCAATTGGCTGAGAGAGCGCTCAGCAGCCAATCACAGGCTGCCCATTCATTGTATGGGCTTTTTTTTTTTTATTCATTACTGACAGCTCCCGGCCGGCTCCCCCTGCCCGGCTCTATGCCGCCTGTGTCCCCCGCAGCGTCCCCAGCCCCCCCTGCTCCCTCTACCGCCTCGCACAGACGCTGTCCCCCGCAGCGTTCCCAGCAGCGGGGGACACAGACGTGTCCCCCGCAGCCCCCCCAGCCCCCCCTGCTCACTCTACCGCCTCGCACAGACGCTGTCCCCCGCAGCGTCCCCAGCAGCGGGGGACACAGACGTGTCGCCCGCAGCGTCCCCAGCCCCCCTGCTCCCACCTCTGTAGCCCCCCCCCCCCCTGCTCCCCGGGTTTTTTACATGTGATAAATCGAGACGATTTATCACATGTAAAAAATGGCACATCAAGTGCCAATCTAATCAAGCTCCCCTGGGGAGCAGCCGGGGAAGTTCAGGGGGAAGTCGGGGGCCTTTAAACTGTACAAGGTGTACTTTAAAGCAGTATGAAACAGGACATGCATATAACAATAATGCGATAACAAAAATGGTGGGCCATCAAACACAGAGCTATGCTGCAGAAATTTAATTCCACATCCAGTACTAATTATATTGAGGTGCAGGGTTCAGTGGTAGACAGGAACAGAAGGTACAGAGCTGCCTTAGGGATGCTAGAGGAGGTGACACCATTTTGGGAAAGACATTTTAATGTGGGCTAGCAAGATAGACACGCAGTGACTAGAGGAGAGCATGTCCTGGTGTGTAAATGTCACCCTCAGTGACAGAGATCCCCACGTACAGCAACCAGCCCGAGCTATACACTACTAACCTATTTCAGTCAGCCGCCTCGCACACACGGTTACCGCTACTACCAGCAGTCCAGCACGGATCGCCAGCTGCGTGACGTCCCAGTCCCAGCAACCAACCCCGCAGCTCCGGCGAGCGAGCGAGTGTGCGCGGGGTGGGGGTAGGGTGAGAGGAGGTGGCCTAGGCAGGAGCTGGGACACACTGCCCCTGCGTGCTATCTCCTTGCGCGGGCCACATGACGAGGTCTGGCGGACCGGATTTGGCCCGCGGGCCTTGTGTTTGACACTCGTGGTTTAAGAAATGGGTATGGATAACAATATAACTTGAAAAACTTTCAAACATTTTCTAAACAACAATATACAACAATGTTCAGAAACATATTGCTATGACTATAATTGGAAGAGTCATATACACAAGAATTGCTGCTAAAAGAAGGTTAAATACATATCTAGGTACTGTACATTAAAAACAATGTCACTAACAATTATGTCACTTCCGTCCCCTACAATAACTATTGTAGTCAAAATGTCGTGGACTGTAAAAAAAGAAATCACATTTAAAGAAACAACATACAATACTCAAGCAATATTTCTCAAGTTAATAATGTTCATCTTTTCAAGGCTAACTTTGTCTGTCTTTCTGTAACTTTCGCTATGCCATTCCCCATAACCTAATCAGCAATTCTTTAAATAGAATTGATCTTTAACATCTCAGGTTACCTGTAACAGTTTGAGCAATCTTAATGCTTCTTGCTGGCTGTCATGGATAATCAACAATGTGCCTTATACCTTGGTCTACAAGCATTGCTGGCTTACAACCAGCAACATACATCCACATTGATTGTTACAGTTATTTGTTAACTTCAACAGTTAAGCATTTAGGGCCTGATTCTGGTTCACTTGCAAAAGCAAATTCTTTTTCTAAGGGACAAGACCATGTGCACTGCAGGTGGGGCAGATGTAACATGTGCAGAGAGAGTTAGATTTGGGTGGGTTTGCACTTCAAGCTGATGCCTATATTGCAGTGTAAAAATAAAGCAACCAGTATTTACCCTGCGCAGATACAAAATAACCCAAATCTAACTCTCTCTCTGCACATGTTACATCTGCCCCACCTGCAGTGCACATGGTTTTGTCCATTAGAGAGAGAATTTGCTTTTGCAAGTGAACCAGAATCAGGCCCTTAGATGGCTATGGCAGTTTATTTGAAGAAATTATTTTTAGGGTAAATGAGAAAAAAGTGGAGTAAGCCTTCCACCATGCAGTAGGTACTCGATAGTATATATAATGAAAGGCCATTGGACACTGTGGACCAAATGTAATAGCTTTCAAATGAAAGTGAAGACGTTGCAAATCACAGGCTATTACTTTTTGTCCTATATGCTTTTTTTTTTATATTAATGCATCAGCATTGCATTTGCTAAAGTATTAAACTCAGCATGGTGTTGTTCTTTAGGAAAATATCTATCACTTAAGAAATTATTAAGCACTTTGCTACTGCAGCATTTATCGCTCAGACCTGCTTCATACAATTTATGGGGCATAAAAACATTATTTGAAAGAATATTGATTTTTCTTTAAGGTCACTGGAATTAGAAATTGATCCAACACTGTCTTCTGGAGATATTAAAAAATACTGTTATCTTCCATTTTGATCGATAGCATACTATATTTATACAGACCTCTTAGCACATAGTTTTCTTTCAAATACGTATTACTGTATACATGGAATGTAAAACTATACTGTGATACATTAGTAAACTAACAGTGTCTGCTTATATATATATATATATATACTAGGTGATTCATCGCGCCCTACGGGCGCTCTTCACACCGTCGTAAGGGGCTGCGCCCCCTTAATTTGTGAACGTTTGTATATGAGAAATATGGTTAGAATTGTATGAAAGATGCCCTGTATTGCAACTTAGGTGTCCGCGAATCGCGGGAGGGGGGGTCGCGGAGGGTGCCGCGAATTGCAGGAGGGGGGGTCGCGGGGGGTGCCGCGAATTGCAGGAGGGGGGGTTGTGGGGGGGTGGATGCTGCGAATCGCGGGAGGGGAGGGATTGCAGAGAATCGCGGGAGGGGGGTTGCGGCGAATCATGGTAGGGGGGGTCGCGGGGGGTGTGCCGTGAATCACGGGAGGGGGGGTCACGGGGTGGGGTGCAGAGAATCGCGGGGGGGTGTGTGTGCCGTGAATCACGGGAGTGGGGGTTCAGGGGGGGTGTGACGCGAATCGCCACAAGAAAAAATCAACACAGAAAGGTCAACACATGTAAATGTTGACAAAGTGTGGCACTTCATTGGTGTCCATGTCGACACATGAGAATGAATATGAAAACATTCAAAAAATGAAAAAAAAAACTTCAAAAACTCATGTCAACCTTTTTCATTGTCGACCATAGCCATGTCAGTGTTTTCCATGTGCAATTTAATTCTGGAGCTGCCGCGAATCGCCGGGGGGGGGGTGTGTGCCGCGAATTGCGGGAGGGGGGGTCGCTGGGGTGGGTCCCGCTAATCGCGGGAGGGGGGGTTACGGGGCGTGGGTTGCGGCGAATCATGGGAGGGGGGGTCGCGGGGGTGTGCTGTGAATCACGGGAGGGGGGGTCACGGGGTGGGGTGCCGAGAATCGCGGGGGAGGTGTGTGTGTGTGTGCCGTGAATCGCGGGAGTGGGGGTTGTGGGGGGGTGTGACGCAAATCGCCACAAGAAAAAATCAACACAGAAAGGTCAACACATGTAAATGTTGACATAAGTGTGGCACTTCATTGGTATCCATGTCGACACATGAGAATGAATATGAAAATATTCAAAAAATGAAAAAAAAAAAAACTTCAAAAACTCATGTCAACCTTTTTCATTGTCGACCATAGCCATGTCAGTGTCTTCCATGTGCAATTTAATTCTGGAGCTGCCGTGAATCACGGGGGGGGTGCCGCGAATTGCGGGAGGGGGGGGTCGCGGGGGTGGGTGCCGCGAATCGCGGGAGGGCGGGGTTCACAGGGGTTCCGGTGGGGGGGTTGCCGCGAATTGCGGGAGGTGTGGGGTCACGGGGGTTGCCGCGAATCGCGGGAGGGGGGGTTGCGGGGGGGTGTGACGCGAATCGCCACAAGAAAAAATCAACACAGAAAGGTCAACACATGTAAATGTTAACAAAGTGTGGCACTTCATTGGTGTCCATGTCGACACATGAGAATGAATATGAAAACATTCAAAAAATGAAAAAAAAAACTTCAAAAACTCATGTCAACCTTTTTCATTGTCGACCATAGCCATGTCAGTGTTTTGCATGTGCCATTTAATCCTGGGGCTGCTGCGAATTGCGGGGGGGGGTTGCCGCGAATCGCGGGAGGGGGGTCGCAGGGGGGGTGCCGCCCCGAATTGCGGGAGGGGTCGTGGGGGGGTTCTTTTTGCAGCGAATCGCGGGAGGGGGGGTCGCGGGGGGTGTTTTTGCTGCGAACCGCGGTAGGGGGGTCGCGGGGGAGCGGGTGTTTTTGCCGCGAATCGCGGGAGGGGGGGGGGGCGGGGGGGGGGTTTGCCGCAAATCGCGGGAGGGGGGCGCTCACCTTGTGACTGTGGAGTAGCAGTGCTGGGCAACATGGGAAGGCAGTGGGTGTCTGGCACTGTCTGTGGGCTCACTGGGCTGGTTCTCTGTCACATACCTCCCAACATGACCCTCTCCAGGAGGGACACAATGCTCTGTTTCTAGACTTCCCCTTAATGTATGATTGCCATCACCTGTTTTAAACAGGTTAATTTCTCAGAAAGGTGTTCAGCACAGATGAAGGCAATCACACATTAAGAGGAAAGTCCAGGAACAGAGCGTTATAGACACAGACACCCACTTTGAGTGACAGATGTAGCCAAATATATAAGAGACTAGGTGATTCATCGCGCCCTACGGGCGCTCTTCACACCGTCGTAAGGGGCTGCGCCCCCTTAATTTGTGAACGTTTGTATATGAGAAATATGGTTAGAATTGTATGAAAGATGCCCTGTATTGCAACTTAGGTGTCCGCGAATCGCGGGAGGGGGGGTCGCGGAGGGTGCCGCAAATTGCAGGAGAGGGGGTTGCGGGGAGTGCCGCGAATTGCAGGAGGGGGGGTTGTGGGGGGGTGGATGCTGCGAATCGCGGGAGGGGAGGGATTGCAGAGAATCGCGGGAGGGGGGTCGCGGGGTGGGTTGCCGCAAATCACGGGAGGGGGGTTACGGCGAATCATGGTAGGGGGGGTCGCGGGGGGTGTGCCGTGAATCACGGGAGGGGGGGTCACGGGGTGGGGTGCCGAGAATCGCGGGGGGTGTGTGTGTGTGCCGTGAATCGCGGGAGTGGGGGTTGCGGGGGGGGGTGGGGGGGTGTGACGCGAATCGCCACAAGAAAAAATCAGAAAGGTCAAC
This sequence comes from Crinia signifera, assembly GCF_055691185.1. Classification (NCBI taxonomy): domain Eukaryota; kingdom Metazoa; phylum Chordata; class Amphibia; order Anura; family Myobatrachidae; genus Crinia; species Crinia signifera. The sequence goes on from NC_139218.1 coordinate 287,005,187, forward strand.
ACATGTAAATGTTGACATAAGTGTGGCACTTCATTGGTGTCCATGTCGACACATGAGAATGAATATGAAAACATTAAAAAAATGAAAAAAAAAACTTCAAAAACTCATGTCAACCTTTTTCATTGTCGACCATAGCCATGTCAGTGTTTTCCATGTGCAATTTAATTCTGATGCTGCCGCAAATCGCAGGGGGGTGCCGCGAATTGCGGGAGGGGGGGTCGCGGGGGTGGGTGCCGCGAATCGCGGGTGTGGGGGGGTTACGGGGCGGGGGTTGCGGCGAATCATGGGAGGGGGGGTCGCGGGGGTGTGCCGTGAATCACGGGAGGGGGGGTCACAGGGTGGGGTGCCGAAAATCGCGGGGGAGGTGTGTGTGTGCCGTGAATCGCGGGAGTGGGGGTTGTGACGCAAATCGCCACAAGAAAAAATCAACACAGAAAGGTCAACACATGTAAATGTTGACATAAGTGTGGCACTTCATTGGTGTCCATGTCGACACATGAGAATGAATATGAAAATATTCAAAAAATGAAAAAAAAAAACTTCAAAAACTCATGTCAACCTTTTTAATTGTCGACCATAGCCATGTCAGTGTTTTCCATGTGCAATTTAATTCTGGAGCTGCCGCGAATCACGGGGGGTGCCGCGAATCGCGGGAGGGGGGGGTCGCGGGGGTTCCGGTGGGGGGTTGCCGCGAATTGCGGGAGGTGGGGGGTCACGGGGGTTGCCGCGAATCGCGGGAGGGGGGGGTTGCGGGGGGGTGTGACGCGAATCGCCACAAGAAAAAATCAACACAGAAAGGTCAACACATATAAATGTTGACATAAGTGTGCCACTTCATTGGTGTCCATGTTGACACATGACAATGAATATGAAAACATTCAAAAAATGAAATAAATCTTCAAAAACTCATGTCAACCTTTTTCATTGTCGACCATAGCCGTGCCAGTGTTTTGCATGTGCCATTTAATCCTGGGGCTGCCGCGAATCGCGGGGGGTGCCGCGAATTGCGGGAGGGGGGGTCGCGGAGGTGGGTGCCGCGAATCGCGGGAGGGCGGGGTTCACAGGGGTTCTGGTGGGGGGTTGCCGCGAATTGCGGGAGGTGGGGGGTCACGGGGTGGTGCCGCGAATCGCGGGAGGGGGGGTTGCGGGGGGGTGTGACGCGAATCGCCACAAGAAAAAATCAACACAGAAAGGTCAACACATGTAAATGTTGACATAAGTGTGCCACTTCATTGGTGTCCATGTTGACACATGACAATGAATATGAAAAAATAAAAAAAATTAAAAATAAATCTTCAAAAACTCATGTCAACCTTTTTCATTGTCGACCATAGCCATGTCAGTGTTTTGCATGTGCCATTTAATCCTGGAGCTGCTGTGAATTGCGGGGGGGGGGGGGGTGCCGCGAATCGCGGGAGGGGGGTCGCAGGGGGGGTGCCGCCAATCGTGCAAGGGGGGGTCGCGGGGGGTTCTTTTTGCCGCGAATCGCGGGAGGGAGGTCGCGGGGGGGTGTTTTTTCCGCGAATCGGGGGGGGGTCACGGGGGAGGGTTTGCCGCGATTCGCGGGAGGGGGGGGTCGCGGGGTGGTGGTTATGCCGCGAATTGCGGGAGGGGTCGTGGGGGGTTCTTTTTGCAGCGAATCGCGGTAGGGGGGGTCGCGGGGGTGTTTTTGCTGCGAATCGCGGTAGGGGGGGTCGCAGGTGTTTTTGCCGCGAATCGCGGGAGGGGGGGGCGCGCAGGGGGGAAGGTTTTGCCGCAAATCGCGGGAGGGGGGCGCTCACCTGGTGGCTGTGGAGTAGCAGTGCTGGGCAACATGGGAAGGCAGTGGGTGTCTGGCACTGTCTGTGGGCTCACTGGGCTGGTTCTCTGTCACATACCTCCCAACATGACCCTCTCCAGGAGGGACACATTGCTCTGTTTCTAGACTTCCCCTTAATGTATGATTTCCATCACCTGTTTTAAACAGGTTAATTTCTCAGAAAGGTGTTCAGCACAGATGAAGGCAATCACACATTAAGAGGAAAGTCCAGGAACAGAGCGTTATAGACACAGAAACCCACTTTGAGTGACAGATGTAGCCAAATATATAGGAGATATATATATATATATATATATATATATACTGTATATATATATATATATATATATATATATATTTATATATATATACATTTCCAGTAGACCGGCACTCCCTGCAAAATGATGATACTGTACTTGCGCCCGGTGCTGATTCATCGACAAACGACGGTATGCATATCCATGTGTACAATAGCACTCGCAGGCAACTAGAAATCAACACCACAACTGCCACCCCTGCTGTAACTTTGAGGGTCAGCAGTCCTATTGATTTCTAGTCGCCTGCGAGTGCTATTGTACACATGGATATATATATATATATATATTGGGGGGAAGGGCCGGCACTCCTCCTTGTGGAATGGTTTACCTGCCCAGGTGCCTTCCAGGATGCAGCAGCACCCAAAGTAATAGAGCTAGTAGATGCGGTGCATAGCATGAACGCACGCTGGGGAGGCTGGCGCGAGTCAAGCAATCAAATGCTGGACGCGCCCCCCAGTGGGCGGGGTTACACCCGCGGCTGCAGCCGAGGCACACGGCGGGGGCTGACGTCATCAAGCCAGCGCGAGAACGGGCGGGCGAGCCACACGTGTGGACAGGGGGTAAGTCAACCATTAATCACTTGGGCAGTATATATGTGGTGTCTTGGACATTATGATTTGTGTATGCATTAAGTTCTTGATAAAGGTCTAACCGACCGAAACGTTGGACTTGAACCCCAGAATGGTCTGAATTTTTTTCAAAGTCCCTTTGAGTGCTGCCGCATCTACTGGCTCTCTCTCTCTCTCTCTCTCTCTCTCTCTATCTCTCTCTCTCTCTCTCTCTATATATATATATATATATATACATACATACATACAGAAAAGGTCAGAGTACGCTATAGTGAATTACACAATTTTAAAATACAAATATTTAATTAAAAATAAGCCTTACGTTGGCTATAAAACAAACATAATAGTACAGTCAATATACAAAGTGATTTCACAATCCAATGTGGTAGCAGGCCCAACGCGTTTCGTCATCTAAGTGACTTCATCAGGGGCAGTTGATTGAGAAAGGCACAATTGCACTTCTTGAATAATCTCTAATTGATAGAGAAAAGGAAACAACTGTGTATCCAAAATATGGACTGTATAACCGTATATATATCGCCAAACATCAAAACATTTGTTTATCAGACAAAGGTTTGTTCATGAACACTTTGTTTCTTACAATTTCAATAAGGGTATTGTCACCTCTAAATAACGAGGGTCCACAAGAAAATAGGATTAGATGACCGGATGTGCACTCTAGGATATCCAGGCACTTTGGAGATTTGGGTGGGATGTGTTCAAATTGAAATCTAAATTGCAGTATAAGAATAAAGCAGACGCTATTTGCTCTGTACAGGAACAAAATAACTCACCCAAATCTAATGCTGGTCACACATCAGACCAACTTTCCTTCAACAATCCTTGTTTGTGTCCATTTTCCTGGGTTTGTGAGCACATTTCTGATTGTCCTTTGCTCCCATCCAGTACCATATTTTTACTCGAACCAAGCAACTAGTTGGACGGTTTAAGTAAAATTGGTCTGATGTGTGGCCAGCATAACTCTCTGCACATGTTACATCAGCCCCACCTGCAGTGCAGCAAGGTTTTGTCCATTTGAGGTTTTGCTTTTGTGATTAACTCAGGCTTATAGTGTGCACACACTAGGCGATATACACAAAATTATCGTTAACTATATCCATATTGTGTATATTGTTAACTTTTATTGTGTATTGTGTACGCACCTCTACAGTTCAATGATATCTGGAGAGCTAAAGGTTGGTTAAGCCATAAATACTTTCGACACCATAAATCAATAAAACAGTACCACACAAACATTCCATTTAAAAATGTATCTATGTGTATTTATGGTCCGGAGCCGTTTGCTTATGTGTTTACCATTTTAGCCATTTGAACTTCTTAGTTAAGTGCTATGAGGTTTAGTCATCAATAGTTATGATTTATAGTGATTCACTTTCCTCCTGAATCTTGCCAATGAGGTCAGGCCCTAGAGTATCTGATCTATCTATGGCTCTCTCCGCAGTGCTGTTCCTAGAGTCCTGTCGATATGGTTACATATCAGAACAGATTCAATGTTGACAAACTGTAATTGAAAAATGTTCTATTTACTGCCCCTATCACAGAAACACCAACAAAGAGAACCCCATTTTGCACCTACTCATAAGCAATTGGAATGAAAGCATGCAGACAAGAAAACTACCATTAATGAGTAAACATTGCAAATTCTCAATCAATGGAAAGAAAAAAAAATCAATATTCAGAAATAAATCCACCTTTCCAATGTTTAATTACAATCCTGATCCCATTCTCACTCTGTTACCCATGTCGGTGGGAGCAACAGGCAGCACAACACAGTAAGAAAAAGGTTAGGAATACAATCACAAGTTAAAATGTAAGAGTACTTTTAATGGGCATCTTCATTATTACTTAGTTGCCCATTTACGATGTAATAATTGTGGCTATTCCCTGAAAACCCCCGTTTTCTCAGGTTAGCCGCAAATATTAATTATCCCCTGAATGTAAGATCGCTGCTGCAATCCCTGCTGCCCTCCTTGCAGCTGCATCCCCATAAGTTTCTTTGTATCGATATCAGGCAGCATCACATCGGTTCCCGGGGCTACTGCCATTCTGGGATGGTGGTAGTCTATGGTCGATAGGCTATGCACCACAGTGCCAGCAGGGCATTGTGGTCAGAAGGGGGGGGGCAGGGGCATTCAGCACTGACCATTCATATGCAGACCCCCGTACACTCAGCAGTGCATATCTCAGGCATGGGCTCCTTTCGAAGCCCTGTCCCTGCATGTGCAGAAAGGGAAATCTTGGCGATAAGGTAATTGTCCACCCAGATCGCATTGTATATGCCTTCCTTCTTAACTGGGCTCCTTAACTTCAACAAAGGTGGGTGAAAATTTTAATTTTCACCTACTTTTGTAGAAATTACGTTTGGGGAGCTTTCATCATGATGATAATGCAGGAAATATAACAACTTGCCTTTCACTCCCATCTGGCTTGGTGTCCCAATACAGTAGTCTGGGCACCTAACTTATCAAGCTCCCTAAATACAGTATATTCAGAGCTTGGCTCTAGAAGTGTTCTCTATCTTCAGATACAGTAGCACTTACCCCCTGCACCCTGCTGCCAACCTCTGGGAAGCAGTCTTAGTTTGCACCCGACTGGCTCCTTCTGCTGGATGTGAGGGCTTTATGTGCCTGTGTGAATTCTAGTTCACGCAGGAGCACTAGCACTGCTGTGTAATACTCGGTAGTGCTAACCTTCACTGTTATGGAGGAAGCAGTTAAAAGATTCATGTGTTTTGCTATGTATTTTGGTTGATTCTGGAATTTAGTAAACAGACATGAAACTCTTGTGTTGCCTCAGTCCTATCTACTGACTGTGCCAGGTTACTTCACATACTGCCACTTCTACATATCAGCTTCATCTACTGCTAGCAGACATGGTCAGTTCCAAGCTTTCTAATTGCTTATTATCTGAAGATCAGGGCCAATTTAGCAGTTTTTATAAAAAAAAAATGTTTTGTAAATGTAGATGTAAAGCGTCATGGCAAAACTTTGCTACTTTGTTTAGTTTAATGCATTTAGGAAAATTGTGTTTTGCTGATGATGATGATATTGATGATGAGGATAGTGGTGGTGGCATTGATGGTGTTGAAGAACGCCTTTGACTTGGACTTCAGCAGTGAAAGGCTGACTGACCCAGTCATGGGTCCTGATGGTTTGTTGTATGTACATCTCCAATGTTTGTTTAGCTTTTGAGGTGCAGATTATGTCTTGAGTCTTTGGAGATACTGTAGTGTGGTTGTAGACATCAGTTGAAAGACATTCAGCAGCGATCAGGTGGTAGCAATGGGGACATTTTCAAAATGAAATTCATGTCTGGGAAGGAAAAATATACTTAACCCTTTGAATGTCAACATCTCTGTGAGATATATGCAAAATATTGGCTAAAAATGCCAACATCACTCACATTTGTTATATGAATTCAAATAAAAAAATATTGTGTAAAAAAGATTATATTTCCTATAGAAGGTAAACCTAACAGGTCATTGTGATGAATAAAAATGTTTGCTTGGCAATTTTCACACCAATTTTGACAAGTTCACTTGGCATTCAAAGGGTTAATAAAGACAAGGTACCTCTGTGTTATATACAATTAGATCATATTTTTTTGAATTCTTTGTATGTGTGAATAAGTATATGTCCATTGTTTCATATATACACTACTTAATACCAATCATTTTATATGATAAACTGTTAAATTTGCCAGGTCACCTCTTTTTAATCAACCCCCCCCACCCACCCACCACCCCCACCACCACTCTTATCTCCTAGCCCCAATTTAACCCCATAGTTCCTTTTTACTTGAAGAAATGATAATACGGTGTTAAGAGCATTGCATTATTTTTGTTTTTATTTCCTACTAAGGCCATTCACAGTTGTTTCACTATTAGTTATTCAGTGCTGTCAGAATGAAATACCTATAATGACTAGCCCTGAGCACATCCTCTAATAGATCATTGTTCCTAGTAATTAATACTGATGTTGGACATGTATGTTCAGCAGGAACACTGTGAAAATGCTGCCTCCAGCTCAATCTGCATCAGGTTAAAGGAAAACATTTACAAGTTAATACAGACATTGTAGTATGTGTTGTCTCCAGATGCTTCAAGGGGAGAAGGAAAGACTAGGCTTGTCGTTATTGTGGTGCACCGTAAGGAGGTATTTTATATCAAATATAACTTTTATTCAATTATTCACTTAAAAAGCGACATATAAAACCAAAGACATACAAAATGGACAATTAACACAAAAGTTTTAAAATTGAGGAAAAGATTCCTCACGTAGTGAGACCCCAATGTCACAGTATCCTGTGGTTTTTGTTTGTCACAGCAGTGCGTCTTACTATATAGGGAGTATTTTGCAGACCTAAACAGATCAGTGAATTCTACCCATGTGATAGTGTTATATCTGAGTAGCCTTTAAGTTACAATGATGAGTACTAATCCTCTAATTGCTAGGGTACTCCAACACTAGTTGTTTTAAATATGGTTATAGTGGGGAGATATAGTGATCTGATAGGTCTAGGTCTGCTGAGTTTTTAGAGGCAGTATTACATGTGTGCTAGATGGCAGTATAACTGTCTGGAGGGTAATCAGCTGGTGTGGTGAATATATCACCTTTTCAATTCACAGGTGCTACCCAGCTGACCTTCCAACTGACTGAGTTATAGATAAATCAAGAGATCCAAATTTGTAGCATATTCTATGCTACAATGCTAATGGTCTCTCTGTTTTGGTAATAGGTAGTGTTAGGTGATGATATAACTGTCTGGAGGGTAATCGGCTGGTGTGGTGAATATATCACCTTATCAATTCATAGGTGCCACCCAGCTGACCTTCCAACAGACTGAGTTATAGATAAATCAGAGATCCCAAACAAAAACCACAGGATACTGTGACATTGGGGTCTCATATAATATAATATAACTTTAATTGTCCATTTTGTATGTCTTTGGTTTTATATGTCGCTTTTTAAGTGAATAATTGAATAAAAGTTATATTTTATATAAAATACCTCCTTACGGTGCACCACAATAACGACAAGCCTAGTCTTTCCTTCTCCCCTTGATGTATTCAAATTTCTTGTCAAAAGGTAGCACACCCCGCCAATATCACTGATTTAAGTGTAATAAATACTGGGGGCCTCTTCTGATATTTACATTATCAGTACCTAGTGCGACGAGCCCAACTTTGTCTTTTTGTCTCCAGATGCTTCAGATAGTTACTGGAATTGCCGAAAGCCCTCAGATTTTTGCCAAAATATCTATCACTTCCTGAGCACATTTCCCTCACACTAGGTTTCTATTCAAATAAAGAAGTAAAAGAAAAAGCATTAGTGCAGCAACACTTCTGCTGTTTCTTCTCAGAGCCATTAGTGTGAAGCCAAGGTTACTATGCTGCATATGATCGCATTAGAGCTGAAAAGATCTTTCCCTAGAAACACACTCCCATTTGTGTGGGTTCTAAAATTAAATTGACTTTAAAGCTGGCCATACACTAGACCGACCTGCTTGCGATTCGGATTGTGTCATGATTTCCCATGAACTCCCCAGCAGCCCCGGGCTACACAATGTGCAATCAATGTGCTATCGACCTGTCGTATGATCCAGCTGCTGAATACAATCCATTGCTTCATTGCGGGGTGGGAGTATTCTAAAAACTGCAACTCAAACGAGGCCAGTCGTACATGTCGTCGAACGAACAATCGCATGTGCAGAAAACAACTCATGATCTGCACCCAATCATGACAGATCATAGGAGCAGCACATCTAACCGATATACCACACAATGTGCAAACAACCGGTCGCCAAAATCATGCATTTGTATATGCGATCACTCTAGTGTATGGCCAGCTTAAGAGGGCTAATCTTAAGATCTGACTCCTAGGATGCTTCTCATTTTCTTATTAAATTAAAGTAGTCTTGTTAATGAGATGAGGAAAAAAATCAAATATATATTAATATTTGCACTTTCATAGGAAGTTACACTACATTATACTTACATCTAAAAAAATTAATCATAGACAGGCAATCAAAAACCATTTTCAATTGCATAAAAACCAGCTACAAATGTTCCATGCAGTTCCTTTTGGCAGGCGTGGGCCTGAATAGAATTACCATTTTATATTTTCTGCTTAAATAAGCTGGGAAGTGTTTCTTGTGCAATCAGTTGTGTAATAAATGTGTCCCTTGCACTTTTTCTTTAGCTACTACAGAACCAAAATCAGCCAAAATGTATTCCTATCAACTTGTATTTGAAAAATATTTTTTATTATTATACTAGAGAAATATAAAAAGGAGTCTTTTATTTATCTTCAATACGATTCTTGTCTAAAACTTATAATTTACAAATTTTTCCATAGGGATTCCAGACGACTAATTATGTTTTCTCAGAATTAAAAGCATTCAAATTGAATTTTTTTATATACTGTGTATATTGTTGTAAGTTAGCAAGATAAAAAATTAAATGGAAACTGTCCTACTGTATTCCTGTTGTAGAATTCTGAACATTTTTGAAATAGGGTTATACAATTTAATCAAATTAGTGTTATGATGCATATAAAAATTATATTATGAAGATCATTAAAATACAAATCTAAATATAATTGAATATTAAATGTACCGTAGTTATTAAATCTGAAATAAGTCAGTTAAGTTGATCAAATTTGAAAATCCTGAACTGAGTGGGTTATAGGGATCTGATTACAGCTGCTAAGTGATGTAGATTTTTTTGTCAGATACTTATACCCATTTACGCACACCCTAATCATGTGTAAATCTGATTCTCACCTATGTTACCTCCTTTCCCTTTAGAGCTAGATATACTCACTGGCACTCTTTTGTTCTAAAGTAATGAAAGAAGATATAGATGCTTATTTTTAGCTTTGATTATGATATCACTGATAAAGAAAATGAACATTAAACTCAGCTAGAAAAAGTAACAACATAAACCAAGGTCAGATACCAGATCAGCAACAGTAACACTGAATAAACCACCAAACAAACAAACAAACAAACAAACCAAGTGCAGCAAGGAACAGATCAATATATTAAGGCAAGGCCAAACAGGACAAAGACCAGGACTGGATTAATTCAATAAAAATCCCAAATTACAATTAAAGGATAGTATACTCAATCACCATAGAAATAAAATATTAAACATATTTACAAAACCATTGAGAATACAGGCTTTTCTCAATTTGAGCTTTGCATTCAGTAATAAAGAAAAACTGATCATCTTGCAGATTGTGCTCTTTCAGAAGAGATACATAAGATACATTAGGAAGAAGATTACCACACCAAGTTGAAGCTATAATGGCTTGATCATTGCA